>NC_140237.1:6257174-6614674 GCF_949987555.1 Borostomias antarcticus
TCCATCCATCCATCCATCCATCCATCCATCCATCCATCCATCCATCCATCCATCCATCTTCATCCGCTTATCCGGGGTCGGGTCGCAGGAGAGCAGCTCCAGCAGGGGGCCCCAGACATCCCTTTCCCTGGCAGCATCAACCAGTTCTGCCTGGGGAATCTTTAGCCGCTCACAGGCCAGTGCGGAGATGTAATCCCACCACCTAGTCCTGGGTCTACCCCGCGGCCTCCTCCCAGCCGGACACGCCTGGAACACCTCCCTAGGGAGGCGCCCAGGAGGCATCCTCACTAGATGTCTGAACCACCTCAACTGGCTCCTTTCGACGCAAAGGAGCAGCGGCTCTACTCCGAGTCTCTCCCAGATGACTGAACTTCTCACCCGATCTCTCAGGGAGACCCCAGCCACCTCCGGAGAAAACTCATTTCGGTCACTTGTATCCGATCTCGTTCTTTCGGTCATGACCCATCCTTTATGACCATAGGTGAGGGTGGGGACGCAGATAGACCGGTAGATCGAGAGCTTTGCCTTTTGGCTCAACTCTCTTTTCGTCACAACAGTGCGGTAAAGTGACTGCAGGACCGCACCAGCTGCTCCGATTCTCCGGCCAAACTCCCTCGCCATAGTTCCCTCACTCGTGAACAAGACCCCCAGATACTTGAACTCCTTCACTTGGGGTAAGGACTCATTTCCTACTCGGAGCGGACAGGCCACCGGTTTCCTGCTGAGAACCATGGCCTCAGATTTAGAAGTGCTGATTCTCATCCCAGCCGCTTCACACTCAGTTGCAAACCTATCCAGAGAGTGCTGGAGGTCGCAGGCAGATGATGCCATCAGGACCACATCATCTGCAAATAGCAGCAACGCGATCCCCAGCTCAATGAACTGAAGCCAACCCCTAACCGGAAAGGAAGACGACTTACTGCCGAGGACCCGGACACAGCTCTCGCTCTGGGTGTACAGGGATTGGATGGCCCTAAGTAGGGACACCCTCACCCCATACTCCCGCATAACCCTCCACAAGACCTCTCGAGGGACCCGGTCGTAAGCCTACTCCAAGTCCACAAAACACATGTAGACAGGTTGGGCAAACTCCCAAGCCCCCTCCAAGATCCTCGCGAGAGTGAAGAGCTGGTCGGTGGTTCCAGGACGAAATCTGCATTGTTCCTCTTCGATCTGAGGTTCGACTATCGGCCGGACCCTCCTTTCCAGCACCTTGGAGTACACTTTCCCTGGGAGGTTGAGTAATGTGATGCCTCTATAATTGGCACACACCCTCTGGTCCCCTTTTTTGAATATTAGGACCACCACCCCAGTCTGCCACTCCTTTGGCACTGACCCAGACTTCCACGCAATGTTAAAGAGGCGTGTCAACCAAGACAGCCCCTCAACACCCAGCATTTCTGGGCGGATCTCATCAGTCCCTGGTGCTTTGCCACTGTGGAGTTGTTTGACTACCTCAGTGACCTCCTCCAAGGAAATTGACAATCCCCCATCATCTTCCGGCTCTGCCTCGATTGTGGAGGGTGGATAAGTCGGGTTCAGGTGCTCCTTCCAACGCTCAACAACCTCCTCAGTTGAGGTCAGCAGTGTCCCCTCCTTGCTGTATACAGCTTGGATGGTCCCCCGCTTTCCCTTCCTGAGGTGTCTGATGGTCTTCCAGAAACACTTTGGTGGTGACCGAAAGTCCTTCTACATGGTTTCTCCGAACTCCTCCCACACCCGCTTCTTTGCCTTGGTCACGGTCGAAGCCACAGCCCTCCGGGCCAGTCGATACCCTGCAACTGCTTCTGGGGTCTCCGGGGCTAACATATCCCGGAAGGCCTCCTTCTTCAGTCGGACGGCTTCCCTGACCACCGCTGTCCACCACGGTGTCCGAGGGTTACCGCCCCTTGAGATACCCATGGCCCTCAGGCCACAGCTCCCAGCCGCAGATTCAGCAATGGAGGCTTTGAACACCGACCACTCATGCTCGATGTCCCCAACCTCCACAGGGATGCCTGAGAAACTCCGCCGGAGGTGGCAATTGAAATCTCTCCGGACAGGCTCTTCCTCCAGACGTTCCCAGTTCACCCTCACTACACGCTTGGGTTTTCCAGGTCTGTCCAAAAAAGGGGACCAGAGGGTGTGTGCCAATTATAAAGCTTCCCCCACCATCGAAACCAGCTCACCACCAGATGGTGATCAGTGGACAGCTCTGCCCTTCTCTTTACCCGAGTGTCCAAAACACATGGCCTCAGATCAGATGATACGATAATGAAATCGATCATCGACCTTCGGCCTAAGGTGTTCTGATGCCAGGTGTACTTGTGGGCATCCTTGTGTTCGAACATGGTGTTTGTTATGGACAAACCGTGACTAGCACAGAAGTCCAACAACAAAACACCACTCGGGTTCAGATCGTGGTGGCCATACCTCCCAATCACGCCCCTCCAAGTTTCTCCATCATTGCCCACGTGTGCATTTAAGTCCCCCAATAGGACAGTGGAGTCCCCTGCAGGAGCCCCAAATAGGACTCCACTCAGGGTCTGCAGGAAGGCCGAGTACTCCGAACTGCTGTTCGGTGCATAAGCACAAACCACAGTCAGAGTCCCCCCCCCCCCCCCCCACAGTCCTAAGGCACAGGGAGGCGACCCTCTCGTCCACTGGGGTGAACTCCAGCACAGAGGTGCTCAGCTGGGGGCTAGCTAGTATAACCACACCTGCCTTACGCCTCATACCGTGAGCAACTCCGGAGAAGAACAGGGTCCAACCCCTATCCAGGAGTTTGGTTCCGGCGCCGGTGCTGTGCATGGAGGTTAGCCCCACCAGGTGTAATTGGTATCGCTCCACCTCCCTCACAATCTCCGGCTCCTTCCCCCCAGCGAGGTCACGTTCCATGTCCCCAGAGCCAGCCTTTGCTGCCCGGGTCCGGTCCGTCGGTGTGCCCCGCCTTCACCGCTACCTAGTTGGCAGCGCACCCGACCCCGACAATTCCTCCTGCGGATGGTGGGTCCACAGGACGATGGAGGATGAGATGGTGTTGCCACATTGCTTGTTCGGGCTGGGCCTGGCCGGGCTCCATGTAAGCCCAGCCACCAGGCGCTCGCAGGCGGGCCCTCCGTCTGGGCCTGGCTCCAGACGAGGGCCCTGGGCTTCCTCCGGGCCGGGTCTCTCTTTCTTTTTAGTTGTTCTTTCATCAGTTTTTTTTTTACCTGTAACCCCAGGTAGAGGGGTGTCAGGAACCAAACCGGAAGGCAAGAGGAGTCATAGGCAAAGTTTAGAAAACTAGGGTTTTTATTTACCCAAAAAACATCACAAAAATTAGACAAAGTGCTGGGCCCATAAAAGAGGTCAAATTAATCCAAGGGTTGCCACAAACAAAATATAACAGACCTTCCAAACTGAAGACAAAGGGGAACTTATATACTGGCTGATCAGACCATTAAGAAACAATAGGGGTTTTAACCAATAGACAAACATACAATCTAACCCACAAATAACCAAAATAAGGCAACTATGAAAAAGGATTAACATAATTACAATATACTACAAATCATAACAGAAGATCCCAATACACAGATCCAAAGAAATAACTGAAATACTCAGACTAAACATAACACTCCCCCCACAATGCAGCAACATTTGGACTCGGACAAATTGACCGCCTCCTCTATTTAAGGACAGAGACTGGCGGGGCGTGTCCCTTTTGTTCCCGCCTGGCATGTCATCCCTCCACAGCACTGGTCACTCCAAACAAACACAAATTAGACACCATACCTAAAATCTTATAGCCTATTGAACTGTACAAAAGTAACTAAATGTGCGCGCTACAAATAGAACTAATGTACTGTCAAACTGCTTTTAATAAAGATAGTGTAATGTATGAACAAAACCTGTGTCATGTGATTTGTTTGTTTGACCATGTGGTGTGCCTGCAACAAAGGAAACTTCTAAATAATAACTAAATGACTGAATATAATGTGAGTAAATGTAATGTACTGTCTTACCAGACCAGTTGTGTGGCTGTGGATGCGGCCATCACAGGGGGCTAGGGGGTACTACTACTTGCCCAAGGTGGACCCCCAGACTAGTGGAGGGAAGGAGGCATCTTACTTCTCCATTCTAATTTTGCACTGAAAACTAGCCACTGCCCTGCATAAAGATCATGTCATTTAAAACCTAGAGGTGCATATAGATCATGTCATTTAAAACCTAGAGGTGAATGCAGATCATGTCATTTAAAACCTAGAGGTGTACAGTATATAGATCATGTCATTTTGCCATTATACCATTTATTACCTAAGTAGCTTACTTCGTTCCCCTTGTCTTTGGTTGTTAAGAAGTTGAAACAATGGCAGAATAGGTTTTCTCAGTACCACGTTTTGAAGATAAAAACCAATGGGTTAATGGAAGAATCAATGGGGATTTGGAGCGGACAACATCAATATTTGAGAAGAATTGTGGAAATTATGACACAAGCACGAAATTTGGTGTGTTTGTTCTCAGAGGTTTCTGATGAAATTCCAAATTGGCCTCCTGCAGTAGATTTTTTTTTCATAGAAATGTGTAGTTTGTCAATGTTGTTGATTCCTATGTTGTCAAGCCTGTTGGATTGGATTTTGCTGATTTTATATGTAGCGCCCGACCGATTTACCAGTCAGCTTCAACCGCTACTGACCTATCACAACCGCTATTAGCCTATCACAACTGCTATTGGCTTATCACAACCGCTATTGGCCTATCACAACCGCTATTGGCCTATCACAACCGCTATTGGCCTATCACAGAAGACTTGCAGCCCTTTATACCCCAGTGGCGTGAGAGCAGCTGCACCTCCAGCTCCCCTCCCTCAGTTCCCGGGTGAATTCTGTTAGTGGGAATGCTGTCATGGTCGTCGTGGCTGCAGTCGTGGTCATCGCCTTCCAATAAAAAGGGATAGCACGCAGTCACATGTGCACTAAACTGGGGACTATGGGGATCAGTGACTATCGGGATCACCAGTTTAGTGCACATGTCACCAGGTGATTATAGGGATCACCAGTTTAGTGCACATGTCACCAGGTGACTATCGGGATCACCAGTTTAGTGCACATGTCACCAGGTGACTATCGGGATCACCAGTTTTGTGCACATGTCACCAGGTGACTATCGGGATCACTACGAGGATGAGGAGGAGGAGGAGGATGAGGAGGAGGAGGAAGAGGAGGAGGAGGAGGAAGAGGAGGAGGAGGATGAAGAGGAGGAGGCAGAAGTGGTCCAAGCTCAAACTCCACCACGGCAGTCTCCGCGATGGCCGACATCCATCCCAATCGACCGGTGTATACGGTTTGACGAGCCTGGTCACATAGGCCGTGACGGCCCAGCACCATCGCAAAGCCACCCAGCTGGAGGGAAACGATAATGGAGTGGTCTAGTGAAACGACGATGGAGTGGTCTAGTGAGGTGACCACCACTCCGGCCTCCGCCCCTGCTCCTCCGCCCCTGCACACTGGTTGGCCGCCTGGGTCACACCAAGGGACCTGTAGCTGAACCGTCAGCTAGACGGTCGACTCTGTCGGGCTCTGGTCGACACAGGGTCAACTATTTCCCCGCTGAACAAAACCAGAATGACACTGCTCCATCCTCAAATCAACAAGCTGGTGGAGCAGTTCATCCTGGGCACCCAGCTCTTCATCCTCATCAGCCAACAGCAGCAGAACTGGGACATCCACCTGCCCTGGTCCTGTGGTCCTTCCCCACCAGCAGAACTGGGACATCCACCTGCCCTGGTCCTGTGGTCCTTCCCCACCAGCAGAACTGGGACATCCACCTGTCCTGGTCCTGTGGTCCTTCCCCACCAGCAGAACTGGGACATCCACCTGCCCTGGTCCTGTGGTCCTTCCCCACCAGCAGAACTGGGACATCCACCTGCCCTGGTCCTGTGGTCCTTCCCCACCAGCAGAACTGGGACATCCACCTGCCCTGGTCCTGTGGTCCTTCCCCACCAGCAGAACTGGGACATCCACCTGTCCTGGTCCTGTGGTCCTTCCCCACCAGCAGAACTGGGACATCCACCTGCCCTGGTCCTGTGGTCCTTCCCCACCAGCAGAACTGGGACATCCACCTGTCCTGGTCCTGTGGTCCTTCCCCACCAGCAGAACTGGGACATCCACCTGCCCTGGTCCTGTGGTCCTTCCCAACGGGCCCAGGCCAACTCCAGAGTGTGGCAGCAGAGGGTTGGGTGTACTGACCTGTCCGCAAGAAGGTTTTTTTTCGAGAGTTGAAAACTCAGCCAGGCTTTCAGCCATTTACACTCAGACAGTACTTTAGTGTGGAATTACAACTCAACAGACAATCAGATCAGATCAATGGCTATATTGCCGTTTTTTGTTACATTTCCATTACTATGTCATTTTATATCACTACAATCATTATACCAGTGTTAAACTAGTAAAACAAATATTCTAGCATGTTTTACAGTCAAACGTACAAATTGACACCAAGATCATTAAAATCGTCCAACTACACACATTCCTATGAAAAAAAATCAACATATGAGGCCAATTTGGTAGCCATATTGAAAAATGGCCACCAGTCAAGCAGATTTGATCATTAAGCCCAGGAGAACAACCAAGCCAAATGTCATGCTTGTATTATAAATAAAGTCTTTACTTTACTTTACTTTACGACGTAACTTCAGGCGAGGCACGAACGTCACGGCCGGGGTAATCGGCAGAGGTTAATCAGTCACACCCCGTATGACGCTAACCAGCAGCTGACTGTCAGCTGTCATAGCATTGGTTCAGCTCGCTAGAGCGCCTGTATTTAAGATGTCAAAACATGTCATTGTTCGCGCTTGCCATTACTCCTGGTTGTGCATTTGCATGCTCGCCCCACCTCCTCCCCTGCTCCACCTGCGTATGTCGCTGTCATCTCTGTTGTCATCGTTGCTCTCTGTCCGGGGTATTGCTGCATTATTATGGTATTCCACTATGCGTTGGAAGTGGAAGCCAGGGTAGACACTAGCTGGTCTCTGTGGCTCTCCGTGGTGACCGTGGGCCGAAACATCTCCGGATGGCCATCCAGCGGTCCCTCCGGTCACCATTGGAGGCAGAGACACTAGGCTGTATCTCCTTCGGACTCCACGAAGCGTCGGCCCGTGGAGGCCGGGGACTATAATGTACAGCAGTCCCCCTGTGGCTCTCTTTGACAGTCTTAGTGGGCTGAGTTACCTCCGAGCGTCTTCCCGATCTGGTAAGCCCACTCTGATCGTCATAGAGGCAGGGGGCTAGATGACGTTCCTCCTTCTGGCTCTCTGGGCCAAGCGGCCCAGAGGGGGGGAACACCTAGATTGCCTCCCCCTGCTAACGCGCTTTCCACATCGGTGGAAGGCAGGGGGCCCCCCGAACAGAGCACACCGCCAAAATTCATATGCTATGTATTTATAGATGCATGCTAATAATGGGTACATTTTGACAAAAGTGATCTCGACTGAATTTCTATAATTTTCTGTTATCCAATCCACTTTTACCTCTGGGTTAGCAGTAGTCAGTAGAGGGCCTGAGTACATTCATCGTGGGCCCGTGTAGGTTACACTAGGCTCCCCTAATGACACCACTGAAGAGTCCTATGTCACTTCGATGAGCTGACAGCAGGTGCAAGAACATCTGAACAGAGAGAGAGACAGAAAGAAGGAGAGAAAGGGAGAGAGTATGTGTGTGTGTGTGTGTGTGTGTGTGTGTGTGTGTGTGTGTGTGTGTGTGTGTACTGTATGTGTGTGTGTATGTGTGTGTGTGTGTGTATGTGTGTGTGTGTGTGGGAGGCAGGGCTTTGACCAGGGGACCTCTGTTATGCTCTGATGATGACGGTGTGAGAAGTGACTGGCATAACATGTCTGGGTGAGGAATGGCACCAATGCTGGAGTAGCGGGTCTGGGAAGCACTGAGCTCACCACTTTGACCACTTCCCTATTAGACTATTACCTACAGACTAGAGACTAACTGAGCGTGTCAGTCCTGAGCTTACCACTTTGACCACTTCCCTATTAGACTATTACCTACAGACTAGAGACTAACTGAGCGTGTCAGTCCTGAGCTCACCACTATGACCACTTCCCTAATAGACTATTACCTACAGACTAGAGACTAACTGAGCGTGTCAGTCCTGAGCTTACCACTATGACCACTTCCCTATTAGACTATTACCTACAGACTAGAGACTAACTGAGCGTGTCAGTCCTGAGCTCACCACTATGACCACTTCCCTATTAGACTATTACCTACAGACTAGAGACTAACTGAGCGTGTCAGTCCTGAGCTCACCACTATGACCACTTCCCTATTAGACTATTACCTACAGACTAGAGACTAACTGAGCGTGTCAGTCCTGAGCTCACCACTATGACCACTTCCCTATTAGACTATTACCCTACTATTACTATCAACTTCTGTCCATTCATCTCCAATGTGAAAAAAAACTGTATTTCAAGAGAAAATAACTTGTTCTCCGTTTCCTTGTTACAGACAAACAATCTTGAATTTCATTGTTTATTTGTTTTTTGCACTAATGGTTATTGACAAATGGACCTTACCAAAAACAACTTTGCATTCAGTAACATCTCTAGCACAGGTTTTGACAGAATGTAAAAGAAAAAGGAATTCTTCATAGTATTCATCATACAGCAATCTGACAAAAGCAGAAGGGAAGACACTAAAGGAATTCCGGAGCAACTAAAACATAATGATCAAATCCTCCGCTATGGGTGATCATACTGAGACCTTTCACAATGAAGTGAACCAATTATACAGAACCACCAACACATGTGCTGGTGTGTTACCTTCAAGTGAAATCAGCCAGGATTCTGGGTTTGTGCATAATGACCAAAGAGACAAGTGTGGGTGGAATGTCCACCTGGCAAACAGCAGACAGGGCTGAACCTAGTTTTTAGGAGACCAGCAGACAGGGCTGAACCTAGTTTTTAGGAGACCAGCAGACAGGGCTGAACCTAGTTTTTAGGAGACCAGCAGACAGGGCTGAACCTAGTTTTTAGGAGACCAGCAGACAGGGCTGAATCTAGTTTTTAGGAGACCAGCAGACAGGGCTGAACCTAGTTTTTAGGAGACCAGCAGACAGGGCTGAATCTATTTTTTAGGAGACCAGCAGACAGGGCTGAATCTAGTTTTTAGGGGACTAGCAGACAGGGCTGAATCTAGTTTTTAGGGGACTAGCAGACAGGGCTGAATCTAGTTTTTTAGGAGACCAGCAGACAGGGCTGAATCTAGTTTTTAAGGGACTAGCAGACAGGGCTGAATCTAGTTTTTTAGGAGACCAGCAGGCAGGGCTGAATCTAGTTTTTAGGGGACCAGCAGGCAGGGCTGAATCTAGTTTTTTAGGGGACCAGCAGACAGGGCTGAATCTAGTTTTTTAGGGGACCAGCAGACAGGGCTGAATCTAGTTTTTAGGAGACCAGCAGACAGGGCTGAATCTAGTTTTTAGGGGACCAGCAGGCAGGGCTGAATCTAGTTTTTAGGGGACCAGCAGGCAGGGCTGAATCTAGTTTTTAGGGGACCAGCAGGCAGGGCTGAATCTAGTTTTTAGGGGACCAGCAGGCAGGGCTGAATCTAGTTTTTAGGGGACCAGCAGGCAGGGCTGAATCTAGTTTTTAGGGGACCAGCAGGCAGGGCTGAATCTAGTTTTTTAGGGGACCAGCAGACAGGGCTGAACCTAGTTTTTAGGAGACCAGCAGACAGGGCTGAATCTAGTTTTTAGGGGACCAGCAGAAAGGGCTGAATCTAGTTTTTAGGAGACCAGCAGACAGGGCTGAATCTAGTTTTTAGGAGACCAGCAGACAGGGCTGAATCTAGTTTTTAGGAGACCAGCAGACAGGGCTGAATCTAGTTTTTAGGAGGCCCCAAGCGGGAATGAGAGATCCTGCCCCCTCGCCCCTTGAAGCAATCCATTTCTATCTCAATCATAGCCAGAAACAGATATATTGCACTCATTTACAGTATAGATCTACAGTGATCATGAATGTAGTATGATAACTATCAACAGGGCCTGAAGACGGGACTGTTTTAGTTCTCATGTGCTGAGTCCCTCTATCTCCCCATGGCAGGTCCACAGTGCACTGCTCTATGCTGAGTGAATGGACACAGTGAAGAACGGTGGGCCTGAGACTTCAGGGGCTGAGAGGCTGAGGGGTTGAGAGGCTGAAGGGTTGAGAGGCTGAGGGGGTGAGAGGCTGAGGGGTTGAGAGGCTGGGGGGGTGAGAGGCTGAGGGGTTGAGAGACTGAGGGGTTGAGAGGCTGAGGGGTTGAGGGGTTTAGAGGTTGAGAGGCTGAGGGGTTGAGAGGTTGAGGGGTTCAGGGGTTGAGAGGCTGAGGGGTTGAGGGGTTGAGGGGTTTAGAGGTTGAGAGGCTGAGGGGTTGAGAGGCTGAGAAGTTGAGGGGTTGAGAGGTTGAGAGGCTGAGGGGTTGAGAGACTGAGGGGTTGAGAGGCTGAGGGGTTGAGAGGTTGAGAGGCTGAGGGGTTGAGAGGCTGAGGGGTTGAGAGACTGAGGGGTTGAGAGGCTGAGGGGTTGAGAGGTTGAGAGGCTGAGGGGTTGAGAGGCTGAGGGGTTGAGGGGTTGAGGGGTTGAGGGACCCCGGACTGCTGTGATTCCCGTGACCGAAGCAGCAGCTGTCCTCAGCCTGGTCCTGAACACAGGCCCATAAATCTGTCCTGGCTGTTCTGGACACAGAGAGGGGATCACAGTCCAGACCATTACTGTCACATATGGAGTAGCCAGGAAATATTCAATGTCACGCCAGAAAATACATATGATTTATGTTTGGGTGATTATAAATCTTTTGATAGACAATGATAGACAAGCCAATTATGTATGAAGGGAAAAGTGGATTATGAGAGATGAGATATCTGATGAAAAAGGATCTCATAGACACTTAGTAAATTTAGAGAAACAATAAATCTGAGCATACCCTTCCGAATTGTAGTTGCCATTACTGTATAAGTGATCATAATAAATGAAGGAACGGAAGTTGCCTTCACCAATCTGCCTGATGGCTCTTAACTAGAAGTGCAGTTGAGCCCGTCGTTTTCTACGCATTTCATTTATGACCACGTCTTCCTTCCTGTCCAGGTCACGTGTTCATAAAACACGTCATCGCCGCTGTCACTTCAACCTGGTCCCTGGGTCACTTTGAACGGGCTCAGGGACAGAGTCCTCAGTGTCTTTTCTCTGTGATTTGTGTGGTGGGAGGTGGGAGAAAACATCCTGATGTCAGAATCATGCGAACACCATGCTGTTTGGTGACAACGACAAGCCCAGACTCCGGGAGCTCCCTGGGAGCCTGGCCCAGCTTCTCAAACCCAGGGTGGAGAAGTAATTGGCCAGGTGACATCTAGCCAAGGAGCATGCAACATTTGTCCCTTCTTCAGGAAGTGACCTTACTCCTCATGGGTACAGATAGAGGGATCAAGTCCCCCTGTGTTTTAGTAGTTATCATTGACTTAACCTTTGACCCCTCACTGTGAGAAGCCTTGATCTGTTTGGAGTGTGGACAGGCCAGACATTAATCTATTCTCAAGATTCATGCTCTTTTAAAAGGAGGGAATCATAACAAAGTGAGATAAACATATAAACAGTAAGTTTGTTTGGTCTTACTATATGTCATATTATGTCTACTTTTGTGTTCCATTGATCATTGTCAAGTTGTGATTGTCTTGGTGCTGTCGTGATAATTAGCAGATGAGAGAGGGAATACATTAACCAATCTCGCTTTTAAGTTGAATGGTTTCTTCACCATGTCCCTGCTTCCTTTATGGAGTGGCTGCAAAAAGTCGCGCTTGAGTAATCAAAGAGTCTAACTGTGTTTGGATTACAGTTTGCCTTTTGGGCATCAACATCAGTGTGACAACAGTCCCAGTTGACCCTGGGTTCCACTCAGCCCAAACTGCCCCCTCATCCAGGACATGAATTGCTGCAATTCACTACCCACCTCTTCCAAGACATCAAACACAGTAGATTGGAGAAGAAAATGTCAAGATATTCTTTCATTATCACACAATTTAAAAGGTTCTGATTTGTTGATTTCTCTGATGGGCGGGTAGGCTTACAGTAGCAGAGACCTGAGGTGGTTTTGGTTCTGTAGATGCATTGGGCCGGTAAAGGACTAGCCAATTAGGATGGTGATCATTTGTAGCATTCTTATATTTCAAGGTTTCAAGTCATGTTTTTTTTCATTGAGAAAAGAAAGAGTCAAAACTTAAGGGAGATAGAGAGAGTGCAAGTTCTCCTGACTGTACTGTACTATCTATTACTGTAATCTATCAGGCCCAGCCTACACATCTCAGTGAGTGTGTATTACCGGCAGAGCACTGCATGGCTAGGATTCCTTCTAAGTATAGCCAATACTGAGGACCACGGATAGGGATAATATCTGGTAAAGTACTGAGGACCACGGATAGGGATAATATCTGGTAAAGTACTGAGGACCACGGATAGGGATAATATCTGGTAAAGTACTGAGGACCACGGATAGGGATAATATCTGGTAAAGTACTGTACAGTATAAAGCAGGATGTGTTTGAGGTACTGAAGTCCATACCGCTAATCACTGAGGGATTCGCAGCTGGGAAAATTATTATCTGGTTGTGTTTTTCTCCAGCTACTGTAGTTACAGGTGCTCTATACAACAATTCCAACTAACTATTGTCCTAAATGTCGTCTTAAATGCGCGATTTTGTTTGTGCAAAGCAACATATTAGAACGGTAAAACATAATTACAGTTTTCCTCAAGGTTTTATGGTGTCACTGCCAGTAGGAACATTCCATCAGTATATGTCTATGCAGATTGAGACATCACGGTTCCTCACCATTCATCACGGTTCCTCACGATTCATCACGATATACGAGTCACCAATACCAATCACCAAGTGATAATACACGGGGAAGCCATTTCTGAGGTCTGCTCATATAAATACCTGGGTGTTCATCTAGACAATACATTCAGCTGGAACACCCATGTGGAAAGCTTATGTTCTCGTTTACAGCAGAGATTATACTTTCTGCGTAGACTCAGGGTGCATGGGGTGGACAAGAAGATCATGTTCCTATTTTACCAGGCTGTATTAGAGAGCATTGTTAGGTATGGGATGTCTGCATGGTACGGCAACCTTAGTGTGAAGCTGAAATCCAAGCTTGCTCGCCTGGTCCAGACTGCCATGAAAGTCATGGGGAGGGAGGAACACCAGTCTCTCCAGTCCTTGTATGAGCAGTCTGTTTCCAGGCAGACTCAGGGTATATTGTCTGACCCATCCCATGCTCTACATACCGAATTCCAGCTTTTGCCCTCGGGCAGACGGTACAAGGCGCTCAGCTGGAGACTGAATCGTTTTAAATACTCATTTGTGCCGACCGCAGTTAGAATGTTGAATTGGGCCAAATGAAGGAATGAAGTTGTGCAATAGTCAAGGTGTTTTCTTCTCTTCTTTTCACTGGGGCAAGTGCAATGTGGGTTGTGTGCAATAGTCTATGTATGTGCAATGTGTTGTGTTGTGTATGTGCAATGTGTTGTGTATGTGCAATGTGTTGTGAGTAATATGTGTAATGTGTTTTGTATGTGCAATATGTTGTGGACAATGTGTTGTGTGTAGTATATGTTTGTGAGACATGTGATGTGCTGTCCTCCTCTGTTTCTATGTATAGAGTTGATTTGTGCAGCAAACGAGTCCAAGACAAATTTCCCTGAGGGGACAATAAAGTATATTCTATTCTATTCTATTCTATTCTATTCTATTCTATTCTATTCTATTCTATTCTATTCTATTCTATTCAATAACCTAACTGGAGCAGAGTCTGCCTGCAGCGACGTTGAATTTTGCTCAAATCAAAACATGATAAATGGTCAATGTCTGCTTTATAATGAAATCTATTACTTTTTCTACTGGCACTCATACATTGTTGCTGTGAAAGTGCCAGTATGCCTGATATATACCAGGTGGAAGCACCTACTGGAATAAATAAAAACATATCAGTGATAGAATGTCTGGTGCAACTTCTTTTTTTTTCTTCCAATAAATGAATCTTTATGAAGAGGATTTTATTTAGAGAAATTATCTTTATAACAATGGCAAAGTATAATATTTTGAGTTTCATTTTAGATTTTGTAATTGTAAGAGTTATATTTTTTTATACGAAGTGATCA
Organism: Borostomias antarcticus; assembly: GCF_949987555.1. Taxonomy (NCBI): domain Eukaryota; kingdom Metazoa; phylum Chordata; class Actinopteri; order Stomiiformes; family Stomiidae; genus Borostomias; species Borostomias antarcticus. Next base: position 6,271,337 of record NC_140237.1, read on the forward strand.
CTTTGGTGTAGTTCGGAGGCATGTAGAAGAAATTTTAAATCCAGCGCGAGCCAGTATATCCATGTAATGGCGGTGGTCGGGGCACCGAGTATGCAGTTTCTAAAAATCTTTTTCTGCCGCGAAACGGTTGTTTTCATTAATCTGTCTTTATGAATCACTAGTTGTGCTTACATAGAGCGTTGTGGTTTTTCACATGCCTCTGTAATACGATCTTTAGAAATGTCTTTCGAAACGAAATAGCTTCCCCACTTGCTCCAGCACGCATGCGCACAGCGCGCAATCGTTGCTCCAGCACGGTGTGCGCATGCGTGCTGGAGCAAGTGAGGAAGCTATTTTGTGTCTTAAGACGTTTCTAAAGATCATATTACAAAGGCATGTGAAAAACCACAACAGGCCTACGCTCTATGTAAGCACAACTAGCGATTCATAAAGATAGATTGATGAAAACAACTGTTTCGCAGAAAATAGATTTTTAGAAACTGCATTCTCGTTGCCCTCACCACTGCCATTACATGGATATACTGGCTCGCGCTTGATTTTAAATTTCTTCTACAGGCCTCCGAACTACACCAAAGTGATCTCGGTGAGTCAAACGTCTTATAATATGTCGTAAATAAGGTCCAGGTTGTCAAAAACGAGCATTGTCCTTTAAGCTAAGTGTGGCAGTGGCCATTCAAGTCACCTTCACCAAGAACAGCAATGTTCTTGTTCACAGTTTCATTTCATCTACATTGGTAGAATTACATTACAGATTATGCCAAAAGTGTTTTGGGATGTGTGATAATGTTGAAGGGAATGTGTGGGCGACATGGTTTAGCCATTGCTCTACAGTAACTCCAGCCAAAGACCCGTTTGGGTAGCCCAGCAGGTTAATCAGCTACAATTACAGCTGTTAGTCACACACATTACACCATGACTATGGGTCAGCTGACCCAAGGTCACACAACAGGAAGTCAACTAGTAATTTAGGGTCTGCAAGTGTCAATGTAAACCCCCTCTCTCAGACACGGGGAGGACCTTTACACCTGTTAGCAGGACTTATGCCAAGTGTAGCCACAACATAATCAAAAGCCCATTTATAAAACACTGCTCTCTCTCAATGAAGATGAATTGGGAGAAAACAGTGAAATGGCTACCAGCAACCTGCATTAAAGCGTGTTGACAACTTGAGGTTGGGAAGGAACCGGTAATGTCCCATCAGACTGAGGTGTGCCAGGTCTGGTGTGAGTGATGCTGCACAGCTTGAGACTCCTGGTAGCCAAGTTGAACAGTGTAAGGTCAACACTTCATATCAGAGGGCTTTCATATATTTTTCCAAGCCCTACAGTATATAATGTAGTTGCCACAAAATAAAGTAGTATAGCCTGGATTATAATTAAGATAATTTGCTAGTTCACAACCTATGTGAATTCTTGTCAGTTCAAGCTTCCAAGTACTAAGCATAAAAAGAAGGAAATAGAATCAATCCAGACTATGGTTGGTTGTGTGGATGAAGCTAACAGGATCAGAGGGGTAGGGGCTCCATCTGGAATCCCCATCCCAGCGGGCTCCCCCCTGCTGGCTCAGAACAGGCTGAGGAGCAGGGCCAGTCTGACATGATTCACACCCTGGTGAGAGTGTGGCGTGTCTCAACATGTCCTGCTACTGCTGCCGCCCGGAACCAGCCCACATGTAGAGCGTATTCAGCATCAATGTGAACCATGGTTGATTCATCTGAGAAGGTTATGACCATGAGCACATTGTTTAAGAGGCGCAGTGTTCATTGATTTTGGGACATTATTAAAGCCTTTTGAAAAGCCTATGGTTTTCATCCATTTATCAAGATGGAAGCGAATATGATGCGAATATACTGTACAATGGTTTGTAAAAGGTCTAGTTCTTTATTTGTAAAAACAAAATAAGTAATAATTACTACTACTAATAATAATTATAAATAAAGTTATATAACTATAATATAATACAAGTAATACAACACATGTATTTGAAATGTATAAAAGTAGAGCATATAAAATCCTAGTCAGCTAATAAAAATATAAAAGGGTATACAATTAATATATCAGCCACTATAAACTGATACACTATAACTCCATACCTCTCTGCTTTAAGGGTTCAGCAAAAAATTTGCCCTACCCCAAAACACAATAACCACAAATATACCTATGTTTGTGGGCATCTCTCATAAGTTTTCTGTAAAGTGACTGAGCTACTGTAGCATGGGAAAGATTTCTGTGGACTCTTGACACCCCAAAAAATACAAACTTGACAATTGAACCAATTGCAGCAAAATAGCTAACGTTACAGGAATCATCAGTGTAACTGCTTTAGTCACTGCTGCTAGTTGTTGTGAGCTCATGAGCTAACTGGCTATCCCGCTCTTATTGTGCTGGATAAGCATTGGAAGCATTGGAACTGATGTGTCCAGACGACAAGACCTATCTTAATTTATCAGAAATTATTTCAAGTCATTTTATTTCACAACTATTTCAGTGGCATGACTAGCTTCCTTCCTACCAGTCCTGAACAGAAACAAGCCAGCTACGCACATAAGCCAGGCTGGACTTGGCCTGGTCCCTTTCCTTTTCCCCTTCTCCCTAACCAAGCCATACACAAACCTCCAGCTGGTTCCTGTGTCAGAGATCAGAATCCTTGGCTGCTTTACACCTTGGGCAAAAGAGCTGTGCGCAAATCCCACCTTACTAGGCCAGGGGCTGGATCTGAGAGTTCATACATGAGAACATCCCACCTTACTAGGCCAGGGGCTGGATCTGAGAGTTCATACATGAGAACATCCCACCTTACTAGGCCAGGGGCTGGATCTGAGAGTTCATACATGAGAACATCCCACCTTACTAGGCCAGGGGCTGGATCTGAGAGTACATACATGAGAACATCCCACCTTACTAGGCCAGGGGCTGGATCTGAGAGTTCATACATGAGAACATCCACCCTTAGTAGGTCAGGCGCTGGATCTGAGAGTTCATACATGAGAACATCCACCCTTAGTAGGTCAGGCGCTGGATCTGAGAGTTCATACATGAGAACATCCACCCTTAGTAGGCCAGGCGCTGGATCTGAGAGTTCATACATGAGAACATCCACCCTTAGTAGGCCAGGCGCTGGATCTGAGAGTTCATACATGAGAACATCCACCCTTAGTAGGCCAGGCGCTGGATCACGAGGGCGTCCCACTCTAACATACATGGACACAGTCAACACACAGGCATCGGTCACGAGGGCGTCCCACACTAACATACATGGACACAGTCAACACACAGGCATCGGTCACGAGGGCGTCCCACACTAACATACGTCACGAGGGCGTCCCACTCTAACATACGTGGACGTACTCATGACAGATGCAGGAGAGGAAAGCACCGGTGAGCTAGCCAGATGTATGGAGGACCGGGATGACTCGGAGCGCTGATGGAGGACTCATCCAGGGATGACCTAGAGAGAGATGGAACCGAGTGTAGAGGGTTCCTCTTGACACAAACATAACCCCAGTAATAGGGTAGACTTCACCACAACTATGTACACAGGCAGCGTATTCAGACTCATACACAGTGTAATTAGTGAGATACTGGGCTCTTTCCGGCCGTGTGTGAATTCATAACTGAAAACAAAAAGAAGAGAAAGGCAGAATAATGGCCATAAAGACTCTGTGTGTTCCTGAGTGTTGTGCATGTTTGTTTGTATGTATGTATGTATGTATGTATGTATGTATGTATGTATGTATGTATGTATGTATGTATGTATGTATGTATGTATGTGTGCATGTATGTATGTATGTATGTATGTATGTATGTATGTATGTATGTATGTATGTACATACAGTATGTATGTATGTATGTATGTATGTATGTATGTATGTATGTATGTATGTATTTATGTATGTATGTATGTATGTATGTACGTACAGTATGTATGTATATACTTGAGTATTTTTATACATATACCTCAATAATAATCTCTAAATTAAGAGTGTGAAGGGCAACTTACTCATCACAAACGGATGTTGTTGTTTAGTGAATTTTCTGGGAAGTTTGTTCTGTGGTGTTGTAATGGTTCATGAACATGGGAAGTTTGTTCTGTGGTGTTGTAATGGTTCATGAACATGGGAAGTTTGTTCTGTGGTGTTGTAATGGTTCATGAACATGGGAAGTTTGTTCTGTGGTGTTGTAATGGCGTCTATACCAAATACTAAAACAATAGGGAATTTATGACAATGGATCTATACAGTCTGTACTGTATGTATGTATGTATGTATGTATGTATGTATGTATGTATGTATGTATGTATGTATGTATGTATGTATGTATGTATGTATGTATGTATGTATGTATGTATGTCACATGTTTTCAAATGTTTGTATCATTTTGCATCAGACTAAAAGGACAATGCATTTGAGAGGTGGAGATGAGAAATCAATTCCACAACCATTGGAGTTCAACATGCTTTTAGTTGTCTTCTGGGGGTATTTACCACTCAACTACACATGATTGAGATTCTTTCTTTTTTTATGAAGCTGAGGCCTGCATGCATCTGAAACAACACATCTGAGCATCTATTGCAGAATAGGCCAAGTAGTGGTTGAATGAGAATAATGCCATACAGCTACTATCTACTTAAACATATTTAGTCAATTATATATTATACTGTATTGTGAAATATAAGAGGCAAGTCAATTGATATCACATTGAGAGTTAGCCAAATTTGCGTCATGTAGAATATTGAAAGGTCTTCTGAAGTGGAGAATATCTGGAGGTTCTTCACAACCTCCATGGCAGTAAAGAACTCTCAAATGGTTTGTTGTGTGAAAATGGTTCAACAGAGAACTCTAACCCCTGACAAAAACCCCACTAGGAGACCATATCTGTGAGAGTGTAGAGCCATTCTCCACACGCTCTCAGATTCCCTCTGTATGGGGTCTCTCCCTAGCTCACTAAGCCCTTCAGGCACAATAAAGGTTCAAAAGTAAATGTGATATGTGTTATTTGCCACAGGGCAGATATGTGGAGGGATGTTTCTGCTCAGGGTTGTTCATCAACACAATACTAGACTTCCTCTGAGGGTGTTGAATGAAATGCATAAATTCCAAAGCTACCCAAATATTTGATATATGAAAAAGTTTGGGATATCCCCAAATTATACTGAAAGAAATTTCAAATCACAACATACAGTATTAGAAGAACCTCTAACTACTGTACATAACCTCTAACAACTAAATCCTCTAAAATGTGTATTTTGCATACATTGTTTGGCAGTGTATCCATCACATCAGGGATGGTCAGCGACCATTGGTCACAAGAGACAATTTACTCCACTGTAAATTAGTATGTAATTAGTGTCATATAGCTAGTACCCTTTGCCTCTTTGGCAAGATAAGGTATTTTCAGGAAGCCTCAGTATCAGACACCTCCTCAACCCAGTGGTGCATACCAGTAGGTGTGAAAGGGAGGGGCAAATGGCTCTTCTGATGACACTCTAAGCTCCACACCAAAGGTGTCCAGGGAAGGACATGGTCATACACACAGGGAGTGACTCAGTATAATTCTACGCAATAGTTTTCTCATCATCTTCTATCTACTGGTATCAACATCTAGTCACTATTCGCTGTTGTCGGGTTAAAACCTCATAACCCCATTTCTGAATCAGATTCAGAATTTGTTTTATTGCCATGCAGTTCTCAATGTACTAGGAATTTTGTGAATTTGGTTACTTTTCCTCCCTCTGAACGCTTCCCTGGGACTAAATGTGTTCTAAGCAGCTCATCATATGTGATTTTATGTAATAAAACATAGACATTGGAATGTTCTTTTCTACATTCTGAAAACGTGCCCTTTTGGAGATACAAGGCTTTGACCCGACAGCAGCGGTTTGCAAAAACTGTTGGCAATGAAAACAATACATCACCTGACATTGAAAATTGCAACAACAAAACTGGAATATTTCTTGCTGATAATGTGTGTGTGTGTGTGTGTGTGTGTGTGTGCGCACGTGCGTGCGTGTGTGTGTGTGAGAAAGAGAGTGAGTGATAACGTGTGTGTGTGTGTGTGTGTGTGTGTGTGTGTGTGTGTGTGTGTGTGTGTGTGCGTGCGTGTGTGCGTGTGTGTGTGTGAGAAAGAGAGTGAGTGATAACGTGTGTGTGTGTGTGTGGGGGGGGGCACATGTGCTAATGAGTGCTCCCAGATGTCCAGGGCATCCCAGCCCTCTCCTGTCACTCATCGTCGGGCCCTGAACGGCCCCTGGCCCACGCTTTGTTCCCTCAGAGTGGACATGCTCTGTTTTACGAGGTCAGTGCAAATAAACCCGTTGGCATGATGCCCACCGTATAGCGCCCAGGGCGGGCAGGATGGCGCCTCCAATACTTAAAACAATATTAAATGTTATACATTGCTGTACATTGGTGGATTATTTCACTAAGGCTCCCTAAAGCCACGGCAGAGACAGGCATGTGTTTTTTCTATAGCACACCCATTCACAAGGTGTCTGATACATAGGGTATCTAAGTACGTTTCTATGTATTTTGCGAGATTCCTGGAACGAGCAATGATTCACGCGTGCTGAATTATTATGGCATAGAGTTTTCCCTGACTATGTATTGTAGCATACCTGGGAAAAACTCAGATCCCAGAGCTTCTGGTCAGGGCTCATCATCACAAAGCTCCAGACCTTCAGCACAAGTCAAGGTTTCTGTTCTTGACTCGAGCAACATACAATGTCTCCCTCTCAAGCACTGCTACAACAGGATTTAGAGTCTATGTTACATGATACTGCTTGAGTTGGTTTTGGTTTGTAACAGGGGCTTTGAGATAGTGTCATTACTCACACAAACCACCAGCATTGCCCTAATGAGGCTCTCAGTACAACATGGCCAGCGAAGCTCTGTGGGATGTCTTAAATGGTGGGCCCTAGAAGCTTCCCAGCTTCCTCTGGAAATAAAAAAGGCATTTTAAAACCAGCTCCTCTGGCGTGACCTCTGCCCTCTGCATCTACCGGGTCATGTGCCACCAAATCGGAATCCTGGTGACATCACTCTCTTTGTATTATCTTTTTAGGGAAGGTCTGTTTGGAAAAAGAGAGAAAAACGTTAATGTGACTGATGTAGATTGAAATGGTTTCAGCGAGTAGTGTGTGTAATCTATATATAGTTTCTATGAAGAGATGGAGCTAGTTCCATCTCTCAACACTGTCCCGAGCTTCTTCTGGAGATTCTGCTGTCAGGAGGTAAAGAATTTGTCATAAGAGGTAAGAGTGTGTGTGAGAGTGGCCACAGTGCCATGGCCAAACGAGGCCACCTCTCCAGGCAGGCTTGGTGTCAGTGCCATGGCCACACGAGGCCACCTCTCCAGGCAGGCTTGGTGTCAGTGCCATGGCCACACGAGGCCACCTCTCCAGGCAGGCTTGGTGTCAGTGCAGGATCCCGTCCTCTCGCTTGATATGTGTCTACATCTGAAGCAGCCTTGTTTGTCTGACTGTTCAAGCCATTTGTTCATTGGCCAAAAATGTATGAAAGCAGCCAGGAGCACCAGGAGAAAGGGGCAGACACAGTAGCTACCACCCAGGACACGCTTCATACTTCCTGCCAAACCAAACGTTGGCAAAATTAGCTAAATTTGGTCCCAAACTGAGTGTCCCCTCCTGATTGCTTTGTCACCTGCTCTCCCTGTTGATTCTTGAAGACCTAGTCTCCAACTCTGTGTGGGTGTTCCTCTTGGCCATCTCTTTTTGAGTGTAGTGAATAAAGAAATCTCAGAAGGATCTTTTAGTAAGAAATATTTGCATAGTATACATATGCACCAGGGCACGCATGCACACACACACACACACACACACACACACACACACACACACACACACACACACGTACACACACACACACACACACACACGTACACACACACACACACACACGTACACACACACACACGCCTTTTTAAAGCATCTAAAAAGTAAAAACAAAGCTGTCCACAACACTAACAGATCACCACAGAAAATAATGAGTTGAAAGTGTTTTAAATCTTTCAGTGGCTCAGATGATGGTTCTGAAAGCAAAACCACAGGAGCTGGATAATGACCTCTCACGCATAGAGGGGAGGTGGAGAAAGACTTACTGCTGGATGAATGGTGCACAAGTCTTGGCTACAGTTAACAACGGGTCAGCTCTTAATTGGTAAACTTCCATAAGCCACAATGAAATCCCCATTAACTTGAGCTCTCATCTGAGACATTACAGTGGGGATTATTCCAGTAATGCTCCGGTTCCCCTTGGTTCCCCTCTTGTCCATTTGGGCAAATTAGCCTGCAACGTGTAAGGGGATGGGAGGTGTCTCTGGGGGACCAGGGACCACACAGGATGTGTGTGTGTGTGTGTACAGTCTGATCAAGTTGATATCTATTAACAATGATATCTGTGCCTACAGCATCAAAGCAGATAAACCACAACATAGCCCTCATATTGAATATGGCACTTTTAAATAATAGTGCTCAAAAGTTACACATTTTCTCAAAAATTAACTCATTACTGAACACAAACTAGCCTGCCCTCTTTGAAGCTGGGGTGGCTGTAGCTCAGGAGGTAGAGCGGGTCGTCCAATGATTGTAGGGTCGGTGATTCGAATCCCGGCTGCTCCTGAGTGTGGCGAGACACTGAACCCCTAATTGCTCCCAATGAGCAGGTTAGCACCTTGCATGGCAGCTGCCGCCATTGTTGTATGAGTGTGTGTGTGAATGGGTGAATGAGAGGCCTTCAGTGTAAAGCGCTTTGGATGAAAGGGCTGTATAAGAGCATCCATTTACCAAGCCTCTCCAGCACTACGACAGACTACAGTTGTTCTTCCTCTATTAGAAAAGGGAGAAAAGGTGGGGAGACTGGTTCTATATTCAATAACGTGAGTCTAAACTGAGAGGACTTCATGTTTGGGGACTTGGACTCTGTCGAGCATGAAATCTTTTTTTTTTATAGAAGTTTTTATTTGCTACACAACTTGACACTCCAAGACATGTACAATGGGTAATATGAACACACACACACACAAGGATGTGTGTGTTTTATTTTCTACATGTTTTTCTTCTTGGGTTTGTTATGGGGAAAACCCTTATGAACACTGGGAGAACGTGTAAAGTTTGCACAGAAAGGCCCAGGAGATACCCCACAACCCTGAGAACACCCCCACAACCCTGAGAACACCCTCACAACCCTGAGAACATCCCCACAACCCTGAGAACACCCCCACAACCCTGAGAACACCCCCACAACCCTGAGAACACCCCCACAACCCTGAGAACATCCCCACAACCCTGAGAACACCCCGACAACCCTGAGAACACCCCCACAACCCTGAGAACACCCCCACAACCCTGAGAACATCCCCACAACCCTAAGAACATCCCCACAACCCTGAGAACACCCCCACAACCCTGAGAACATCCCCACAACCCTGATAACATCCCCACAACCCTGATAACATCCCCACAACCCTGAGAACATCCCCACAACCCTGAGAACATCCCCACAACCCTGAGAACACCCCCACAACCCTGAGAAAATCCACACAACCCTGAGAACATCCCCACAACCCTGAGAACATCCCCACAACCCTGAGAACATCCCCACAACCCTGAGGAGAACATCCCCACAATCCTGAGGAGAACATCCCCACAACCCTGAGAACATCCCCACAACCCTGAGAACATCCCCACAACCCTGAGAACATCCCCACAACCCTGAGAACATCCCCACAACCCTGAGGAGAACATCCCCACAACCCTGAGAACATCCCCACAATCCTGAGAACATCCCCACAATCCTGAGAACATCCCCACAACCCTGAGAACATCCCCACAACCCTGAGGAGAACATCCCCACAACCCTGAGGAGAACATCCCCACAACCCTGAGAACATCCCCACAACCCTGAGGAGAACATCCCCACAACCCTGAGAACATCCCCACAATCCTGAGGAGAACATCCCCACAACCCTGAGAACATCCCCACAATCCTGAGAACATCCCCACAACCCTGAGAACATCCCCAAAACCCTGAGGAGAACATCCCCACAACCCTGAGAACATCCCCACAACCCTGAGAACATCCCCACAACCCTGAGGAGAACATCCCCACAATCCTGAGAACATCCCCACAACCCTGAGAACATCCCCACAATCCTGAGGAGAACATCCCCACAACCCTGAGAAGATCCCCACAACCCTGAGAACATCCCCACAACCCTGAGGAGAACATCCCCACAACCCTGAGAACATCCCCACAACCCTGAGGAGAACATCCCCACAACCCTGAGAACATCTCCACAACCCTGAGAACATCCCCACAACCCTGAGAACATCCCCACAACCCTGAGGAGAACATCCCCACAACCCTGAGGAGAACATCCCCACAACCCTGAGGAGAACATCCCCACAACCCTGAGAACACCCCCACAACCCTGAGAACATCCCCACAACCCTGAGGAGAACATCCCCACAACCCTGAGAACATCCCCACAACCCTGAGAACATCCCCACAACTCTGAGAACACCCCCACAACCCTGAGAACATCCCCACAACTCTGAGAACACCCCCACAACCCTGAGAACATCCCCACAACCCTGAGAACATCCCCACAACCCTGAGAACATCCCCACAACCCTGAGGAGAACATCTCCACAACCCTGAGAACATCCCCACAACCGTGAGAACATCCCCACAACCCTGAGAACATCCCCACAACCCTGAGGAGAACATCCCCACAACCCTGAGAACATCCCCACAACCCTGAGAACATCCCCACAATCCTGAGAACATCCCCACAACCCTGAGGAGAACATCCCCACAACCCTGAGAACATCCCCACAACCGTGAGAACATCCCCACAACCCTGAGAACATCCCCACAACCCTGAGGAGAACATCCCCACAACCCTGAGAACATCCCCACAACCCTGAGAACATGACCACAACCCTGAGGAGAACATCCCCACAACCCTGAGAACATCCCCACAACCGTGAGAACATCCCCACAACCCTGAGGAGAACATCCCCACAACCCTGAGAACATCCCCACAACCCTGAGGAGAACATCCCCACAACCCTGAGAACATCCCCACAACCCTGAGGAGAACATCCCCACAACCCTGAGGAGAACACCCCCACAACCCTGAGAACATCCCCACAACCCTGAGGAGAACCAGTGCTGACAATGTCCCAAGCGGGAATTGAACCCGGGACCCTGTCGCTGTGGGGAACACATCTGACGCAACCACACCGGTGCAAGTTTAGACTTACTAGCTACATAGAAGTAAGTCACAGTGTACATGCATGGTATTTGATTTGTTTATTTGGCAGGGACATTGTACATGCATGGTATTTGATTTGTTTATTTGGCAGGGACATTGTACATGCATGGTATTTGATTTGTTTAGTTGGCAGGGACAGTGTACATGCATGGTATTTGATTTGTTTATTTGGCAGGGACAGTGTACATGCATGGTATTTGATTTGTTTATTTGTGTTTACTTATTGTTTAGTTGGCAGGGACATTGTACATGCATGGTATTTGATTTGTTTATTTGGCAGGGACAGTGTACATGCATGGTATTTGATTTGTTTATTTGTGTTTACTTATTGTTTATTTGGCAGGGACATTGTACATGCATGGTATTTGATTTGTTTATTTGGCAGGGACAGTGTACATGCATGGTATTTGATTTGTTTATTTGTGTTTACTTATTGTTTATTTGGCAGGGACATTGTACATGCATGGTATTTGATTTGTTTATTTGGAAGGGACAGTGTACATGCATGGTATTTGATTTGTTTATTTGTGTTTACTTATTGTTTATTTGGCAGGGACATTGTACATGCATGGTATTTGATTTGTTTATTTGTGTTTACTTATTGTTTATTTGGCAGGGACATTGTACATGCATGGTATTTGATTTGTTTATTTGGCAGGGACAGTGTACATGCATGGTATTTGATTTGTTTATTTGTGTTTACTTATTGTTTATTTGGCAGGGACATTGTACATGCATGGTATTTGATTTGTTTATTTGGCAGGGACAGTGTACATGCATGGTATTTGATTTGTTTATTTGTGTTTACTTATTGTTTATTTGGCAGGGACATTGTACATGCATGGTATTTGATTTGTTTATTTGTGTTTACTTATTGTTAATTTGGCAGGGACAGTGTACATGCATGGTATTTGATTTGTTTATTTGTGTTTACTTATTGTTTATTTGGCAGGGACATTGTACATGCATGGTATTTGATTTGTTTATTTGTGTTTACTTATTGTTTATTTGGCAGGGACAGTGTACATGCATGGTATTTGATTTGTTAATTTGGCAGGGACATTGTACATGCATGGTATTTGATTTGTTTATTTGGCAGGGACATTGTACATGCATGGTATTTGATTTGTTTACTTGGCAGGGACATTGTACATGCATGGTATTTGATTTGTTAAGTTGGCAGGGACATTGTACATGCATGGTATTTGATTTGTTTATTTGTGTTTACTTATTGTTTATTTGGCAGGGACAGTGTACATGCATGGTATTTGATTTGTTATTTTGGCAGGGACATTGTACATGCATGGTATTTGATTTGTTTATTTGGCAGGGACATTGTACATGCATGGTATTTGATTTGTTTATTTGGCAGGGACATTGTACATGCATGGTATTTGATTTGTTAATTTGTGTTTACTTATTGTTTATTTGGCAGGGACAGTGTACATGCATGGTATTTGACTTGTTTATTTGTGTTTGTTTATTGTTTATTTGTCAGGGACAGTGAACATGCATGGTATTTGATTTGTTTTATTTGTTCATTCATTGTTTATTGGGCAGGGACAGTGGACATGTATGGTATTTGATTTGATTATTTGTGTTTATTTATTGTTTATTTGGCAGGAACAGCGTACATGCATGGTAATTGGGCCACCGGTTGCAACCAGGTCTCAGCGTATTGCGTATAGAGTTTGACATCATTATATGGATTACATATCACATACTACAAGACCAAAAGAGAGCACACATTTTAAATTATTTTCACTGGCTACCTGTGAGTTTTAGAATTGATTTTAAAATCAATGCACCGCAACATGCTTTTGAGGTATGAGCCCATTAGAGTTCTCTAATAGGCTACTGGCCTTCTAACTCAGGGGTCTCAAACTCAAATTGGCTTGAGGCCACATGTCATCTCATAGAAAGGCCACTTCAACATTCAAGTACTACAAGTACTACAAACTCCAAGAAAGCCCAATATTTCTGATTTCTTTATTTCATCTGCCAGGCACTTATCTTGAATACATTTGTAGGCTACTACTTATTTCTTTCCAGACACTTATCTTGAATACATTTGTAGCCTACAAATGTATTCAAGACACACTATATGGACAAAAGTATTGGGACACCTACACATTACACCTACAGGAGCTTTTATGACATCCCATTCTAAATTCAAAGGCATTAATATGAGTTGCTCCACCCTTTGCAGCTTGGTGATGTAAGGCCCTCTTGTCCAACAGATGTTAGCCCTCTCTGCAGCTACGTGGCTCCTTGTGTCCTCTAGTCTCCCTCCCATCTCATACTACTCTCCGTGTTTAATTAAGTAATGAATGATGCTTGTGAGATTATATTCCTTCAGAACAGCAACTTTTTCAGGAATGTAGCATTAACATTAAACTCCACAAAAAATACTGCGATGTCCATCTTCCTTGAAACTATCTGTGTTCCTAACATTAGTTAACCATGAACAGCCTCTCAGGGATAGCTAGCTAGCTGCATTCCATTCATAGTTCATACTGTAGTTACGTGCAGATTGAATACAGTAGTTCATAGTCGCATGCGGATTGATTGTACTCGACTCGCACTCCGCGCATTCGTCCCATGTTGAGTTGAATTTCACGTTGGAAGGCCTGCCTTCCGGCGTTGTGTACAAGGAATAATTTTGCCGTGTTGTGCGGCTTCAGTAACACGGTTCACGCACCCCTCTACCATATTATCCAACGTGTGCTCACTATGCAATAAAATGACCTCCAACTACTAGTTGTGAAAAACAAAGACTTATCATCCTCGATCCTGGCGTTTACGGAGACATGGCTAGGTGACCATATCCCAGACGCTGCCGGTTTAGAGCGGGCCGTGTGCCTGTTGTCTTTGGTAACCCGTGGTGGGGGCATTTGTTTTTTTGTGAATGACTCATCATGATGCGAGGACATTACTGTGATCCAGCCACACTGCTCTCCAGTGCTGGAATCCTTATTCATAAACTGCAGAACATTTTATTCCCCCTGCAAATTCAGCTCATTCATACTGTGTAGCCAACATCTCTCCTAGCGCACCGGTTCATGAAGCACAAAGCCGGCTTGCAGAACAGATTAGAAGTGTTGAACGAAACCATCCCGATGCGTTTGTTGTAGTGGTCGGGGACTTCAACAGAGCTAATCTCAGTCATGAACTCCTCAAATACCCTCAGCAGATCAAATGCTTGACCAGAGAGGACAACATACTTGACCATTGTTACACCACAATAAACACTGAATTGGGACACTCGGACCACGGAACCGTCCACTTGATCCCCAAATACAGGCCAAATAAACTCTCTAAGTCGTTAGGACATTCAAAAACTGGACCACTGAAGCTAAGGAGGAATCCCATGTGATGCTCGACCAGGCTGTCTGTGTTGGGGGCTGTGTTGACTGGGCGGGTGCTTGACCAGGCTGTCTGTGTTAGGGGCTGTGTTGACTGGGCGGGTGCTTGACCAGGCTGTCTGTGTTAGGGGCTGTGTTGACTGGTGTTGAGGAATTTACATCCAAACACCTTAAACCTTTGTCCTCTCACTTCTCTTGTAATTCATCCCCTCCCCCCAAATATTCACATAGCTGTGCTAACATTCAAAATGGCTTCCAGAAGGCCATCTGTCTACAATAGAATAGCCATCCTTTGTTCATTTGCCGCCCTTTTTCTCATGTCACATGCCTGTACTCTTGGCCACGCCTGCCATTTCACATGACGTACAATGGAGTAGCCAATCACATCCTGGAAGCACCGTACCTTTGTTTTGATTGCATATAAGCCACAGCAAAACCCATAAACGGCACTTCGCTGATGAAACCACCCTTGTTGCGTTTTCAGGAAGTCCTTGCGCTCGTATTGTTTTCTCAATAAACCAGACTTAACCTGTTTGAGCGAATCTTGGTAAATCCTTTTTGACTAGAACAGTTAAAATCCATTACAGTTGGCGACGCGGATGGTAATGGGAGGACTGCCTGCGTGTTGCTTCGGGATTCCAGTGGATGAACTGGTCGGCAGACGTGTCGGTCCATTATAGTGGGCGTTGGAAAATCAATTTTCTCTCTTGCGCCAGAGCGCACGCCGTGATTATTTCCTCAGTTCTTCCACTGGATTCTTGAGGCTCACAGGTACGTTTAAACGAACCCTCTTATGGTTCTGAGTTGTATTTGCCTTGATTTGGTTCGGTTTGTGTTGGTCTGGATTGTTGAAAACAGAAACCCCAGCGTCGGTATTTTAGTACGTATGAGTTAAGTAACTATCTAAGGAAGTTGTGAACAGCAATATATATTTATATCGTATTGTCCTTCGACTTCGTCCTTGTTTCGTTACGAGGGTAAAGCAGTGTTCAGAAGAAGTGTGAGTTTTGGTCTGGTGAAGCTTGTTTCCCCTGTAGTTGATGTACAATTTAGGTTGTTTATCGGTTGCAGATTAGAACGGGTTTTTTTTAGTTAAATACGCCAAAGAGTTGGCACAGAACAGGCTTCCCTTTGGCCGGTCGCGGGTGAAATTAAAACCGCAGAGCCCGTTGTGAGAGTTTTGCTCAACGGAGGTAGCTACAGGGAGTGATTGAGAGTTTGGCAATCCGCGTTTCTGGGAGAAACGTTTTCCCCTTTGATCCCGGGTGGTTTGGTAAACCTAACGAGCGTTAGCTTTGACCAAGTGGCTGTACAGTGTTTGGTGGACCTAAACTAGGTTTAGCCTTGACCAAGTTGCTGGTGCAGTCGGGCATGCTTTGTTGTAAACGTGGGCCTGTGTGTTCGTCATCTTTGGTCGTTCTTTGTTCTGTGTCCCTGCACGGGGGTTGTTCGTTTTGTTAGTCTGCTGTTTACTGTTTGAGCCTCGGCTCTTGCCTTGTATTGTTTGTTAAGCGCGCCATGGATCCAGGTAAAATATTGTAAGTATTTTGTACACTTTTTAGACTGTTAAAATTCGTAACTGCTAGATTTCCAGTAGGCTAGCTGGTTGTCTAGGAGACGCAGGAAAACAACTCTCGTGGTGATCGGCCATTGAGCCAGAGAACAAAGGACTTCCTGACTGGGTGAGTACTAAGCGGTTTAATGTGTCTGTTTCTTTCGAAATTGTATTATTTCCCGCCGTGAGTTAACTATAAGGTTTCCTTTCATTGCTGTTTTGGGGTTTTAGGCTGCGTCGTGTTTATTAGGGATTTGTTTCAGTATAGCTTTTATTAAACTGAATTTGCCCGCGCACGCTCAAATGCAACATCTGGGTCTTACATGCAACATTTTGGGAGCACCACTAGGTGTCCCTGTAACACCGGCTACTAACATGATGCCTAGATGTAACAGGTAAATAAACAGGTTAAGGGAAAAGCCTGTACATTCTATAGACTGGTCTACTTTTAAGATTTGGGAGAGAGTAGCACGAGAGAGGTTTTTAGGTCAGGAAGGAAAGATAAGGAGGTTCAGCAGACAGTCTCTCCGCCATTTCCCCAGCAGAATAACTCTGATTTAAAATTAGATTTTCCCCCCTCGACTCGTTGCGCCGTGATCACACCCCCTAACAATGCCCCCGCCATTAGCCACGCCCCTTCTCTCTACGAGTTAAGCGCGCCCCTTTCTACGAGGTATTCGTCCGAACAGGTCATGAAAGGGAAGAGCCTCCGATTTGGGGTCGAGCGCCACCTGCTGGAGTTCCCTTGAACAACCCACAAGGGAGATTTTAACTAGCCAAGATAGAGACATACATATATATTTTTTAAGGTAAATAAACAGGATGAAATAGATGTAGAGCCTTTGAGTCTTAAGTTGTTGTTAATGTTTCTGAGGATGATATTTTAGGTATTGGTGCGAACTCAAAAGTCTGACAGGGTTTTGAATAGGTGTTTGAGTTTAGGGTTATGGTTTTCGCTTTGATTCAGGAGTTTGTTTCAATAGTCAATGAATGGCCATAAGCTGTTCGTTTTATGCATTCTACTGTATGAATTTCATTCACATAATGATGATGTGTTTGTGAGGAGTTGGCTTTAGGCCTTCCCCTCTGCTATATTGACCCCAGTCTGTTGAGTTATCTTTCAGGTGCTATGGACCCTGGGCGGCAGGTCTTTGAGGAGCCTGGATCATGCCTTCCTGGGGACTGCTTGGAACCTGCTGTTTGTCTGTTTAACTGTTGTTTGTCTTGTCTATCTCTTTCTGATATATGTAGGAACATGAGGTTACTGGATGTTTAGCATTATATGTCATTTCTGGTTAAGGGGTCTGTTTCGATAAAGCTTGAGGATGTCGCCTACATTTCACCTGTGTTTTTGATTCAGGTGTGTGTACACGTCTCCTTGGTTAGATTGTTCTGTTTTGTAGTAATTTAGGTTTAGTCTATTTCTATAGGATGTTCTGTTTTTGTGTAGTTTTGTGTTGATGTTTTCAGATTTTCCTGGAGTGCATTGTGTGGGCCACCAAGGAGTGGCTGCCCCTCGCCAGCATGAAGCTATGAACTGTGTGGAGTCACGAATGACTTGAGAGTCATTCTTGGACATTTCTGGAGTGTTCTCCCTGTTTCAGACGGGACAACTGTCGTTCCGGGAGTGATGGGTGAATGCCGAACCAGGAGACGGGCACAGGACCGGAGGTGGAGATGGAGGTTACTGGCCTGTTTCCCTACAGATGGGCGATCTGGGGTTCGTGAGATGCAAGGCCAACGCCATGTCACCGACTCACTGTGAGCGACAGATAAGTATGAAACAGGGAAGAGACCATTTTGTCCGAAGCGGTGCCCAATACTCTGTCCTCAAATGCAGAAGAGGGAGGTTTTAGATATACAAATTTTAGCTATACAAATGAAGCTTTGATGGATTTTTTTTTGATTAGTTAATTGTAAATGAAGCCAGTTCATTTTAGTGTCATTTTTTTTGCCCCATCTCTATTTTTATCCTGACTTCAGGAAATTTTGTTTTCACCCTTAGGGGGTGTTGTTTTGTTGAGACGAGAATGTGGTTATTTTATTTTATTTTCATAAAATCGCGAGAGAAATTCTAGAGCCAAATCCAATTGCCTTGATCATGACTGGGGACTGGGCGTGTTAAAGTCATTCTAACACTGCCCCTGATGTCACTGTAGGCTACTGCAGACTGGCTCTAATGACACTTGAACAGACACCCTGTTTAAGTTTTCCTGACTGAATAACAAAATTTTTCCCCAAAGCAGGAGCTTGCGCTAAACCATGTTTCTTAGAATCTCCAAAAGACTGCGGATAACCGTTCCTGACCAAAGAGGGGAACGACCAGAGGACTCTCCTTTTGCTCTTCTGTTTTGTCTCTGTTGTCTCTCTCATCTGTGGATCCACAGACGGAGCACTTCATCAGCCTGTACTGGGGGAGCGGGAGTGCCGAGGTGGCCCTCCAGCAGCACGACCCGGGCCGGCCCTACGTGGAGCAGTACAGGGATGGACCGGGTTCAGTTCAAGAGCCTGTACGTGCTGCTGGCGCCCTGGCTGTGTGGCGTCCACACGGACACCGTGTCCCACCGCACCTTCACCCTGCTGAACCAGGACAGGGACTCCCTCCTCACCTTCCGAGAGCTCGCTGGCTGACCGCTCTATGTAGACCTGCCCAGTGGGGAGACAAGAGACTACCAGGAGCAGATGAGCAGCCTGAGAACAGGCCAGAAAACATGGAAGAGAAGTAGATGTTGCGGGAGGAACCTACCCGTCAAAAAAATTGAACTGTCAGCACATCCTCGGCCAAGTGGGCCATGGGAACATGTAATAATGGATTTTATTGAACTCTCTCCATGCCAGGGATGTCTTCAACAGAGTGAGGACCGCCATTCCTGAGGCTAAGGAGGGGTTCCTGCATCACATCTCTCCTGGGGATTGGGTCCTGGTCCGCGACCACAGACGAAGGAGCTGGAACTCGCCGAGGTGGCTCGGGCCGTACCAGGTTCTACTCACCACGCAGACAGCGATCTGAGAGGACTTCGTGGATCCATGCAAGCCATTGCCGACGGGTCCAAGCAGCAGAGGACGGTCCACCAGGGGATCGCCAACACCAGGAGATCAAGGATGCAGCTGAACCAGAGGGCTCAGAGGCCAAAGTCATGGGCTGCCACAACTGTCCTCTCCTCTGACGAGAAATCGGAGGAAAAATGACCTTGCTGGTCACCTCCTTCTCATGGTCGTTATGATGGCAACATGGAGAAACTCCACAGCCATGACCTCACAAGATGCACCACACACGCACACACACCTGCACACACTGCAACTAACATTGAACATAACTGATTCAAACAACGCAACATTGAAGTTGCGATCTAGAAGAGAAGACGCCTTGCATTCCCCAATGACATTCTATTGCCCAAAAGAGAAGTGTCACCTAAATGACTGTTGGATATACACTGTGAACAAGAATGACTGGACTCTGTTACACTCTACAGATGTCAAAATCCAAGACGATGAGCAATCGGAGAGTGACCTTGACAGTCACCGCCACACTCTCCTCTCCTCTGATGAGCAATCGGAGACTGACCTTGCCGGTCACCTCCTTCTTGTGGTTGTGGTATGACAACGTGGACAATCTCAACAGCAATGACTGCACCTCTAATCGCACACACTGGAACCTACATTAAACATTCAGAGACGCACACATGGAAGCTATGTTCCATAGGACATCACATGCGATTATTCACAACAAGAGTGAATGAACTTTGAAATAATCTGAAAAATATCATATTTGTTTACAAGAGTTACAATGGTTGAAACATGAGTTGATAAATAAGTTTGGGTTTTTCCTCTAAATTGACCAAGAGGTTTTTTGCCCTTCTTACACTGGTAACCATTTATCTTTTTTGCCTTGTTAAATCAAGTTTTTTGGTGAATGGTTGTCCACTCTTAGACTGTAAATAGTATATAATCATGTCATCTTTTTTACCTTGTTTCCTGTCAAATTTCTGAAACAAGGGGTTTTGGTGCGTGATTTTGCACGTGGAAAGAAAATAATAAAAAAAAAAAATTTTTTTTTTTTCTCCACCTAGTGGAGAGATTATTTCCTTTCCACATGTATAGCATAGCTGACTGTTTACACTTTGTGTTTGGATTTTATATTTTATTTTTGTGTACCTGTTCAGGCACAAATGGGGGATTGTTGAGGAATTTACATCCAAACACCTTAAACCTTTGTCCTCTCACTTCTCTTGTAATTCATCCCCTCCCCCCAAATATTCACATAGCTGTGCTAACATTCAAAATGGCTTCCAGAAGGCCATCTGTCTAAAATAGAATAGCCATCCTTTGTTCATTTGCCGCCCTTTTTCTCATGTCACATGCCTGTACTCTTGGCCACGCCTGCCATTTCACATGACGTACAATGGAGTAGCCAATCACATCCTGGAAGCACCGTACCTTTGTTTTGATTGCATATAAGCCACAGCAAAACCCATAAACGGCACTTCGCTGATGAAACCACCCTTGTTGCGTTTTCAGGAAGTCCTTGCGCTCGTATTGTTTTCTCAATAAACCAGACTTAACCTGTTTGAGCGAATCTTGGTAAATCCTTTTTGACTAGAACAGTTAAAATCCATTACACTGGGCGGGTGCTTGACCAGGCTGGCGGTGTTGGGGGCTGTGTTGACTGAGCGGGTGCTCGACCAGGCTGGCTGTGTTGGGGTCTGTGTTGGCTGAGCGGGTGCTCGACCAGGCTGGCTGTGTTGGGGGCTGTGTTGACTGAGCGGGTGCTCGACCAGGCTGGCTGTGTTGGGGGCTGTGTTGACTGAGCGGGTGCAGAGGCTGGTAGGCGCCAGGATGAGGACACAGACACTGTGATTTAATTCGTCAGCCACTGTGAGAACGTGTCCCAACTTGCACCAAGATCAGCTACAACAACGACCAGCCCTGGTTCACAGCCAAACTCAGGAAGTCAATGCTGGAGAAAGAGGAAGTCAGGAAGGCTGGAGACAAGGAACGGTTTAAAGAGGCCAGGTACAGGTTTAGCAAGGCAATAAAGGAGGCTAAACAACGCTTTTCAGAGAAACTACATCAGTTCTCAGAGGGGAACAGGTCCATTGTCTGGAAAGACCTGAGACAGATCACCAGCTACAAACCGAAATCTCCCCAGTCCACTGACGACTCACGCCAGGCCAATGACTTGAACGAGTTCTACTGCAGATTTGACAAACAATGACCCCCCCACCCCCACCCCCTGCCTCCCTCACTCACCAGCCCCAACAACCCAGCCCCCATTCCAGCAGGGGCCCGGACCCCCCCACAGCTGCCCCCCCGCCCCCTCACTGCAGCACAGCATCTCACCATCCTAGAAAAGGATGTGACCCACATGTTCAGGAGAGAGAACCCATCATCAACACCTCACTAGAGACATGCCATCTACCAGCCTGCCTCAAGACCTCCACCATCATCCCCGTCCCCAAGAAAACAAAGATCACTGGAATAAATGACTACATGCCTGTCGCCCTGACCTCTGCAGTAATGAAGGTCTTTGAACGCCTTTTTCTGCTGCACCTCAAATCCATCACAGACCCACTCCTGGACCCTCTGCAGTTCGCCTAAAGAACAAACAGGTCTGTGGACGACGCAGTAAACATGGCCCTCCACTACATTCTCCAGCATCTGCACCTACGTCAGGATCCTGTTTGTGGATTTCAGCTCTGCCTGCAACACCATCTGCCCACCCACTCTGGAGGGCGTGTTCTCCCAGATGCATGTGCCCGACTCTACCTGCAGGTGGATCACTGACTTCCTGTCCGACAGGAAACAGCACGTGAAGCTGGGCAAAAACATGTCTGACTCCAGGTCCATCAGCACCGGCTCCACCCAGGGCTGCGTCCTTTCCCCCCTACTCTTCTCCCTGAACACCAACAGCTACACCTCCAGCCACCAGTCTGTCAACATCCTGAAGTTTGCGGACGACACCACCCTCATCTCTGAGGGAGACAAGTCTAGCTACAGGTGGGAGATCGACCAGCTCAAGAGCTCAACGCTCTCAAGACAGTGGAGATGATTGTAGACTCAAGAAAGAAACAAGCCACCCTCAGAAGAAGGCACAGCAGAGGATGTACTTCCTGAGGCAGCTGAAGAAATTTGGTCTACCAAAGAAAATGATGGAACACTTCTGCACCTCCATCATTCAGTCCATCCTCACCTCCTCCATCACCATCTGGTACTCCACTACAGCCAAGGACAGGGCTGGAGGGCCACTGCAGCGCGTCATCCCATCCCAGAGATCAGCTGCAACCTGCCCTCACTCCTGGTCCAGCACAACTCCAGGACCTTGCAGAGGGCCAGAAAGATTGCGGCTCACCCCTCCCACCCCGGTCACAATCTCTTTGTGCCACTCCTCTCAGGCAGGAGGCTGCAATCCATCAGGACCACATCTGCACGCCACAGAGGCAGCTTCTTCCCCACGGCCATCAGCCTCTTCACTTGCTCTTTACACTGTCCTGTCTTTACACTGTCCTGTCTTTGCACTGTCATGTCTGGTCCCTGCACCCTGTCCAATGTTGTCTCCATGTTATGCACCATGACCGAAAGCTAAAAACTGCATGGCAATAAACAAATTCTGAGTCTGATTCTAAACTCACTTTATAAAAAAAAAACTATGTTTACTATTTATTTATGTAGGCTACTTTATTTGTGGCCTTTTACTATCGGTCTTATTTATTCCATTTTGTTTTGTTGTGAGCATTGTGTTGCATTCATGTCTGAAATGTGCTATACAAATCAAGTGTTGTTGATTGATTGGTTGATTGGTTGATTGGTTGATTGATTGATTTATTGATTTATTGATTTATTGATTTATTGATTGATTGAACGCTTACATGTTAGTAAATAAGGTGTTGCTTCCTTTCCGTAAAAGTGAGAAGAGATACTGTACATTTGCTACTATTCTCACAGCCTGGCCACAAATTGCTAGATTTTGACCTCTGATTCAAAGAATGCAACCACATACACACACCAACCCACACATTCACTACACACTTAATCCACTCCCTATACACTTGTAGATAAGATCTTACATTACTGTTGCCTACCCCCACTCCCCTGTCAGATTTCTGCATCTCTTAACCAAGAGTGTCATAAGTCTAATCCTCAAGTATTTTAAAAGATATGTGTGCTATTCATCTAAGTAAGGCCAGTGAGAACACCCACACAGTCCCCTACACATAATCTATTTCAAATCTGTGACTAACCACTTCCTAATTTATGTCAAATGGGCACATAGACAGGTTGACTTTGTGGTATTACCTCAGGTTGGTATGTGAATAATAAACACTAGTAAAACAAAATGGTGGACATGATGTGAGGAGAAAACTGCAGAGGGGAATATGAAAGCGTGGTCACTGTGGTTGTCTGTTTCATCGGCACCCTTACACAGAATGTGGAATCTGACTCAGGGTTGAAATCTTATCTCCGGGTCAATCTTACTGTTGACATGCCTCTTCTCGACATTCACACACTTGGAGTTGAGTAGAGGCTACCAGTGAAATTGTTACAGTATCATTCACAACATATTTTGAACACTAAACATGAATTATGAGTAATGTGTGTTGTTGAAATGGTTGGGTGTTGTCGTGTGTTTTAACCACATAACCTTTTCCCGGATTACCTTTCACCATTTCATGGTGCAGTAGTAGGCTAGGCTACTTTATTGATTCCCTGGAGCAAAGTTATCAAAGGACAAAAAAGTAACACAATCCAGACTAAATACAAATTTACAACAGATACAAAATATACAGACATCAAAATATACAAGAGTGGAAATAAACAAGTAGCCTATATTGTCCCAATAGAATAGAAGGTTTATTTTGCCATAGGCCTGCAGTATGTACAGGTACACTGGGATTCTTGTTATCGCCTGTCCTCAGAGCTAATAAAGTTTAGTAATTGCATAACACGAATACGCCATGATCTTGCAACAAAAACAAATCTGCCATAAACGTCAATACACGCATATACACGCGCGCGCACGCACGCACAAATAATTCTAAAATCAGATGTCCAGATATTCTGTTGTGGTGATTGATTCCTGTGATATCATGTTCATGTTGTTTGGTTCATTTGAGTCAGTCCCAAGAATGCAAGTATAGCCTCAGTATCAGCTTCAAGTAAAAGGCCACTACTCTTCAGTTTCACAACCTGCTATAATTAACGCAGTAGTTGCTGCCATGAAAACACAGGAGGTATTGACAATTGAAAGATTGGTATTGCAGTAAAATAATCAAAGGGCTTGGATTGGGTTGATAGTTGGAAGGACACAATGAATATTAACACAATTTGTGTACTCTCACACACGCAGATTCGCAGCTGTGAGGCCTGCCCTAACATTCAGTTAGCTCTCCACTCACTCACTCACTCACTCACTCACTCACTCACTCACTCACTCACTCACTATTCAAATGATCCAGGACACACGCTAATATCACACTCAAGATGTCCATGAGTTCTGTCTACTGTTTACACTAGATTTTATGTACATTGTCTACATATCATTTTCTAGTCATATTTTGTCTTTTAAACCACATTAGCTCCGAAAATGTAGGCTAGCACCCTAATTCATACCCTGTATATATATATATATATATATATATATATATATATATATATATATATATATATATATTTATTTATTTTTATTCGAAAAACACGAGAGTTCGTCCAGACCGGAACCTGATCGGGGAGTGTCTCCCCAGGTGTTTGCGGGGCTCTGGGCCCTAATGCCAGCCAGGGTTACATTACCATGTTCCGGACGGCCGGAGAGGCGCGCGCAGAGAAATAGAGCTGGCGAGCCCAGTAATAACACAACCAGATGGAAGTCACAGTCTGGGAAAGGGATTCATAAACACCACCCTTTTAAAATAGGATGCTATAGAGTTAAGGCTTGACATATTGCTGTATCATTTCAAATATGTAATTTCTGTGAAGTATTTGTGAAATTATACTTTGGTTCCTGTCTCTTATCACTGTTGTTTTAAAACAATAACATGCAAGAGGGTGTTGTAGGATGGATACGGTCACAGGCTGGAGTTCAATCAATTCAAGTGATTTAACTCAAGTGAGTAAGCATATCTGACAAATCTATTAGCGAACCAATGCTGTAAAATTGGTAGCTGTAATAAAATGCATAGAAAAATGCATAGGAAACAGATTTTGAAGTACAGCAGGAGATCGAGTCCTGCATGACAACAAGTGTCCTGAGCGGAGCGAGCAGTTGTCACTCGAGGCTGGTGTCCCACTCAGCACCAGATCAAAGGCCTGATTGACCTCTTGACACCCGCACCAGGGAAATGGGAAGGGCAAATGACCTGGGAAGGGCAATGACAGGCTGTTTTCTGCACGTTGGTTCAGTTCTTTCTATCGACTAGTTATGGTCTACAGTAAGTAACCTATATATTTCGATTGTTGAAGTAATGCATTTCCATCGCTATTTTAGACCTACAGGCCTAGGCTACTCGATTTCACAAATAGGCTAGGCCTATCTTAATATTAATATTGTTTTTTCGTTTCATTCGTTTTATTATAGGACCATGCCAAAAACGTTGTTTATTTTGAGGACAATGGTAGCCTAGAAATGAAACGTCATCCTAATAGTCTAAACCGTTCAAATAAAGGACCTCCACGTTTAGGCCTTTTTTAAATTTGTATTTACAGTATGGAGAGAGAATTCCCTAAACCACCGTGTAACTGTCTAGTAAATACATGCAATCTAAGGTCACACATGCATGTTCTGTTCCACATACCTGAAATCATGCGTCAGAGTCGAATAAATGACACGTATTATGATTACTGTAATAGGCCCCTGTGGCATTATATCAAAGTGCAATAGCTTAACATGCGTATGGTGCGTAAAACAACTGCGCGATCAGATTGTAAATAGGTATAATGATTGAAAACCTATATCAACAGATTATACCCGATCATTAAGTAGAATTTTGAACTCTTTTGGTTTAACTTCATCATTTTTTGTGTGTGGAATGTCAACCCCTCACTGCCATCTACCGATCTTCAGTGTGAAGCGACAGGGGTCTTGCTCCGGGCATCACTAGCTCCACCGTAGGAGGAGTCAAAGCGAATTTCACTGTAGACACGTTAATAGGCTACATGAGGAATCTAAATTCTTCTCATCAATCTACTGTCAGCTGTAGTAGGTCTCGGATTGAGCATGATTCATAGACATCCCCACAAACACTCATTTTTTTCCAGTTTAACACTGAATAATTTTATAAACTGTGTGTTTATTGTGTGTAAAATATAAGCCCAAATGCATACGTTTTTATTTTAAATGATGATGTGTGATTGATCATCTTGATCTTTCTAGAAGTGTAAAAAAACCTCCTCCCAGACCCACGCCTATTGGTCGACTCAGATAACGGTCTGCGTAAGACACGCCCCTGAAGTCACATACTACTTTAAATACTTGGTAAACCCACCCTGTCTAACACGCAACCAAGGGCACTTCAGTGAGCACTTCACGAAGTTTGCAATTCCAACCATTAGCCTTAACACAGCCGGTAATACAGACGGCGTAGGCCTACATTTTTTGGAACACTTCGGTGGAGTTTGAAAGAAAACTACACGAAGTAAACAAACTTCAGACAGATTTTCCAGAAGACCATGGAGTTGCCGGATATTGCTTTTCCAATCACCTCTGCAGATGACTTTTACGATGACCCCTGTTTCAACACAAGTGACATGCAATTCTTTGAGGACATCGACCCCAGATTGGTGCATGTCGGTCTCCTAAAGCCGGAGGACCACCATCAAAACGAAGACGAGCACATTCGGGCGCCCAGTGGGCACCATCAGGCAGGCAGGTGCTTGTTATGGGCATGCAAAGCCTGCAAAAGGAAGACCACTAATGCAGACCGTAGGAAAGCGGCCACTATGCGGGAAAGGAGGCGACTTGGCAAGGTCAACGACGCCTTCGAGACCCTGAAGAGATGCACCTCCACGAACCCAAACCAGAGGCTTCCCAAGGTGGAGATCCTGCGTAATGCCATCAGCTATATCGAGTCCCTCCAGGCCTTGCTTCGGGTAGGAGGACAGGAGGAGAACTATTATCCGGTGCTGGATCACTACAGCGGGGACTCAGATGCGTCCAGCCCTCGCTCCAATTGCTCTGACGGCATGGTAAGAAATGACCTGTCAGAATTGGTCATGCGTAAAGGGAAAACAAGTAGGCCTAATTGCGTAAAATGAACGTGATTTTATAGAAATGCATGTGGTACAACAATTTACTTTAATTCAAAGACTAAATCAGTCGAAGCACCTCATTGTTATAATTATGTCACTTATCAATTATGTTCTCGTTATCTGCAGATGGACTTCAATGGTCCTCCATGTACATCAAGGCGGAGGGATAACTATGATCGCACCTACTTCAGTGAAACACCAAATGGTAAGTTTTATTTCCAAACAATGAATGCTGGTAACCATCTTGCCAGCTAGGGCTACTCATTGTTTAATAACCATCAATCTGACTTCGCGGAGGCCGCTCACACAGCCTGTTATGTCTAGAAATAAACTTCTGAATGCAACGAAAATTTCGTTTTGTCATCAGCCAGTATATAATTTGGGCACATTTTTCGATAATTTTGCTTCTTTCTGGTGTTAAAGTTGATAATGAAATTGTTTTGATAAATCTCAATATTTACTCTTTAACTGATTCATTTGCAGATTCCAGAACCAAGAACTCAGTCATTTCCAGCTTAGACTGTCTATCAAGCATCGTGGAGCGAATTAGGACGGATACTTCTATCTGTTCCGCTGTGCAGGAGGGGCCCGCCGCCAGCCCCTGCTCCCCTCTGGGGGGCTCTGAAGTGGGGGACGCAGGAGCACCCATCCCGTCACCGACCCACTGCGTCCCAGCCTCGCACGACCCAAACACTGTCTATCAGGTGTTGTGAGTGTGACTCGGATTCCGAGAGGAATATGCCAGTGGACTACATTTGCGTATTCTAGGCTGAATTCTTAAAAACAAACTTATTCCTGACGCAGTAGGGAAATGTCGACGACTTTTTGGCCAAAGATTTCTGACTACAAGGCAACGATGAAGTCTCCAGGCTTGCTGTCCAGTGTAGTGGCCTATCTTAAAGAAAACTTTGATCTAATGAATTGTAGGCCTGCATATGTGTACCGTTTGTAGACTGTTATGTTAGGCCTATCTACTGACAAAGTTTATGTTTGAAATAATTTGCAGATACCATTCAGTTTGTTGTCAAATAATCTTTGTATAGAGTTGTCTTTTTTGTTTTCACTTCCATTTCCTGATTCCAGTTAGTAGAAGGTTAAATGCGTTAATCCTACCTAAATTATCCGGAAAATGAGGACCAATTTGTACATTTGTAAATAAGAGCTGCTTTGTTTTTTTGATTTTTTTTTTAATGAAAAAAGGGGCAAAATGCTATTTAATGTTGCTTGTAACGCTTTGATTGATGTGTAAGATGTTTAATTTTATATTTATAATAACTGAGTGAATGTCCGCATTTTCAGCAATAAATATTTATATATAAATTGCATTTTCTGTCACTAATTGGCATGAAATAATATGTCGAATTGCAGACATTGCGTAAGGAATATCACATTCAATAGTCTAATTATTATTAATGATGATTTTAAATAATTTGAGTATAGGCCTACTGTATTTTGTATTCTACATTGAATAGCCTAAATCATTACTGGGGAATTTTCATTGTTGGTTACAGAGCTAACTTTCTTTGCATGCTATTTAATGTAGCCTATGGTAATTTTTCATATTCATTTGGAAGCGTACCATGTGTATTGAAATATAATAGGCTTAATATGTTTGATAGATAAACCTCCTAATTGGATACAAAATGTGAGTTTGGCGCCATCTCAACTATTTTTCAGCCCGTGCACTTTTCCCAATTAATGAAGTACATCGATGTAATCCAAAACGGATGCCCTTTACTAAGTCGGTATAGGCCTACCAATAACCTGTCTCTTTCTGAGATCATCTTGAACCAAACTGAAGTTTCAGAGGAGATTTCAGAGATTTTATTTATTTTGCTGCAAGAGGTTAAAGATACAGACAAGCTGCGGCGTCACACTTTATTTACAAAAGGGTCATGAACCTGTAGTCTGGTGTGAGGACACAACATACAGCCACTGACTTTATGACAACATGATTTCACATAACCCGAAACACAGCATGACGTTAAGGAGTAGTGTTTCCATGCCGTGGGTCTGGCTGCAGTCTGATGCGCGTGGGCGGCCGGAGCAGCGGGGTCCTGTCGGGTCGCTCCGGGGAGGCGGGTTTACTTCCTGCGACGGGCGGCTCCCTTCTTGCTGCTGCAGTGCGCCAAGTGCGCAAAATACGGGTCAATGGTGTTGTCTAACAATGTAATGCCCTCTAGTGTCAAGCATTCGTTAGATGCACTTGACTGCCAGAGCCTTTTATTATGAACAATCAGGTCACGTCACGTCATTACAATTAGACAAAATTATAAATGAGGTATTTGATATTAGATTAGCATTAGTGTCTGGAAAATATAGGTTACTAAATATTATACACATGTTTGGGTTATCAGTTACACATTTGATGATGAGTACTGTGTTATTACACATGTATCAAGTCATGCAATACTTACCACCATGCAGCAAGTTGGCCTACATATTTCATGGATGTCTCCTGAGTCATAAGACTACATATTTCATGGATGTCTCCTGAGTCATAAGACTGGAGATCCATGTAATAAAGACTTTTATCATTCTAGAGAATGAAGGTTCTTCAAACACATTCTGGGACCCACATAACTCAACCACACACACAAAGGAAATTGTTGCGAAAGGTAGCATAGTATAATATAGCATGTGCATGTGTGGTAAATTTGTTGATTTTCTGTAATCAACTGATTTTCTGTAATGTCTTTTACTACCTACTATGAGGTGTGCAGTGTAACAAAGGTATTGAGATGACTGTGTTTCAATTTCATTTCCCATTAAACCTGCACACGACAAGCTAACACTCAATCGTGTGGACCACACTTTTCTCTGTTACATCAAACAAGGAGAGCCAGATGTAGGCTAACGACCATAGAGACACATCAGGTCCCTCTGAGTGGACAGGGAGTAGGCCTAGGCACCTGTTGTACAGTTGAGGTGGATGGAGTTCGAGGAGTCATATATGTGCTACTGTATGCATGATCACTTTTGAGTTTTGCATTCCATTTAGCATGCAAAATATACATACCATTTATCTACAAATGTGACTGGTCTATTCTGAAGACATGTCTGTGTTGTGTACCCTGTGTGCAACAGTGTTAATAGTCACACCCGGGCTTACCAGCATCTGTTGCCTAACTGTGCTGAATGTGATGTACTCTAACTATGTGTTAAGTTCTCCTTTAGCTAGACCTGTATTAGTCCCATGACTAATGCATTTCTCCTGGAAAGGTCGCCGGGCGCTTTCATTAGGTAGGAAATGCATCAGTGTCCAGTGCTTGTGGTGAGGGGAGGAGCTTGGAGGGCTGGGAGGGGAGGAGCTGGGAGGAGAGGAGCTGGGAGGGCTGGGAGGGGAGGAGCTGGGAGGAGAGGAGCTGGGAGGGCTGGGAGGGGAGGAGCTGGGAGGAGAGGAGCTGGGAGGGCTGGGAGGGGAGGAGCTGGGAGGAGAGGAGCTGGGAGGGCTGGGAGGGGAGGAGCTGGGAGGAGAGGAGCTGGGAGGGCTGGGAGGAGAGGAGCTGGGAGGGCTGGGAGGGGAGGAGCTGGGAGGGCTGGGAGGGGAGGAGCTGGGGAGGAGCTGGGAGGGGAGGAGCTGGGAGGGCTGGGAGGGGAGGAGCTGGGGAGGAGCTGGGAGGGCTGGGAGGGGAGGAGCTGGGAGGGGAGGAGCTGGGAGCGCTGGGAGGGGAGGAGCTGTGAGGGCTGGGAGGGGAGGAGCTGGGGAGGAGCTGGGAGGGGAGGAGCTGGGAGGGCTGGGAGGGGAGGAGCTGGGAGGGGAGGAGCTGGGAGGAGAGGAACTGGGAGGAGAACAGAGTTACAGGCGGAACTTACTGCTTCTGCAGCTCATCGATACGGTTTCTGAGCGAGATGACCTGAAAATGACACAGCACTTTTTAACAGTAGCTAAGAAGGTACCTTGACCCTGGAGACCCTGCTCTCACCTCCGGACCAGGCAGCAGTACTGTGGGGAAAACCTTTTAGACTGAGGTGGAATACCAAGAGTTTTACACACACACGTCCTGACCCCAGTAGTCTTTACTGTAGCCTATGTATTCTATTCAAACGAACAGAAGGGAAGACACAATATTGACTATACTATAAAAAATGTAACTGTAATTAATTTACAGAAACTATTTTCAAAGGTACAGTAGTGCTTTATTTCGTTCTTTGTTTCGCTCTTTCCCTCCCTCTGATGCTCTCTTGGTGTTTCAGCTCAGTGGGAAAACAAGGCAGATGTGACAGACAGAGAGGACAGGGCGGCCGCGCAGCCTCAGACCGGCACAGACCAGGGCCAGACAGGCAAGTCAAGACCCCAGACAGACCACAACACAGTCACTTACCTTTACACAGACACAGTGGTCCCCATTCTTTTTTTTTCTTTTCTTTCTTCGTTTTAATCCCACTAAAATAAATTATAACTCATATAGGCCTTGTGAGCAATTAAAACCTATTAAAGACCTGCGTAGATGCCTTACAAATCAAGCTCGAAAGTAAAATGAAGAATCTGGGAAAACCCTGGATATCCAGCTTTCCTGGATGCATGTGATTATCTGATACCTATCCAGGAGTATGAGGGATTATCTGGTAGCTATCCAGGAGTATGAGGGATTATCTGGTAGCTATCCAGGAGTATGAGGGATTATCTGGTAGCTATCCAGGAGTATGAGGGATTATCTGGTACCTATCCAAGAGTATGAGGGATTATCTGGTACCTATCCAGGAGTATGAGGGATTATCTGGTACCCATCCAGGAGTATGATGGATTATCTGGTACCTGTATGGGGGATTATCTGGTACCCATCCAGGAGTATGAGGGATTATCTGGTACCTATCCAGGAGTATGAGGGATTATCTGGTACCTGTATGAGGGATTATCTTGTAACTTTCCAGTAGTACGAGGGATTATATGGTACCTGTATGAGGGATTATCTATTACCTATCCAGGAGTATGAGGGAGTATCTGGTACCTTTATGAGGGATTATCTGTTACCTATCCAGGAGTATGAGGGATTATCTGGTACCTGTATGAGGGAGTATCTGGTACCTATCCAGGAGAATGAGGGATTATCTGGTATTTATCCAGGAGTATGAGGGACTGTTCCAGTCCTCTTTTCACATTGTTTCCCAGTGTTCAATGCAATGACAGATCAACTACTGTATCACTATCGCACCCCCTGATATTAACCTATAACCGTGTGCAAATTATTTGTTGTTATATCAGCTCCACTCTTTATGTCTGGGTTCAGCTGTTCTGTAGATTCTTCCTAGGTTCTTTTTATTCTTCAATACATCCCAGCTGGACTTGAGCCATCTTGGAAAGTGCTAAGACTCTTTGGTTCTATGACTCTTGGATTGGACATTTTCCTTATTTGATTATCAGAATGGACATACTCACTATAGGCTACTTGACTGACACTGTAGCGCATCTTAAGCACATTTCTTCCCAACCCGGGCATCCTAAATTATCTACAGGTATACACTTGTCTACTCCTGTTGTTTAGGACACTAAAAAGGTGCAATATGTGTAAGGCCAAATCAGTGCTTTTGTTTGCTTTGAATATGTTTCTGTGATAAAGTGTGTGTACTGTAGGTGTATTCCAATAAGATATTTACTGCAACCTCAATTCATGACATTTGTTAAATATCTAGATTGTGTTTGGATTATTATCTAACATTAGACACTAAGATTATCTAATATATTTTGAAGGGTCAGGTGTTGTGCATTGTAAATTCAGGAGAGCAACAATACAAAATGTTTGGCAATGACCTTTCACCTGCGTATCGCTGAGCAGTGGGAGCTGGCTTCCATGGTATGTATTAAGAAGCGTCTGAAGCAAGCAGCCCATGCGCTCACAGGGCCCTGCCTCTGGAGAACCTCTCCATTACTCACTATTTACTCAGCTCCTCCACTCTCTTACGCTGTGTTGTGATCTGGAGAATATCAAAACACATTTGGGTTCACATGGAGATGAAGGGACAATTGAGGATGCATCCGATCCAACCGTTTTAGTTGTTTAAAAACCTTCAGTTCACTGAAAATTACCTCAAATTTGGAAGAGTCAGTTAAGCTTAACATACACACGAAAATATATCAATATAAAAATGTTTGATGGTCTATATCAAGTGGCTGGTCTGAAAACTCTAAAATGTCACACACACACACACACACACACATACACACATACACACACACACACACACACACACACACACACACACACACACACACACACACACACACACGATATCACTGAGGTCCCAACCCGATCTTGCCCATCTGTTTAAAAATCGTACAAATGTATAGTGTGCAATCCACAAGATATGGCTAGATCATTTTCATTTGCACCACATGGGTAGACGCGTAGTAAGTAAAGTTACTACATTACTAGAAAAATAAGTAAGTTACCCTAGAAATGTTATGGAGTGGGGTTTTCTATTAAGGGGGTAGTGTGCTATTTTGGGACATTTAGCCCTATTTGTGGTCTGTCTACCATGAACCTGGAACAGAGAGACCATCATTTCACTGATCGTTCCAGTATTGAGATAGCTGCAGTTTTTCTGCAGGCTCTCGCTGGGCTATAATGGAAGTCAATGGGACATATGGAAATGTGTTGAAAAACTATGATGAATGTGCTTTTCTAAGACGGGAAGCACAGGGTGTAATGTTACCAGTCTCAATATGCTCTCCTGTGAAATGTATCACAATCTGAATATTTTTAGGTGTTTGGCATGACTTGCACATAGTCCTTCGTGGGAACAGAGAAAACAAGCGCCAGGGGAATGCTTATGTCCAAGCCATGCCAAACATGTAAAAACTTTGGGATTGTGATATTTCACGAGAGCATATTGCGACTGGTAAGATTACACCCTGTGCTTGAAAAGCACATCTATCATAGTTTTTCAACATATTTACATATGTCCCATTGACTTCCATTGTAGCCCAGTGAGAACCTGCATAAAAACAGCAGCTATCTCAATACTGAAACGATCAGTGAAATGATGGTCTCTATGTTTCAGGTTCATGGTAGACAGACCACAAATCCCAGATAGCAAGCGGATGTGTAATGATTCTGGGCCATATACTGTATGGGCCAGAACTTAGCCACAAGGGCCAGATCTGGCCTGTATATGGCCCAGATCCGCTTGCTATCTGGGATAGGGCTAAATATCAAAAATAGCACACTACCCCTCTAATTGATCATATCATCTTCAATTGGGAAGCTAGAGAGAGAAGGTCTACCAACATGTTACAAATCATTGGTTAAAAAAAAAAAAATACAGTTTGTTTATAGAAAACACAATACAACATTAGGATTACAACATTACAACTATAGTAGGAGTAGCACTCACGTCATACTTCTGCCTTTTTAGTTTCTCAAGGTGGTCGAACTTCTCAGACTCCAGGGTGTGCATCCACTCCCACAGCTCCTTCGCCTTGTCCCTGGACATGGCAAAGAAGGAGAGGACGATTACACACGTCCCACCAATACTCAAGTTTATTGTTGCCACAATAAGTCCAGTGCATCTCGCAGGTATTAAACTATATATTCACTAGAAAACACAGACATGTCTGACCATTAACAGTTTCACCAACAGCTGACCTGCACAGGTGACTGGATTCATGTGTTAATTCCCCAGCCTGGTCTCACTGACCCCATGTGTTATTTCCCCAGCCTGGTCTCACTGACCCCATGTCACTTAAGTCACTCCAGGAAGCAATGTCTCACCTCAGCTTCTCCTCATTCAGATGGTCAATGTTGACAGCCTTCCGTCTGTCTGCCAGGATCTTCTTCTTCTTCTCTCTCTCAGTCTGCTTCTTGCCACCTCCTCTCTTGGAGTCAGCCTGTGAGAGAGAGAGGAAGGGAAAGAATAGATGGACATATATTCCTACAATTTGAAATATCGCTATCAAAGAAAAGACTAGACAAGAATTGCTTTTCGACCGCTGGGATAAAGCGGTTCATATTTTTCTAGAAACAATTCCTTGAGAATTATGGTATTGCAACAGTACTGATACTTGACTATGTTGAATAGATAACAGATATTATGAGTATTTTATTTTCATATATTTCATATTTCACCTTCTGGAGATGGCTGCCATGACTGGAGCCCATGTTAGACAGGGCAGACTTCTTCTTGGCGTCTTCACCAGCCCTCTTCTGGGCGTCGGCCTCCTCCCTCGCATGCTTCTCAGCCTGCCCAGACCAACACAACACTCACGTGACTAGAAGGACCAAACACATGGACACTTAACAGAGAGACAAGCATGCTTTCTGAATATGTGCCAGGTACCAAATGTACCTTAAAGTCGCACTGAAATGAAAAAAGCATTCTGTCCCATTTTGGTTCACATAATAGGTCATAGTGTTCACCTATTCAACGATGTATGCCCAAAAAATTACAAAATTCTACTTTTGTTGTAATCTTATATCAAAGTATTTTATTTCTTACTTCCTGGAAAATGGTAGGTCACGTGCAGTGACGACAACAGGTACCTTAGATTTTAGGCCAATAATTTCACGACATCCACCCGTCGATCAACACTATCCTTCTATCGAATCTGTCTAAAGTTCTTAAAACCCGTCCACTTGTCAATGTTCCAATCAAATTCCTCTAAACATATGTCCCACCCTAATAGCTTGTTTGCGTCGGAAATACGTCAAACTACGGAAGTTGGATGATCTCAAACGTCCGTTTCAGTGCGACTTTAACCTATTAATATTTCTAAATAAGAAAAGTAGGACTTTGAACAGTGAAAAGAACCCACCTCACGCTTAGCCTGGCGCTCCTTGTCCTTCTCAGCCCGGATTCTGTGCTGCTCAGACCTTTCAGACCTGCGTTTCTCCTGAGAGGACACATGGACACACATGTTATAATGTTTCATTCCACCAGGGGGAGTGCTCTCATCAACTATGGGAGCACTCAGAATACATACGTTTACAAGTTATAGGTCTACATATGCATTATATTATTTATCCCTCTTCACATTTATTAGTCAAAAAATACTGAAAACTCAAAGATAGTGAAGGGGAGTCAGATTCTACTGGGAAGTAGGAATTCAAGCTAGAGAAAGGATGTCATATCAGTTTGTGTTATCAAGAGCAGCAATTATATGAGAGAGAGATCAAGGTTAATATAGTTAACGAAAGCTAACTAAAATATGAAAACTAGATGTGAAAAAAAATTGTTAACTGAAATAAATATCAAAACTAGACTTTACAAAAAAAAATTACTAAAATGTAACTAAAACTGTATTGTGTGTTTGCAAAACGAACTAAAATAAACTAAAATGATAAAGAAAATGTCTTTAGTTTTAGTCTTTTTCTTTTCACATATAAGCCTAGTATTTTGGGTTTGGTTTGTTTCACATGGAGTGAAACAATGTGATGCGAGATCAGGATGGTCTCACGAGGCTAGTGCAGAAGAAAAAAAAAAGATTACTGAAACTAATAAATACTAATCTAAAACTAAGCATTTAAAAACACTTAAGAAACTAATTAAAACTAAACTGAAATTGAAAACAAAAAGTTAAAACTATATAAAAATATATACAAATGAAAAAAGC
Source organism: Borostomias antarcticus (assembly GCF_949987555.1). NCBI lineage: Eukaryota > Metazoa > Chordata > Actinopteri > Stomiiformes > Stomiidae > Borostomias > Borostomias antarcticus. The sequence goes on from NC_140237.1 coordinate 6,308,339, forward strand.
TAAACTATTATAACCTTGAGAGAGAGAGTCTCTTATATTCCACCTGTTGGCTTACAGTGGAAAAGCTATATTATATTAACTCACGATTCTGGCCATGAGAGCGAGGAGCTCTTCTTCCTCCTTCTTCCTGCCCTCAAAGTGAGCATCGATCAGACTCTGCAGCTCCACCAGATCCTTGTTCTGGCGCTTCTTCTGGATGTCCTGGGAGAAGCAGATAGACAGGGTCACCTCAGCTCAAACAACACTGGTTAACATTTATTCTGGCAACATACTGGACATAGTGCAGGGGACCCATGGACAAACGCTGACCAGGGAGTCTACTTACATCAAAGTCCACCTTCTCTCCAGAATCCGGAATCTTTGGTGCAGAAGGTCTATGGAGAATCGAGGAAGACTATAACATTATTCCTTGGGTGACATATAATGTAATGGTGTACTGACAAAATTAATAATAGCCTACAAATGTATCTTGGTTGTAAATGTGTGTACTGACCAAATTAATGATAGCTTAGAAATGAAGCTTGTGTTAAACTTTAACACATGGACACACAGATACAGTAGTTCTGTTGGGCAGTGGGTGGTGTAAAAGATGATAGCGGAAATTAACTCTACTTACTTGAACTTTGGCTTCTCTTCTGTTCAGTTAATAAAATAAAATGAAAAGGAACAAGAACATGTTACAATGTTAGAGGTCTGAATACTTAAAAAGCGACAAGGTTATCAGGCAACAGACCAGTTGGGGGATCCATGTAGTAACTTAATAAATACTGTATCTACTTTTAGTAACATCTCAGGAATTGGATTTGTACTTTGAGTTTTGAAAGATAAGGTTAACTGTGTATTCTATTGTATATGTAATTGAAGTGTCTTACTTCAATTTCTCAGTCTAACACACTTTCGAAAAACAAAAACATATAAACACAGTTTTTATAGATCAATCCAGGACTTTACTCTCTACTTGAAGATACAGTAGCCTACCGTTAATTGTAGTATATTACAATAACCGGTGACCATCACAAAAAGTTTTTTTATAATTAACTATTTGCTTTGACCCTCACACAGAAAAGAGAGAAAAGGGAAAAAAAGCACAGGCAAAGCAACACCCTGAAAACCAGAGTACCATCTTGATCTCCCTCCTCCACTGGATGGGCGCATGTCATGCAAAAAAAAAAAGAGAGAAGAAGAAGCAGAGCAGTACATTAGCAGGGGGGTCACTCTGTCATGGCACGCATGTCACATGAGCAGAAGAACCATTCCGTCATGGCGCGCACACGCCAGCATGTCAGATATTCCTTAACCCTTTCTCTCGGTGTTACATTGCTGGGGGGCATCACAGCCTCATCTGACTACGACATGTAGCTGGGATGATGAGGAGAAAGGTATTCAACAAAGGGACAGCATTGTTTTGCTGTAGGACATGGCTTTTCTGGACTGCTAATGTAGGTACAGCACTCTCTAATCTTATGAGATCACAATCCACCCGTCTGGCCTACAAGGAGACTGTTAACAGAGCTGCCGGTCCAAGCAGAAGTTCACACACAAGAACCTACCTTCCTCTTCGTAGACCTCTGCATGCAGTAAGCGTCCAAAGCAAGAGCACAACAGAGTTCATTAGTGACACAACCATAGAGGCTCAGCACAAGCCAGCTGGGCCTGATTGCACATTTGCCGCGTTTACTGCTGAGCTTTTACAGAACATTCACCCAAATTGAGGTGTGTACAGGTATGTTCATAGACATTTATTTACAATGGACAATCATACAGTAAAGTATGAGCATTTGAACAAAGTAAAGTTAAATCCAGGTCAGCAAAAATAATATTAGGACACCCCAATGTGAATGCTCAAAAGCAGCTTGTTCAGACACATAGCTATAGAAGGCAATCATCACATATTTATGATCATCACATCTTTCAAATAGGCTCATGGAAAAAGCTTTACACACAAGACCCTCAAAGGGACAGAGAATAGTCTTTCATGTGACAAAACATTATGCTAATATAGATCACAGACTATGAATATGTAAATGTCCCCAGATGATCAACTGATCATTTTGACAAATAATTTACTAAGAGACTTTGGGAAGATTGTATAAAGGCTTGCCATGGGGGGGAATGAGATGCCTCCAAGTGAAAGGTTACTTTGGATCATGACGTGATTGTTGATTATTACTGAAGCTTTGTTTGTCCCTTTGAGCACTTTTCAACACATTCAACACAGATGCTAGACTAGAATCTACATAAATCTCGAACATAGTGATGTACTGTAGGCCTACTGTATGCTAGTTCACATTATAATGAACATTTATACTAACTCAAAGCTATCAAAAAAACAATATCATTTGCAGTATTTTGAAGCATTTTATCTTGGAAGCATTATCAGTGTGAGTGAGTTTTCAGTGTGAAGTGAGGGAGAATGCAGGAGGGAAACAGCTTAGTTTGTAAATACATGGCTAACTTAGTAACAGATGCATGTGAAGTAGCTAGATTAGACAACTAGTGTCTGCATCACAAGTAAGCAGCTTGAGACAATGCAGGTGAAGCCCTCGGTAGGGAGAGAAGGGTGCTTTGAGAGTGTCACTGGCCACCTCAACTCACACACACGTGACTAATGCATAGTGTACATGTAAACGTCACCTTCTTCGTAGTGGGCAGTTATGAAGAGGTAGCTCCAGTAAAGCTAAATAATGAGTTCCTTTAAGAGGAGGCGCTCTGTTCGTAGGTGTGGTCTAGCTGGCAGGGAAGGATGGATGAGCACCCCATGCCACATACCTTCCACCTCTGCCTCAGGTTCGGGTTCGGGCTCTACCTCTGGTTCTGGTTCTGGCTCTGGTTCTACCTCTGGCTCAGCCTCAGCCTCGGGGGCTGCCTCTGGGGCTACTTCTACTTCTACTACCTCTTCGACTTTGGCCACGCACCATGCAGCAAACCGGCAGGGAGAGGAAGGGTTCGGAGAAGGTTATTCATTATGATGGCGTGAGGAGAAGGTTATTCATTATGATGGCGTGAAGAGAAGGTTATTCATTATGATGGCGTGAGGAGAAGGTTATTCATTATGATGGCGTGAGGAGAAGGTTATTCACTATGATGGTGTGAGGAGAAGGTTATTCATTATGATGGCGTGAAGAGAAGGTTATTCATTATGATGGCGTGAGGAGAAGGTTATTCACTATGATGGCGTGAGGAGAAGGTTATTCATTATGATGGCGTGAGGAGGAGAGATACATAGGAGAGATGTGATAGTGGGCAGCACTTCCAGAGTAAAGGCACAAGCAGAGATGCTGAGAAGAATAGAGAAAGAGAGAGAGGGAGAAAGAGAGAGAGATAAAGAGGGAGCATAATGGAAAAGAGGCGGCTTGAGAGAGGGAGACGCATCGATGACCGATAGCTTTGAGAGGGAGAGATATGATTGGTTAGTCATTAATGGTGGTGATGTTCCTGCATGTATATGGAGATACCTGGGGTTGGAAACACGTCACATGCCAAAAATGGGGAATAATCTTAGCCCGATCACATTTTTCACTTTTGTTTGAATCATTAAATAACTGTGCCACTCAGTCAAAAATCTTCACCCTTAATCACGTAGTGTTTGACAAGCAGTATTACAAAGTGCAGGACTAATTACTATGATCATTCAGAAGCAGGCAGACCCTTTCTTTTACTTCAGCAAATTTATCACTTGACAGACAAATCTTCATTGTCTTCTACAAGTGACAAACTGGACACTCAGTCAATACTAGAGCAGGACGAATTATTATGATCATTCAGAAGCAAGCACACTTTTTTTACTTGCATGTTGAATGTTTATCACATAACAGACAAATCTTCATTATCTTGTCAAAGTGATAAACTGGACACACAAAGTCCAAACACAATTTATAGAATGTGTGTTTATCACCAGGTGAAGGCACTGTACTGTAGCCTGCATACACATGTAGGCTGTAGTTGTGAATACAGAAAAGCAGAGCATGAAATCAGATGCTAGATACCAGAAAGGGATCGGCCATTTTGCTTTTACAGTATCTAACTAAATTTAGACCAGCGGCCATGAAGGGAAGGGACAACACACAGCACATGTATGGGTTTGCTTTGTTGAGTGTGGAGACAGATACACTGCTACAACTGAGTCTGGTTTCTCGCAAAACAAGCTGTTGCAGTGACGTTATATGAACTATGACAGTATTTGAAGACAAAATAGAGGTTGGCAAAATAGCTAATCACACAAGGGGAGTAGCCATTACCAAAGCAAGCACTTTCAAACACTAGTCAGATTAAGGGTGTTAAGAGTCAATAGATTAGTAATACAAAAAAAAAAAACATATTTAATTATCAATCATTTTTACCTTCTTCCTCTTCAATTTCCGCAAAAGATATGGTGAAACAATATAAAAGATATGGTGAAACAGTATAAAAGATATGGTGAAACAATGTAAAAGCAACTGTCATTTCTGAGTTCATAAAGACGGTGAAATGCATGCGTCCACGCATGGCGAGGCCATGCTGTCCTCCATGAACACCAACATGCCCCTTCTTAATTTCTTAATCTTGCCTTTATGGGGCTTCCTGAACTCTGTTACTGGGGTTCTTAGGTTTGTGCCTGTAAGAGAACCCTTTTATGGGAACTCCCTGTCTGTAGCACCGTCTCACAAGGAACCCTTGTTTTCACCCTTCTTCTGTCTGGTACAGTAGATCCCATAGTGCATGGTTCAACAAAGAACCCCAGAAAACGTTCCCATATAGGGACAAAACATTAAGAACAGTTACTTTGTACTAACTAGAACCTTTTTCTGAGACTGTTTAGAGGTATGTCATGATAAATAAATAAAAATAAACACATCTCTAGGGATGATGAAAGTCTAGAAGGACAGCATGTTGTACTGTTGAGTTTTCCGCATACATCATTTCAGGTTGATAAAAGGCCTAAACATTTAAAATGGTAATAGTATATGAATTGGCCAAAACCTTAAGATTTTAAGAAAATATATTAAGAATATTAAGAAAAAAAAGCAAAATATTTAGATGCATTCTGGCCAATGGGCCTGTAGAAGATCAGACTGCCTGAAATATGTAGTCAAAACTCAAGCGTACATTGCACTGTATAATGCAATACAGGGGTAGCATAAGAAACAACTTTCAAGCCAAACTTGCCAAACTTGCACGAAATTATAGACTTATCTACAGTATATGGGAACTGATATCAAAAGTGGAAAGAACACATTATTGAACACACACCTTCATAACAATAGACCTACAGGTACAGTAAATGTGGCACACATTGGATGTATTTTATCCCTTTCACCACATGGGGGAGACATAACATTAGTCTAAAACACTGTGGGCCGGGTCACAGGCTTCACAACACTGAGGTCTCTAAACTGGATCTATTCAAATCATGTTGAAAACAATATCAATGGTAAAATTAATGTTTTTCTTATCACAGTTTCCACTTACCTCCGCTGAAATATAAAAGATAGAAAGAATACAATCAGCTGAATAAGTAGGAGAGCAGCCAATAACTGAAGATGCATGTGTTATCATAAAAACATGGTAGACTGTTATATATAACCAGCACATTTGAAAATGAATAGGCCTACTTACACTTCCTCAGTGTCAGACATGTTGACGGCGGTGGATGTACACCTGTAAAAAGTAGAATAGAGTTTGATGATGTGTGATTAGGGTGAAGGGATAACGAGGTGATGACCTCCGCCCCAGTGACAGCGCGGGGTGAGAGATCATGTTTTCGGCGGTGTGTGGACGTCAGCCGGATTACGCAAAAACTACGTGACCGATCTTCATGAAACAAGTAGCATGGGCCAAGATAGAAGCCATTCGATTTTGTTTGTTTGTTTGTTTGTTTGTTTTCTTAGCAGGATTATACAAAAACTACCAGACCGATTTCCATGAAACTCGGTGGAGGGGTGTAGCATGGACCAATTTGGAACACATTACATTTTGGAGAGGATCCGAATCACAGGGCGGGTCCACAAACCGCCCAAACACGGCCGGCTTTTCACCTTTAGATCAGGTTTAAGCTAAAGCTACCAGACTGCTTCTCATGAAACTGGGTGGAGGGGTGCAGCATGGGCCAGTTTAGAACCCATTCAATTTTGGCACACATGGAACCAGGAAATGCATTCAGGGGCGGAGGTCTGTGCTCTCTGAGCACCATGTCTAGTTTATTCTGGGACATGTCCTCGAAGCATCCTGATATGAAACGGCCCCCAGAAAAGCTGCATGCTCAGGTCAGGCTGTGACCGTGAGGCTCAGTGATTGTGACCTCAGCAGATAGGATCTGGAACATGCTCCCCCCTCACATTACACAAGCAACCTCGGCTCACAGTTTTAAAAGGCAGCTCAAAACTTACTTTTATGCCCTTGCTTTTAATTGATTTCTTTTTCTCACTCTTTTCTTATTTGATTGTATTTTATTATACCATTCCATTTGATCTTATTTCTTTTATGGTGTTCTATTTTTAATGTCTAAACTGTCTCTTTTATAATGCACTTTCCTTTTACTGTCTCAATTGATATTTATATAATGTCTCTTCTGTAAAGCACTGAACTGCATTTTATGTCATGAAAGGTGCACTATAAAGTATATTATTATTATTATTATGATTATTATTAAATTGAGTTTAAGGTACATTTCTTTACTAGTCTCAAACCATCAGGGAGACAAGCATCAACAACTCTGTTCTATAACTATGCCTCTAGTGGGCCTACATGTTCTATAACTATGCCTCTAGTGGGCCTACATGTTCTATAACTATGCCTCTAGTGGGCCTACATGTTCTATAACTATGCCTCTAGTGGGCCTACATGTTCTATAACTATGCCTCTAGTGGGCCTACATGTTCTATAACTATGCCTCTAGTGGGCCTACATGTTCTATAACTATGCCTCTAGTGGGCCTACATGTTCTATAACTATGCCTCTATTGGGCCTACATGTTCTATAACTATGCCTCTAGTGGGCCTACATGTTCTATAACTATGCCTCTAGTGGGCCTACATGTTCTATAACTATGCCTCTAGTGGGCCTACATGTTCTATAACTATGCCTCTAGTGGGCCTACATGTTCTATAACTATGCCTCTAGTGGGCCTAAAAAGCATCATTTGTTATCATATAGAATCAAGGATTCAAGGATCTTTGTCGTATGTGCAAGATCGGGTACCAAGAGTCAGAATGGCTTCCATGTCATTGAAGATCTACAGTCTACAAGACTGAATGTAATTTTAGATAGACCTATATATAAATGTCTTTGAATGACTCCTTCACACTTGGCTTTCTATCACAGCTGCTTAGATGGAGATCTTTCAGAATCAGCCGTGGATCATGTTTCTGAGCACCATGACCTCGTCCAAATGGCAGTCTTAATCTCTCTGCTCCATCCATATCTGGTCATCGTCACCTTTAGCAATGCAGACAGATCAAAATAGGTGTTTGGAATAGACAGTACTAGCACTGAAAGTTATTTGATATGGATTTGCTATTATAGCCTGCACTTGTTTAAGTGTATCCAATGCTTGTTAGTCAGTCAAATTTACTGTAAGAGGTTAGGTATTGGTCTCTCTGTCAATCCACAGGAGTTCTCATATTTCGCTGTAAGCATGTATCATTTCTAGTAGGGTCATTGTAAGTGTATTATCCGTCCTCTCCTGCCCAGCCAACATTGTCATTGCTAATGATGTTTTAGTGCAGAAGTTTAGAAAATACTTTTTTTGGTCAATCCTGTAACACCAAATTCTCTGAAATAAGTACTGTATGTTCATAGAACAGAATGCAACACACCAAAGGTCAAGGATCACTTTTAAAAGGTAAAGTCTGTAAAAAGTTGTAATTGTTTCCTACACAAATACAGACTGTTGTTTGTAAACATACAGAAACAGATGTTTGACATGTTTTTCATATAGAAGACGTGAGACAACCCACCTTTCTAGCTCAAATGTCGACAGCACTCAAGCTAAAGAGCTCAGATTACAACTATCTGTTAGTACTTTACATTTTCCTTTCCTAAATCCCTGTCTGGAAATACTTTTTCTGTATCTCCTGTAAATAATGTTCATTAATATAGTATATATATACTCCCTGTCCAATCATACAGTACCATGAAGAATCTTAAGCACTTTTCAGCAAAATGAATAAAAGGAGGGATCCCCTCAGAATCCTCTTTGTTGAAGGGCAGTTCTTGGGCACCAGGGCCCTCATGTCCATCCAACACAGCGGTGCTCTTTCTTTCTTACCTTAGACTAGTTGAGAGAAGTGAGCTCCCTGGCGGTGACGATTGGCTGTAAGGCTGTGCAAAGTTTGCTCAGAGAATAAGTCCTTGTGTTATAATGATATCTGATCTTTTGAGGGCCCTTATTGGCTGAGGATGCGCATGAGATGAGTGTCACTTCTCAGGGGGGCGAGGGACATCTTAGCCCCCCCGACCCTGAATAAGGAGATATGAAATTCTCTGGATGGAAGGGGGGCTCAAGTTGAGCAAAGGAGCAGCTGAGATGTCTCTGTAGCTATATTTACCACAATACAAGGCCAGCAGAAATGATTGCAGGGGGAGTAAGTCCACAAGCAGTGGGGGGCTCCTAGCATACAGCCTGCTGTAAAGCTCCCTACACACCATCCAGGCATTCAGACAATGTCCTTCTTGTTCTACCCAAGGGGGAGCAGTGAACATGCAGAGCAGTCGGCCCCCGGCAGTGGCATTGTGTCTTCCATCTTGACAGGACGCTGTAGCCAATTGATTGTTTTTACAATTAGTGAAGCGATTATAGTATTATTTTTTCCTTCATTTCATTTTTTCTGTAACGTTATACAGTACTAACTGTTTATTATTTACATGTGCCCTCTTTAACACATCTCCAGTCTCCTATATTGATACTTGGATTTATTTTGGGTTCCAGTTTTTTTTTGTTCTTATTTTTGTGAGCCTCAGCTTTTTCTTTCCACCATAAAGATGCTATTCCCTGGAAGAGATGTCATGAACCCAGACGAAGTGATGGCATTTGTGGACATTGTGCCTACAGTATTCACCTGGGTTTTTCTTCTTATTTGTCTTACCTGTATTTTGCATGTCATGTTTTTGAGTTTATCTGTAGCTCATATCCTTTTGTGTGTAATTTCTACAAATAGCTGAGAAATGTACTAAAGACATGTCCATAGTGTGTTGACATCACCCCTAGCTTACCCCATGATAGACTAAAGCCTCTTTTATTAAACATTAGGGGTGTAACAATATATCATGCCACAAAATATTGCAATATAAAATGTGATGATATGTATCGTCGGGATGAAAATGTATCTCAGGATATAAATAAATAAAAAATAATTATTATGTATTTATTTTGGGCTTTGGGTAACCAGGAAAGTGTATACAAATTTGATGTATTATTATTATTATTATTATTATTATTATTATAGATGGGCTGCAAATGAGCCACTATCTCCTACTAACTCGTGCCCTCATCTGTTCAAACAAAGCACTGAAAAAGACGAGAGAATGCAGATCAGTGCAATTATGTCCTGATATTACGAGATATAAAACATTACAAAATGGAACTACAGTATAGGGCAAACAACAGCATTGTTGCATTGTGTGTCTTTTAAATATTATTTTTTTCCAATCATACATTAATCATTCAAGTTTTGTTAAAAAATATTGTTGTAATCTCTTATTGTACCGAATATCATAAACTCAATATCGTGTATGGTATCGTATCATGAGCAGAGTGTATTGTTACACTCAAAGAAAGCATTGACATTGTTGTCATTGTCATTGTTACAACATTGTTTCTAACTCTGAGTCTCAGTCTGTATGTGGCAGGGATGAATTGTATAACACATATTGATACTCTGACGTGATGTAGCCTTCTTGCATATTAAAGATGTATGTGACATATTAACCTTCTTAAATGTGTACATGGTCAAAGTGGACACACCCACTGACATGACCGCCTAACAAATAGGGAGAGCCTTCACTCTCCTCCCTGAGTGTTGGAATGGTTGGCCTGTGTTCTGGTGGGGCGCATGGTGCCAGGGCCAGATGCTCCTGGGTGAGCAGGCTCATAGCTGCCTCTAGGGGATGCCGGTCGGTGGAGCCCAGCGGAGTGCTCCCAGCAGGGCTGCCATGTCTCAGATGGCCTGGAAACCCCCTGTCTGGGTAAAACTGTAACAGCTCCGCAGTGTGGAACATGTATTGAGGGCAGCAGGTTTTTATTTTTGGAGTGGCCACGGAGACTGTTGCCCGCTCCCCCAGGCAGGGTGTAGTTCACTTCAAGATGAGACTCCCCCTGTGACACTCCGATCTGGGACTAGCAGACAGCAGGCAGTTTCCCCCCAACTAGCAATCCCAAAGGTAAACACAATGCATTTCAGTGTAATGTGTTCATGACCTACTGTAGGGACATAGTGCAGGCCTGCAACTGATGTTGAGCAATTGCCACTGACATTCTAGAAGAAACTATAAAATGCATGACTTGGTTGTTAAAATGTCAACATGGACATTAGTATTACATTCATATCCATATGATATGAACAAAAGCCTGCATGGTCAGTATTATGATTTTGCATAATTTTACATACAAGTAATGGATGCAGGAAAGAGATGCATGAACTGCAACACAATGTTTGTCCATTGTTATTATGACATTTGCCATGATTACCTTTCTCAGTAAAACGTAACAGTTGTATGGTAACTTTAAATTACTCTTCATATTAAAAGTAATTTATCATTTGCTTTATAGCATTTCCTGTAAAACCTGGTCATCTTCTTCAATCACCTCTTGGTAAGTGTTACATAAGGTGGCCATGAACATGATGTTACATGTGGTTAGTTCCTCTCAGTTATAGAGAAGCCTAATTTGAGGTCACGGCACAGTGCACAGCTATTATTATTTATTGCAAACCTCTTTCCCCTCATGAGCTAGTTTGTTGGAGGTGCCCCAGATATCTGACCCCAGTGCTCTAAAAGGGTGACCTCTTCTCATGGATCAAGCATTGGTTTCAATGTTAGTGTCACTAGGAATTTGGCATTTAAACTGCATGACCCATATTTAAAAAGTGATAGAAATATAGATTTATAACTGAATAATCTATTTTTATACAAATAATCACCTTTAGCAGTAGTCTTGACAAATGACAGAAAAGATGTATTCTTAAATATTTCAGTGATATTGATTAACATCAGTAAAGACACTTTTTTCAGCCAGGTTGGAGTTAATTTTAAGGTCAGCAAAAAGTGTTCAGCAAAATGTAAATAGGAGTATTATTGCACATTGACCTGGCTATGGCCTCACTGGCCTCGCATTCATTTCCATCAGAGAGACGGGTTCACTGCCCAGAACACGTCTCTTCACTGCAGGGAGCAGGTGGCTGGTGTCTCGTTTTATGTCCCTCTCTATTACCTCACTCTAAAATTAGGCCACAGGTCTGTTGCAGGACCTACAGAGACCAGCTAGACAACTATTAAGGGGATGTTTAAGAAACAACAATACTATGGCTAGTACAGTATATGTATACAATACAGTAATCCCCTTTCACAGTAATAAGCATAACAACCACGGGGTTTTGAAGGACATGCCTACTGTAAACAGCTGCTTTGCTTCAGATAAACCAGACATCAGAAAACAGGACACCTTACTGAGTTAAGTCAACATGACCATGGGAGTGTTTCTCTCACTTGAATTAATGCAGTAGTGATCCACAAAGTGAATATATTGCTTTCAACTATGAGTTATGATATCAATGGGAATGTGTTAATAACATCAAGGTTATTTCCTAAATAAATGTCATGCTTCCTTATCCTCTCGGAGTAGGGCTGTCCATAGGGAACCAATGGCTGGACAACTGACATGACATTTGGTTTCAACCAATGAGGTTTTATATAGACACACAGCGCCTTCAGGATATCATTATGATTACACTTTTTAACAAGTCTGTTGTCATGGGACGCCATATCTTTCTAAATCCATCCATAGTTTTTATAGAGCCATTAGCAGGGGTTAAATAAAGACTTTGAGCAGCTGTGAAGGTGAGTTCACACAGTAGCTGGAAGCATGTAGATGACTATGACAGACAGTGAGCTCACAGTACCTGCAGGTCCTGCACTATCATGAGCATCTTCCCAGTGGAATGGATGTAGAACCACGGAGCACACAGAAGGCAGGTGTATATCCCACAAATGCACACGACCTTTATTGTTGTTGGTGCAAGTTTAGAGTGATACATAGAAAAGGAAGAAGCACTTTACTCGCAAGACAAGTAGGATTGCCCAATATAACCACAAAATAATAATACATTTCTGCTTAACGTCAGATTCTTTGAGAATGATAGACCTGGTGTCTTGTCAAAAGCAGGGAATACACTATAATCATGATTGAACAGCTGTCCATAGATTTTAATATAACTATTGTTGTACAAATATGTAAGCTAATGTTTGAAATACAAAGAATGAATGTCAATAAGATTTTAAGTGATCACCAGTCATCATCAAGTCTTTCTTTTAGTGGGTCCTTTACCAGTCCTCTTGGCACTGTCCAGCTGAAATATGAATGACGATGTTAGTGATTCAACTACAATATCATGACAAAACACACAAATAAATAAATAAATAATAATAATAATAATATATTTGATCTGTAATGCATTTTACATTTGAAACAAATCTCAGTGCTACATAGAAAAGACAAGACCAAAACATGAGCATAAAAACAGAGAAGCATAAAATTTTTAAATAAAAACACTCAGATGCTGATAAACACCTACTAAATAACATAACCATGCAGTATGGGGCACCTTGAATTGTTTTAGTCAAATACTGGTAGTCAAATACTGGTAGTGAAATACAGAATTTTTGTTTTTGTCAGCTTAAAGTCTCCTCTTTTTCCTTCAGGGGGTTGAAATGCTGATGGAATTCAGCTACTGCAATGGACTCCAACCCGACCCCCCCCCTCTGCTGCCCAAACCAAGCAAGGACAATGCCCGGCTACAGAAACTAAAGAAGAAGAGTGCCAAGAAAAAAGCCGGCCCCTCTCAAACCCCCATACCCTTCCGCTCCTGTTTGTCCCCTGTGAACGAAGCAAGCACAGACCTTGAACACAGTGACCAGTCCACTCCACCCAGGACACCAGATTCATCGTGCTATGGAGAAAACTCTGCTTTTCCCCTCCGACCCTTTTATCAGCACTCTACCTCCCCCTCCCCATACCCCCGGAGCAGCCCCTATGGCCAGACAGGGCTCTTCCCACCACAGTCCTATACGCCTCCAGTCTGGACCGCTGAGCAACAGGTGGCTCCACTCTATGAGTGTTCATCCTTTTTGTTTGATGATGCCACTCCATTCACAATGACCCCATCACTTCAACCTGTGCAAGTTCCAGAGATGCCACCACCAGCTCTGGCTCCAGCTCTAGTTACACCTCCAGCTCCAGCCTCTGTCCTACCACCGCCACCACCTCCAGCCCCAGCCCTACCTCCACCTCCAGCCCTAGCCCTACCTCCACCTCCAGCCCTAGCCCTACCTCCACCTCCAGCCCTACCTCCACCTCCAGCCCCAGCCCTACCTCCATCTCCAGCCCCACCTCCAGCCGCAGCCCTACCTCCAACTCCAGCCCCAGCCCTACCTCCACCTCCAGCCCGAGTCCGAGCCCTACCTCCATCTCCAGCCCCACCTCCACCTCCACCTCCAGCCCTACCTCCACCTCCAGCCCGAGTCCGAGCCCTACCTCCATCTCCAGCCCCACCTCCACCTCCAACCCTACCTCCACCTCCAGCCCCAGCCCTACCTCCACCTCCAGCCCTACCTCCACCTCCAGCCCTACCTCCACTTCCAGCCCGAGTCCGAGCCCTACCTCCAGCTCCAGTTCCAGTTACTCAGAAAAGTTCTGATTCATCAACAGTGAATTCCTATTCATCAGTCACCACAGTAGCTGTTTCAAGACCAGCCCCAGGGCCACAATCTAGTCCAGCTTCCCCAAAGATATCAACTCACAGTCTGGCACTTTTCCCAGCTGCCCCCAATGGTCAGGGCTTGGCCCCTGCTGTGGTTCCAACTCCTACCCTACCTCCTGCTCCAGCACTGGTGTCAGTCTCAGCCCCTCAGGGACAACCTCTTATTTCCACTGAGAAGGAGACACCCTGCAAGCCAAAGGACGTGGCCCCAAGTCAAAGGATAAATCTGGGTACTTCCATGGCTAGCCTACTGCCATCCCAGATGGGCAGCTCACAAATATCTAGCATTAAAGCTATTAGAGAATTCAAGTCTGACGTCCCACAAACAAGGATTTATACATCCAAAGCAACCTTTTATGAAATCTCCAAGCCTCCATTTAATGACATGACTGGATTAAATGTATCTTGTCATAGAGCATCATTATCCACTATACATAGAGAAAGTGAAGCAGCCTCTTCGTATACAATGTCTGTGGCAAGAACCCCTTCTGGACGACCAAAGACACCCTCATGCCTGCCCTTGAGAGGAACAACACCTGTTTTTGAAGTCTCAAAACCCAACCCACTCTTGTTTGCAGCAAGTCCTGCTTTGCCTTCTTCCCGGGATGTGCATGTGGCTGTTATCAAAGAGCCACAGACATACAAATCACCAATACCGTTTACCAGTACAAGCAAAACTCCCTCAACTGCAGCTGATCAACTGAGACCAACTGGATTGAACAATAACACCTCAAACAAACACTCTAATGGTTCAGCCAGTGACAACAGTAGTCAAACTCTCAACAGTTGTAGAATTACAATCTTGGGAGTCGATGTTGCTGAGATATCTCCCAATGAGATTTCAGCATCCAACACCTCTGTATATAAGGGATCTGTTCCCAAAATAATGACAGATTTGCCAATGCCAAATGTTAAAACTGATGAAAGTCAAGAATTTGGAACTTCACAATTCGGGTATAATTTGCAAGTGACTCCATCATGCCCACAGAGTTTAATACAGACAGCTTCAAATGGATACACCATGCCAATAACTTCAGCACAGGTACCCCCAAGCCCACGACCTCTGTCTCCACAATATCAACAACCAAACTTCCCTGTGATTGAGGCACGGAAATCCCTAACATCATTATTAGGATCTCAAATGCCCCCACTATCTCCAATGGCATCTCCAAAACCTAGACCACGATCAACATATTATGGACTAACGCCAGCGGAGTATGTTGCCTATGGTGGAATTCGGACTAATTCAGCATATAATGGTCCCAAGGGACTCTATATCAATGAACTGCCATCGTCCGATGTCCAGTCTAATGGCATACTAACTGGACCATCCGATGTCCAGTCTAATGGCATACTAACTGGACCACCACCTGCTCTGGAGTCTGAGGCATCCATCAAAGAACCAGTCTCTCCTAAAGCTTCCAAAGGAAAACAAATAACCTCATTGGTGCAGTATTCAGTGGATCAGGTTCTACAAACACCTTCAGTTACAAAAAGCTCCTCAGAAATCCCAACACATCAGGAAGACACTTTCAAAACAGAGACATTTGAAGAAGACAAATCTGAAGCACCTGTAAATGGGATACAAATTATTAACAACCCTACTGTGGACATACCAAAACAAAAGCTTTCACTGGCCATGGGACAACAAACTATGCAACAACCCACAAGTGAAGTATCCACATCCATAGCCTCATATTCTGAGGCTCCAATACCTAAAGCAGGTGAGGTACAAAGTACAGCACAGTTTCTAGTAGAGGCTCAGCAAAATAAATATTCTTCATTCTTGATCGATAGTAATGCTGTGTCAAAGTCCCCATTTCCTTCAAAGAAAATAGAAATGCAGTTTTCAAATACGGAAATTCTGAAAATGCCAAATGTAATGAATTTCCCACATCAAATTGGAAATACTGAGTCTGTTCTTACACTGATTAACCCTCCAGCCTGTGCTAATAGAAATTCCTATGGAACAGGGCAGAATATAACAAATGCTCCACAACAAATTGGAAGTTTAGAGCCCACTGTTAAACAAAGAAGTCCTCCTGATCAATCATATTTAAATCATGTGGGAGCTAGTCATTTAATGGAGCAGGTCTTTGATCCACAGTGCACGTTGAAGCCCAGCATTCTCGGCAAGCGTAACACTGAAACATTGATTACCAGTAATCCTCCTATAGAGACCAGGCTATTTGACAAGCTTATCACGGAAGCCATAATACACAGCAAACAGATGATAGAAACTACATTATCCAATAAAGCTAAAGAAACCAAACTCATTAGTACGCCTATCATTCAAACCAAAGTACACAACAATACTGCAGAAACTACACTGACCGCAAAATCTATCACTGAAACCAATTTTCCCAACAAGCCTATTGTCGACACTGGATGTCTGGATGTAGGATCGAATATCTCCAACAAACCCACATCAGAGCCTATGCCAGCAAAAATAAAATACAGCAAGCCAAGCATAGAGACACAGCCCAGCAAACCAAATATGAAAGTACAACATGCTAGCTCACTGACAATTGAAACAAAAAGTGGTACAGCAGGAACTAAACTGTCCACAAAATGTTCAGCTGAAACCAAATTGCCCAGCAAACCTATTGTAGAACCAAACCTTCCCAGCAAACATAGCATAGAAACTGTAAGGCAACTGCCCAGCAAAGCCATAGTGAATAATGACTTGCCCAGTACACCCAACACAGAGAACAATATCAACAGCACACCCAACCCAGGAATCAGCTTCCCTGACAAGCCTACTGCCGTAACTTTAATGGCCACCAAACTCACAGATATCATAGTAACTACCAAGCCTACCACAGCAACAAAACACAGCACGCCTAGCATTGATAGTTCTCTGTCCTGTAAGGCCAGCATCGGGTCCAACCCCCACAGCAAACCTACCATTCTATCCACAGTACCCAGCACACCTATAGGAGAACCTATACTTCCCAGGCCACCCAGCATAGGGACTAGAGGCCTACTTCCAGGCAAGGTCAACACTGACAATAATTTGCCCAGCACACCATCCACAGAATCTGTAATGATCTGCAAGCCTATCATAGAAACCACGCTTCATGACAAGCCCAACATAGTGCCTCGTCGACGGCATAGAAAGCCTAAAACAGAAACCACAAAGGCCAGCAAGATTACTTCAGAAACCATGCTGCCAGGTAATCCTACCATACAATATCCTGCCATGACATGTTCTGTACCAAACAAACATCCAACAAAATCATCCATGGAAAACCAACAATCTACAAAGTTGGCCATTGATGCAAAGGTCTCCACCATGTCCACTCTGGAAACAAGATCCCATTCAAATTCTACAATCAAAGGTAAACAACTCACAAACCCTCTTGTAGTGAACAGAGCTTCTCATACACCTACCCCAGAGCCTAACATTACTAACAGGCCTATTTTAAATGTACAATCTTCCACAAAGCCTGCTGGAGAAACAATGTATTTGTTTACTCCTACTATGGACAATAAACACTTAACAAAGCCTACAGATACAAGAGCCTCCCCTTTCCCAGAGCCTGAACTGACTAACAAGCATACCAATGCACAGCCACTTATGCAGCACATCACAGAGACTCACATTTCATCAAACCCTACTGCAGAAAATAAACCCTTTTCAAAATCAAATATTGAGATTAAAGACCCCATCAAGCCTGCTCCTGAACCTGCCTTAACCAAACAACCTGCTATAAATGAACAATCCTCCACACAACCGACAGAAACAAAATCCTGCTTAAGCCCTACCATGAAAACTAAAAGCCTCACAAAATCTTCCCCTGAGCCAACCCCAACTAACAAGCCTACCATAAATATAAACCCCCCCATACAGTCTACCATTGAAAGTAAATCCTCTTCAAACCCTGCAATAGATACTGTGATGAAACCATCCATAACCCAAGCCGCTGTGATTGATTCTACCACTCCTGCCTCTCTGCCTCAGGCCTCAATCTCAGTAAAAGCTGCATCCACAAACAGAGGAATGTCACCGTCATCTCAGCCAAAGACTGGACAGACAGACAAGGATGTTATGAAAGCCCATACCACTGCTGGACCGGGGACACCAACGCAAGAGACACCCTCTACGAAGTCTGCGACATCAACTGCATCTTCAACTTCTGACAAAAATAACACAGTAGAAAAGGCCCCTGAAACTACTGAGCCCAAGGGAGGACTTAAACCTAAGGGCCTAAAGGCCAAACTCAGTGGATGGACACGGCTCAAAAAGCACATGGTAGTTGAGCCAGATGAGCCCCAGTTTCCAGAACCACTGACTGAAACAGGGAACGACTCCAGTGGCAGCATAAATCAAAATGATGAGGGCAAATCTGACAAAACAAAAAAAGATGTCAAAGGTCAGCCTGAAGGCAAGGAGTTGTTATCACCTAATGAGATGCCCAGGGCACTGAAGATGTGGGATGCCATGCTCTTTCACATGTTCTCCACCAAAGAGAACATCATGAAGCAGATCAAAGCAACCAAGAATGATTCAAAGCAGAAAAATGTGTCAAAAGACAACCAGGTAGAGGTCCCATCTTTTGTGAATCGGCTGCCAATCCTTCTGTACAGTCCACGATTTGATGCTAGGAAACTGAAGGAGGCTGCTGAAAAGCCTCTCACTAAAATTGCCTCTGTGTTTGAGAGGGGACTTATTAGTCGCAAAAATCAGGACGAGGAACCAAAGGATTTTAATAGAACCGCCAGAGGGTTTGGTTCATCAAAAAATACAGATGTCTGACCTGATACACGCTGTCATATTCAGTATGCTACCTTGGGCAATCATTGGGTAACTTGTTAATGTTTTCACTCCAGGAAGAAGCTTTTATAGTAGGCTGCCTGTACACTGTGGAGTGTTCACTCTAACATCAGACATACAGTATCAGTTATTATAAAAATAAGCAAATTAACTTGTTGCCTGCTACACTTTATCCATATCCATATGAAGAGCTTCAGAGGAGATTTTGGATGCATGCAGCTTTGTTTCTTGTGTCTTGCTCCACAGCATGAATCAGAAAAATATTTACGTTGCTTGTTCTTAGTATAGACCCTTGGTTAGATAGAGAGTGTGATCTGTGTGTAATAAATAGGGCTTCTACATTCCTTGATCAGGAGGGCAGACGGGTATAGAAGGACAGGAGAGTGAGAGGAGGAGCTTCAGAGGGGAGGTCTGGGACAGAGTCAGATCTGACCAGGAGTTAGAGGGAGTTGGTAGAAGGACATAGAGAGGCACTTGTACTGTGTACAGTACAATATATTGCTCCCCCTATGGACAAGAAAAGGTTTAGAAAAATGAATAGAGAATGTTTCCTTTGGGATGACATGATAGAATTTGGATTGCTTTATGGTGAACGAATGTAATGGTACAAAATGGATAAGAATGTAAGATTTAGTCAAATAATCTACTGTACACTGCTTAACATTAAACTGTACATGTAGGTGTGTCTCGGTGATTATGCATGTAGGTGTGTCTCAGTGATTATGCATGTAGGGAGGCAAGCAGGAATCCACAAGAACATATGTGATAATAGTTTGCATATTAAGAGAGAGTCAGAAAGTGAATCTGATCTAATCTGTGTTTTTTGATGATTATAGTGCTGTTGCTGTGTGTGTTGTTGATAGTGTTCTCTGTGCTGGGTGGTTTCTCTACCTGATCACTGTATGGGATTGTAGCATTGTAAGGAATTAGGCTACTTTTATTTTATTTATTTTTTAATTCAAAGGCATTTTGTTGTAGCTACTATAGCTGCTAGATGCTTGTTTCATAAACCCAGTTGCTGAAAAGAACTGTCCCTCACAAACAAAGGGGATATAACCCCAAGAGTAAACTATGGCATTAATGTAAGCTGATTTTGTTTTAATTGTATATATGTTTGTATTGACATTAATAGCATAGTGTGTGACTGCCTTTTGTCATATCTACATAAAACCTAATGAGAAACAATGGTCTCAATGCCTTTTTTCATGCTTGTGTAATGTACTGTAGGCTATATTGAAGTAGTAGATTATTTAGTTCATAACTGATTCAGGGTGTGGAGTTGTATGCACTTCCACTAGATGTCCTTTCTTGAATATGTAAATAACTTTTAGTTAGATGGATAATGTCATTTTATTGAATTTTGTAATGTCACTTCAAGCTTTTCCTCCAATGTATCTCCAACTGACTAAACAATTACTTACAGTAGCAACGCCACTGGGATAAGACTGCCCCAAACAACATGACAGGTCACATACTGCCTGAAGAACACAAGGCTTGTAAATCTAAAATGGTTCTGGAATGCATTAACGACCTGCCTTTCTGAGGGAGGGAGACAGGGCTGATACACCCAGTAGCTACAGTAGTGAGGGGAGATGCTTTAACACATACATTCATTATTCTATATAATTGCAGAATTTCTTTAAAATGATATAGAAATGTAAATTAATATTCTTGTCCAAGTAGGATGAGTGTCTTACTTGATTTTCTGTTTGTGTATTCATCACTGTCATCATTGGCAGGAATCTTCTCATACTTTCCATGACCTGTCACCACAAATTTGTACCTTTTACCAGAGGTCCCCTAAAATAGAATACTTTCTGTGAAAAACATGGCCAAGGAAAAATCACAACCTACTCAAAACTAATGACACATCTTCTCGTTTATATGGTTCTCTATAGACCCTACCCTACTGTTTATATGGTTCTCTATAGACCCTACCCTACTGTTTATATGGTTCTCTATAGACCCTACCCTACTGTTTATATGGTTCTCTATAGACCCTACCCTACTGTACCTTTCCACCACTCCTAGAGGATGGTGTGTCTCCTAAATTCTCCCACATGTTCTTCTTGCTCAGCACATCACCTGGCTTTATTTCCTGTGAGAGGGAAAGTGAAAGATATCAGTACTTGTATCATGCAAACTTAGTATTGTAATATCCATTTGAGATTAATCTCATGTTTTGGCATCTACAGTTGCAGTCGTACAACGTAAAGAAGTAAGAGTTGAGGATATTTGTCCAGAAGGGGGAATACTTTCTTACAAATTGAGTAACCAGCATAAGGTGACATGTACTGTAAGTTGCTTGTTCAACTTGTTTCACTTGACTTAAAGAGAGAAGGACTGATTTTTTTTAAAGGCTATAGGGTTTGATTATGTTCACACTCAAGCTTAGAGAGAAAGATGGGCAGGTTTTCAGAGAGGAAGTAAGGAAGAGAGAGACAAGTAGGGGAGAGGTACCTTCTAGTAAGGGAAAGGTAGAGTAGACCAGACATGTAGACAGTGGACAGAGAACTGAGCGTGAAAGAGAAAAGCTTTGAGCAGAGGCATGACATCAACCGTTACCTAAAAGAGTTGTTTGATATGAAATAACACAATAATAACATTAATAACAAGCTGATTCAATGCTAGATAGAAAATGTATATAAGTAATAGCATTTATGGTGTACATCCTCATGAGCTTCTATAGACGTGTTTGGAAAGACGTGTGTAGATTCATATTGACTCACAGCTGGTTTGGAGGAGGGGCTTCTGCAGGTACCGTCTGGGTTCCCTTTCACCCACTGAGTGATGAGGTCAGCCACACCCACTTTTATACCTTCTGCATCCTGAAACACAATCAGAATCTTTAGCCATCAGTCAGACAAAATTACAGGTTTTAAAATCAATCATTACATGAATCAAATTCCCAGTGATGATGAGATGCCTGTGTCCCATGCCTTGCCTTGGATGGGGGGGCTTTAATGGAGCCCTGGCCCCAGGCTTCGCCAGCCTCAAACAGGCTCTTCTTGGAGGCGACAGGCTCGGTGGGACTAGGGAGGTCCATTAAGCCCTGCTTGGATGCCTTTGCTTCCTTTGAGGAGATCTTGAAAAGCAAAACACCGCCGGCTCAGTTTGTTGAATGTTATGATGCATAGTTCTGGGGAATCTATGTATTGAATATTTTGGGGATATTTTATTTGGGTTTTAATATCCTTTATTTGTGGCCAAATGTATATGAAGAGTCAAACAATTACTTTAAAAAAATGTTGTGTTGTTGTTGTTGTGTCAGCATAGTTGTGAAGTGTCATCTACAGCGTAGGTGCAAAGCGCTAGTGATGACCTCATATCCCTGAAACACAACATCTGCTCTGAGCACGTTACCTGAAACTCAACATCTGCTCTGAGCACGTTACCTGAAACTCAACATCTGCTCTGAGCACGTTACCTGAAACTCAACATCTGCTCTGAGCACGTTACCTGAAACTCAACATCTGCTCTGAGCTAGTTACCTGACACTCAACATCTGCTCAGAACACGCTACATGAAACTCAACATCTGCTCTGAGCGCAGAGAAAGCTACTTAACTACAGTCTAATGCCTCTCCGCTGTAACAACAAGCGCAATCCTCTGGAATGACAAACAGATGATTGATGGGCAGTGAGCACAGCCGAGGTGGTGTGAGACAGCAGTGCTAGAGTCAAGCTGGATGGGCACAACATCACCTTACATGAGTCTGGGAGAGGAAGAGCAACATGCTCTGACATGAAGAGGGACTTGGCCAGTTGTGCTCAAGGGTAGGATTCTTGTAAATGTGTTGGGTGACACTATGTGTGAATTGTTCTCCCATGTGACAGCAGAGAGTTGAGGTGTGTGTGTGTGTGTGTGTGTGTGTGTGTGTGTGTGTGTGTGTGCGTGTGTGTGCGTGTGGTGTGTGTATATGTGTGTGTGTATGCGTGTGGTGTGTGTATGTGTCTGTGTGTGTGTATGTGTGTGTGTGTGTGTGTGTGTGTGTGTGTGTGCATGTGTGTGCGTGTATGTGTGTGTGCGTGTGATGTGTGTGTGTGCGTATGTGTGTGTGCGTGTTTTTGTGTGTGTGTATGTGTGTATGTGTGTGTGTGTGTGTGTGTGTGTGAGGTGTGGTTCTGGGTATAGTGTTACCTCGATGGCGTGGGTGTACTGCTCCAGTCTGTTGTCGATCTTGGACACAGCCACAGGAGGCAAGCTCTTCTTAACGCTGTTACTGTTTAAAACAGAAAGAGACTTTTTGGATCCTGCTCAAGCGAGTGTCCTTTAGCCTTTGTGGCCCAAGATGCCAGCCCAAAGTGGCCTTAAGTGTGCCAACATATTCTTAATGAGCACTGTATAAGTATGTACTGTCAACTAAAGTTATGGCACCCTACTACTGTAACTACAGTATGCACTTGATCTAATTCAACATCAAACATATTGGCCTTGGCGCCATCGCAGGAGTTCACTGCTTAGCCTCCAATACTGTGTCTAGACTACTTGACACACCAAATACTGTAAGACTGCCTGATCTCATCCAGAGCCATTCATCTCTCACTCTGCCTGTTAGGGTTCCCTCACACAGCTGATCTCTGCGCCAGTCCAAACAGACTGGGCAGAAGACTGACCTCATCACATACATCCAACATCCGTCATTCAGACTGGAACAAACCCAGCCCTCACTCTTCACTTTCAACGTGAGCTTTCTTTTTTCTTTTTTAAGTTTATATTGGCACAGAATTTCCAACAGACCATATATCAACAAAGGCCTTATGTCCTCCACATGTTTTTTTTTAATGATAAACATATCTTCATCCATGTCTCAGTTTTTTTGTGTTTTTTCTAAGATTAATGTGACATCTGGAAAAAAAAAACTTTCAGATGTCACAAGTCTCTTTCAACCACAGAGACAGTCATACAGTAGGTGCTTTGTGTGGAAAGGTGTTCAGGCTTAATTCAATTATGTCATGGGCTCTGTGAGCGGAACCAGGGAAGGATATGTTCCATCATGTTCACAATATGTAAAGGACTCTTCATCCTCACGCAACGGATCCTTTTACACTGGCAGAGGACAGACAATAAAGTAACAGCACACCTAATGATGTCACCAAGGTTCTGAGATTATTACCCAAAGCACTCTTGGGCACACCTTAACAAAATCCAGCGCACCGCAATAAAAAGCTTTTCAGGTGATTATTTAAAGCCGCTATCTCATCAAGGGCCTTTTCATTGTTCACCCCGCGCATCCCCTGTAAATGTCGTGCTGGACACAGCAGGCTAGCCGGATAGCGGCGCTAACGTGCCTCTGCAGCATGGATGTATTGAGAGGAGCCACGCGGCAGCTAGCAGCATGCATCAGCCACCTAAGAAAACACAGATGCAACATCTGGTTTGACTTGACCGACTATAAATCACCTACTGGCAAAGAGGGATGCAATAAAGGAGAGAGAGCATAGCGCCTGTCAAGGTTAGGGTCAGGTGTAGGGTTAGGGTTAGGGTTAGGGTTAGGGTTAGGGTTAGGGTTAGGGTTAGGGTTAAGGTTAAGGTTAGGGTAAGGGTAAGGGTAAGGGTAAGGGTTAGGGTTAGGGTTAGGGTTAAGGTTAAGGTTAGGGGTTAGGGTCTTCCTTAACCCTAAACTCAATGGTGTTATCGCTAAACTGCGAAACACGTAGACGCTCCCAGCCTGGTATGACCATCCCGATCTAGCGAGCTCACTGCTTCACTCCGCAATATCGGTCTGGCCTTCGCCCCATAGTAGCCTCGCGTCACCAGTCTCTCCTCGGGGAGGAGAGCCTGGTGTCTATTTACTTCACTGCCTTAAGCCCGCCGCATCATCCAGCTCGAGCCTATAGAGCCTCCTACTTCCGCTTGCTTTATTCTTCCTTAACCGGTAGTTCTCCTTGCATGTTCTTTTACAATTTTCGTCGGTGTTATGCCTGGTGATGCCATCGCGAATGTTATCTACTCGAAACTTCACCATGTGCAGCCTACAGTAAAAACATTACAACTGTTCTTTTTCCGGTCCAGACCGGAGGATTATGCGATGCGTCATCACGCGTCCACTCTAGACTGGCGAAACAACTGCGAACGAGAAAGGCCCCAGACTACCTCAGCGTCAGCGTTCAGCAAACTTTTACCAAATCCAGTCGGAAGAACGGCAAAAACGTCTTTTCCACCAAGAAACTCCGCTAGTGCATACTCTTGTTCTCGTTTAAGCGTTGTGATTAAGTCTATTTCTGCAATAACGGCACTTATAGTTGCATTTATTCTTCTAACGTTAACGTTACCACTCGTTGCTTCAGGAGCCACCATGTTTGTTTAGCAAGCGGCAGGAACACGAACAAATCAGGGGCTGCTTTCCACTGTGGTACAGAACAGCAGTTAAAACGCAGTCCCTGATTGGCCCGGTATGGTCTGGATTTTGGGATAATCGCTCTTGAGGAGCCAGACTGTTCTGTGTTAGTGAAACAGAATGTGAGCTCGCGAGAACGGAATGGTCGTACCAGGCTAACAGATTTGTCCACATAAATGAAAGCGTTCTGTCATGCGTTCAGGGACTCACCTGTTCTTCAGAGAGCGGTTCAGAGACTCTGTTCTCTCGGTTATCTGAGGGGTGGGAAACAGGGACACTGGATTGGAAACTGGAACTCATTGTTCCTCCTATGGCTTATTATGACACCCCACTGACAAACACTCCTGAGACAGAGTATGTGTCAAAGCCAGAGGGACAAGTCTCGCCGTGAGGTTGTCAACATAGCATCCAACTATATTACATTGAACCTTCATGTTGATAAAGAAGTGTTCAAAATGTGTTCGAAAGATGGCAAAACAAGAGACAGGTTTTTGTGAAGCACAGTTAGACATCAAAGAGACAGGCGAGGCGTAGAGGGTTACAGTATGACCACACAGAGCAGAACCTTTGAGTGACTGTTGTTCACCCTATTTTGACCTCTGACCCCTGAGCAACCTCATACACTCACCGTGCATGTATTGTCAGCCGTCACTCTCTCCAGCTCATTCTGTACAGGGACACACGACAGGGAAGCACATTGACAGAAGGGACCACAGAGTACAGTAAGCAAAGTGCCCTGCTGCAAGTACTGTGTTTTCCACATTGCAGTTTACAAGTCACAGCTCGGTTGCTATATTGAGCAATGCACACATATTTTCAGCAAGAGGCATGGCATGTCACCACAGCTACATCAACACTAGCCACTTGCACTCAGGAAACACAAGCTGACCACATGCAGTTACACATAACTGTAGCACAACACAACCAGATAATGTCAACACAGAAAATAAGAAAAGCGCTGAATCGAAGATGTCAAAATGCCATGTGTAATATGAGGCGAGAGGGCTTTTCAGCATCCATCCCATGTGGTATTCTGATAAGGCGGATGAGATGAGATGAGATGTTTGAAATGCCACACTGCTTGTGTGCCCATAAGACTGTGTGATACATTCAGAGTATAAAACCATAGGCATCCTCACTTCACATCACAGCCAAACAGTAAACACAGCCTTCCACCAACGCAGAACATGTGACTTACTGGATAAAACTGAATGAGGAGTTTCTATTGGAATGGCATGAAGCATGAAAAAGACAAAACGGTCATGGTGAAATGACAAATACCAATGGCAAGATAGATGTGCTAAAAACGGGTGCATTGGTTGAATATGATGTCTACTGGATATGGCATACTATTGAAACACGACATGTGGGCCATGTATGGGTTTGAGAAGACCAGGTAAAGAGGAAATAAGAAGTTCTGTTGGACTTCAGAAGTACCTTGAAGGTGGGACTCATGGGGCTGAAGGGGCCGAGAGACTCCTCCCCCTCGTTGCTGGAGACGCTGAGGGTCTTCATTCTCCTCTCCGTGGCCTCCATCCTCCTCCTCTCAATCTCCTCACGCATCCTCTGTCTCTCCTCCTGCAGAGGGAAACAAGTCCATGAGCCCACACAACTGAGCTACTCTCACAAATAAATACCGTTACCTTCTTCAAATAATGGCCTAACTCCTGGGCCTAAGTCAATGATTTGGGCCATTATTTTAAGGAGGTTACGATACGTAACACAGGCTACTTCACACAAACTCATTTAATTTTCACCAACCTACACTCATTGGCAAACTCTTTCAATTGTGATTCATTACCACCAAACATTACTAAGTATGATTACATCACCTAAACTTTAGCATGTATGTTAAAACTACAATCAGAGAGTCAGTGTCCCCGGCCGCACCTCCTCCTGGACCTGTCTGCGCTGTCCCTCCTCCTCCCTCCGGCGCTCCTCCTCCTCCCTGACCCCACGTCTCTCCTCCCTCCGCTGGTTGAGCTCCTCCAGCTCCTGCTGCTCCACCGCCTGCCTGTGCCTCAGTTCCTCCAGCTCCTCGCCCTCCTTCTCCGCATGGCTCCGTCTGAACTTCTCCAGACGGCGTTCCGTCTCCAGGAAGGCGTCCTCCACCTCCCCGTCCACCTCGCTCTGCTCCGCCAGGCTGGAGCTACGCCTGCTGACCCACAACAGGACATGAACAAGACATGATCTCCTATAGAACAGGACATGAACAAGACATGATCTCCTATAGAACAGGACATGAACAAGACATGATCTCCTATACAACAGGACATGAACAAAACATGATCTCCTATAGAACAGGACATGAACAAAACATGATCTCCTATAGAACAGGAAATGAACAAGACATGATCTCCTATAGAACAGGAAATGAACAAGACATGATCTCCTATAGAACAGGAAATGAACAAGACATGATCTCCTATAGAACAGGACATGAATAAGACATGATCTCCTATAGAACAGGACATGAACAAGACATTATCTCCTATAGAACAGGAAATGAACAAGACATGATCTCCTATAGAACAGGACATGAATAAGACATGATCTCCTATAGAACAGGAAATGAACAAGACATGATCTCCTATAGAACAGGACATGAATAAGACATGATCTCCTATAGAACAGGACATGAACAAGACATGATCTCCTATAGAACAGGACATGAACAAGACATGATCTCCTATAGAACAGGACATGAACAAGACATGATCTCCTATAGAACAGGAAATGAACAAGACATGATCTCCTATAGAACAGGACATGAACAAGACATGATCTCCTATACAACAGGACATGAACAAGACATGATCTCCTATAGAACAGGACATGAACAAAACATGATCTCCTATACAATTCACATCATCCACAAATAAAAGTTGTCTTCGGCAGGGGCACTGCTTACAAATACTGTAGATTAAAAAAAAAAATAAAAAAAAAATAAAGATCATAGTGAAGTATTACCAGAGTCCCGTGGTTAATTTAGAATAAGTCTGTTTACCTGAGAGCGCTGTAGGATGCAGAGGATGACCTCCTTCTCTCTGCCATGTCTATCTGTGTGTTTGCAAACTGGAGCAGCTGATTTTGAGGCGTGTCTAAACTAAGGAAGGATGTTGAGCTGTTGTGCAGGAAATTGTGACATTAAAACTGATGTTGTTATGTCCCCGTTCCAAGCTCAGTATGAGGTAAGATCCAGAGACGCGAGATATGGAACTGAGATATACTGTGTTTAAACTGAGATATGGAACTGAGATATACTGTGTTTAAACTGGAAATACAGCTATTAGTTTTGGTTCCTACCTCAGACTCATTTTTCCTGTGACTAGATGTGTCGTCCTTTCTGCTGCGTCCCCATTGGTGTTCAAGTGCCTTGTGTCTTGTGGCATGAAGACTTTGGAGGTGTATGAGATCTTCACTTCCTTTTTCTTTTCTGTTACCTTGGATAGAACATAGCACTAATTTATACCAAGAAATGCAAAATAATAATGCTTTTCATGAAACTCATTGGAGGTGTGTGCATGGGCCAGTTTAGAACCCATTCATTTTTGGCATGCACAAAGACATCAATGCATGCAGGGATGGAGGTCTGTGTTCCCTGAGCATCATTTCTAGTTTATCAACTACTTTTCATGAAACTCAAAAGTGCATAACATAAAATATTTAGACACAGAATAGACATAAAGCAGTATAAATGTATAAGACAGACATGATATCTTAAACATTATAGGCGTGTTTAAAGAAGTGTCCTTGATACTGTAGGTCCACCTCAATGTTTAACTTCAGTGCTTCTTTGACTATAGAGTTTGTCAGGGATCTGAACCTATAGAGTTTCTCAGGGATCTAAACCTATTGGCATTGCATCTAAATCTATTGACATTGCCACAAATATCAGCTCATGTCACCTTATCGTCTGTGAATCTTCTGGAAGCTTCTTGTCTCTCGTTGCTAGCTGTTCTCTGCCTCTCCTCCTGTTCTTCTGGTTCTTGTACTGAGTGGGATTTCTCACTGGGTCTAGAAGTTCCATTAAGTTGGGGCTGGTGGTCCCCCCGGGCCTCTTGTTCCTCTAGGTGGCGCTGTTTGCGTTTCTCCAACCTCTGAGTCCAATCACTAAAGCCTTCATCCTCCTCAAGAGCCACCTGGCAACCAGGCTTCAGCTCACTCTCACACCTGAGGACACATGATAGCACACTGCCTGAAAACTGATCTGAAACATTTGACCCAACATGAGATATGCATATCTGTTGATCATTAGATCACAAGTAACCAATCCTCTGCTGCTCTTCAGTATATGAGCCACACAGAAAAATCATTGGCTCAAATCAAAATAATATAAATTACTTCCCTCTATACAGTGGAACATAAGTAAATATTTATTGATTTCCCTCACCAAAAGGGCACATAAACACTTGTGTGGCTAAATGTGATAGCTACCCGCTGTGAAAACAATGAAGGCTACTGTACATTGTCAGCAGTCAACACAATGTTTAAACAATGGGTTGTTAAAACCAGCTTGGTATTGTAGCGGCTTAGGGCCCTTAGGTACTGTACAGAGGACAGAGGAAGTGGGGCTCAACAGCCAAACACCTGTGGCGAAGGGCTTAGGCCATCAGTAATGTATTATTTATTGAAGCACAGAGGCCAGCAGGGCTGCGCCAGGGGCTCAGTGAGATAGCAGGTGCGATCCAGACTCCAGAGCTTTGTGCTCCATGGAAACAGACATGGTACCCATGGTAACCCACCTTCTGTAACTGACCTCTCTTTAAACACAACAGGACTGCGTGGCCCAGCTTCCTGCCTTGCTCTGTGGCCTACTCTCCCTTCCTCTTTTTGCTCTTTCTCAGTTCTCCATTTCAAATTACATGAACAAGCAAAAAATAGTTTGATTCCATTCCCAGTTACCAAGCTTGATTCCATTCCCACTCATTAAAATGCATGTTTTCTCAACAAAGCCAATGGTTGCCTTAACAAGGTCTCTTCTTGTAAAAGTGAAAGTAGTTTTCTCCTCTTTATACTGGCACATTTTCTACTTTATCTGTAAAGTTTGCATGGCTTTTCCAACCTCACACACCCTTGCTGCCTGCTCTCAAACTTCAAACTGCTCAAAACCTTTTGCATTTTCAGAAAATAGATCAACTAACTGTGAGTACATTCATCAAAACACGACTTAGTATCCAAGAGACTCTTTTGCTCAAATTTAAAAATAGAGCTGAAAAGCAGACACAATTATCGGTGAAACCACACAAGCATATACATGACCGGTTCACTCCCATGTTATCTCAGAGGATGTAGAGGCACTCCCTTCAATGAAAGCCAGAGATCAGCACTGACATAGCAACTCTGAAAGCAATGGCACAGCAACTAACATGTCCATATCTCAATTATTAGAGTGTGCTCTGTGCGTATGCGTGTGCGTGCATGTGTGTGTGTGTGTGTGTGTGTGTGTGCGCGTGTGTGTGTGTGTGTGTGTGTGTGTGTGTGTGTGTGTGTGTGTGCTTGTGTGTGTGTGTGATGGTGATGAATTGCTCATGGTCATTACACTTCTTCCTACAGTCAGCACCACTTGGGACTCATGTGTTTTACCCATATAAATGAATGATAAATAAATAAAATATTGGCCTGCCAAAGCACGTTGCATCATGCAGTAAAAGCGAGACTTGAGCAACACAATTGCCATAGATAGGTTATACATGTATACAGTATCTAGGAGACCATAGTCAGGTGATGGACTTAAGGTACTTTAATTGTCCCATTAAAGGAGTAGTAAAGGGAAAATGCATGTTTATCCCTGTTTTAAGGTTACTTATGATCATATACAATGGTTCAGATCAAAACGTTGACAAAACTAGCACTTTTGAGAAAGTCTGATAATTGCTCTAACACCGTTTTGGTCATACAATGGATGTGGGTGGGCACCTTGAAAAATCATTCAAAAACATGTTAAACTCTCGATTTCAAAGACAAGAAGCTCACTGAGGGGGTAATCGGTGTCCAATGGTGTTCTGACATCAAATTCGTCAAAGTATGAATCCTGTAGGGTTTTATTGATCATTTTATGAAATCCATTGACTTGTATTGACGCGACCGTTGTAGATGTGTAGATCAATCCGCAGAGGGGATTCAGGAAGCGGAACTACTTACGGTAGCTATTGTTATTGTTTATGTTGCTAGGCTACCTAGTTTGCGGAAGTTTACACACGTATGTGCTGGGACTAGTCGAACCTCAGATCGAAGAAGAACAATGCGGATTTCGTCCTGATCGTGTAACCACCGACCAGCTCTTCTCTCTCGCGAGGATCTTGGAGGGGGCTTGGGAGTTTGCCCAACCTGTCTACATGTGTTTTGTGGACTTGGAGAAGGCTTATGACCGGGTCCCTCGAGAGGTCTTGTGGAGGGTTATGCGGGAGTATGGGGTGAGGGGGTCCCTACTTAGGGCCATCCAATCCCTGTACACCCAGAGCGAGAGCTGTGTCCGTGTCCTCGGCAGTAAGTCGTCTTCCTTTCCGGTGGGGGTTGGCCTCCGCCAGGGCTGCGCTTTGTCACAAATCCTGTTTGTGATTTTCATGGACAGGATATCGAGGCGTAGCCATGGGGAGATGAGTTTGCAGTTCGGTGAGCTGGGGATCGCGTCGCTGCTATTTGCAGATGATGTGGTGCTGATGGCATCATCTGCCTGCGACCTCCAGCACTCTCTGGATAGGTTCGCAACTGAGTGTGAAGCGGCTGGGATGAGAATCAGCACTTCTAAATTTCAGGCCATGGTTCTCAGCAGGAAACCGGTGGTCTGTCCATTCCGAGTAGGAAATGAGTCCTTACCCCCAGTGAAGGAGTTCAAGTATCTGGGGGTCTTGTTCACAAGTGAGGGAACCATGGAGAGGGAGTTTGGCCGGAGAATCGGAGCAGCTGGTGCGGTTCTGCAGTCGCTTTACCGCACTGTTGTCTGACAATAAGAGAGCTGAGCCAAAAGGCAAAACTCTCGATCTACCGGTCTATCTTCGTCCCCACCCTCGCCTATGGTCATGAAGGATGGGTCATGACCGAAAGAACGAGATCACGGATACAAGTGGCTGAAATGAGTTTTCTCCGGAGGGTGGCTGGGGTCTCCCTGAGAGATCGGGTGAGAAGTTCAGTCATCTGGGAGAGACTCGGAGTAGAGCCACTTCTCCTTTGCGTTAAAAGGAGCCAGTTGAGGTGGTTCGGGCATCTAGTGAGGATGCCTCCTGGGCGCCTCCCTAGGGAGGTGTTCCAGGCGTGTCCGGCTGGGAGGAGGCCGCGGGGTAGACCCAGGACCAGGTGGCGGGATTACATCTCCGCACTGGCCTGGGAGCGGCTAAAGATTCCCAAGGGCAGAGCTGGTTGATGCTGCCAGGGAAACGGATGTCTGGGGCCCCCTGCTGGAACTGCTGCCTCCGCGACCCGACCTCGGATAAACGGATGAAGATGGATGGATGGATGGTGCTGCAACTAAATAGTTCTATGCTAAATATTTTAAAAAGCCTTTCCAGATGAACTAGAATCTTACTTTATGGTGAATTATATGTCAGAACTCACTCTGTGAGTTTCTTGTCTTTGAAATTGAGAGTTTAACATGTTTTTTGAATGATTTTTCACGGTGCCCACCCACATCCATTGTATGACCAAAAGAGCAATTATCAGACTTTCTCAAAAGTGCTAGTTTTGTCAACGTTTTGATCTGAACCATTGTATATGATCATAAGAGGGCTAAACATGCATTTTCCCTTTACTTCTCCTTTAAGAACAATAAATAGCTAAATTAGCAAAATGCTGTAGCTAGCTTTCAGTCTAGAACCCAAACCTGACAGCATGGATACAGTATCCCACCTAGCAACATGTGGTTTGCCTTCATGTACTTACAGTGCATCCTCTGTCTGGAGCCCGTTGTCCAGTGAGGGGCCTGTTGGGCTGAGTGGGGGTCCCTGGCCTTGCTGCCTCTCCCTGGCTCTCCTCCGGCGCTCCCTCTCCACCTCCTCAGCGTCCTCCAGACTCCTCTGGGCCGTCACCCTGTCCACGAAGACCATGTCAGAAACACACTCAGCGTCCTCCCTGTCCATGAAGACCATGTCAGAAACACACTCAGCGTCCTCCCTGTCCATGAAGACCATGTCAGAAACACACTCAGCGTCCTCTCCTCTGGGCCCTGTCCACGAAGACCATGTCAGAAACACAGTCAAGTGCATTCGCTCTGCACTATTTTTCCTGTGTCATGTACATGTATGTATCCAGTGCACAAATCGGTCCCTGTCAACTTTTCAGACAAACTCCTTACAATATTGCTATATATAGGCAAAGCAAAGAAGCTGATATCAGCTGGGCAATAACAATGTTAAGTCTGGTGTTCACCTCCCAGTCAACACGTTCCCAAGGGAACAGCTCCAGAGCTGACACTCAGACTGTGTTAACATTGAGTTCTGAAAATTCAGATTCAGGGGCTGGAGCCAGGCCACTCGTTCAAGGCACAGCTTTCTGAATATAGTATATATTTATAGATTGCTAGTTGCATTTTAGTTCTTGTTCTTGCTGAAATAATAACCTCTCAACTTAGACTATCAAATGAAACAAAATGAACCACTGACTGGAGGCAGAGCCTGTGCGGGTCCTATTGAATTGGAGCAGTAAGCTCCATTAAAGTGGGTTGATTTGCCTCCATCTGGGCCTGGGGTCTGGTTTCCCCCTGCCTCCATCTGGGCCTGGGGTCTGGTTTCCCCCTGCCTTCATTTGGCTTCTGGGTCAGTTTTTCCAGCAGGGTCATCAGCTGGCCCTTAATGAGTCTCAGACCTCACAATTGTTTTCCCATCGTTCATACTCTCTCTCTCTCACTCTCTCTCTCTCTCTGTCTCTCTAATTCTCTCCTATATACCACACACACACACACACAGAACTATTGGTTTGCCAATTTCTCTGTTTTGGAGTTGCTGTGGTTGTATTACTCTTCAACTCCCTCCCATGTTTCTTGCGACCCAGCCATAGCATTAGCTCATAGCATTAGCTCATAGCATTAGCTCATAGCTTTAGTTCATAGCTTTAGTTCATAGCATTAGCTCATAGCATTAGCTCATAGCATTAGCTCATAGCTTTAGTTCATAGCTTTAGTTCATAGCATTAGCTCATAGCATTAGCTCATAGCTTTAGTTCATAGCTTTAGTTCATAGCATTAGCTCATAGCATTAGCTCATAGCTTAAGTTCATAGCTTTAGTTCATAGCTTTAGCTCATAGATTTGGCTCCTCTGGCGCATGTAAGAGAGAGGAGAGGTGTGGGGAGTGAGAGGAGTGAGAGAGGAGAGGTGTGGGGAGTGAGAGTGAGAGAGGAGAGGTGTGGGGAGTGAGAGAGGAGAGGTGACCAGCTCCAGAGCCAGTGGGAGGGAGGATGGAACAGGGAGAGGGCTGCGTGGTCAGGGCTGATGATCTGGGGTTGTGGAGGTGAGGGAGAGGGCTTGTATCCTGCCCTGACCTCCAGGGGGTGTGGAGGTGAAGGGAGAGGGCTTGTATCCTGCCCTGACCTCCAGGGGGTGTGGAGGTGAAGGGAGAGGGCTTGTATCCTGCCCTGACCTCCAGGGGGTGTGGAGGTGAAGGGAGAGGGCTTGTATCCTGCCCTGACCTCCAGGGGGTGTGGAGGTGAAGGGAGAGGGCTTGTATCCTGCCCTGACCTCCAGGCAGCACATCCACACACGCAGGATCTGTCATGTCCTCATTAGGACTCCACTGAGCCAGCACACAAACAGACAGGAGCTCAATAGTGGCTATTAATCCACCACTATGACATCCTTCTAGCTTATAGTCTTTTTGTGATTTTTTCCTCATTTATTGTCAAAGCAATGAGATGAATTCATCTTGACCCTGGAACATGTGTATTTAATTACCCAACACATTAATTGGCGGTGATTTCATCCCATTAACCAGCATGCAATATATCTTTTTGAAAATCCCTTCTCATTACAGAAAATGAAAGGCCTCTGTTCTCCGTTCTCATGGAACTGTTTAGCCACAGAGAGTTGAACAGCTCCAAGACTGCTTTATATTGGAGTTCAGTTCCTCCTCAACTATACAGTAAATGCATGATGCAATACTCTATTTGTCTCTGGCAATAAGGTCAGCTTGCATCCATGTCAGCCAGTTAAGGATCATCTTACACAAATGTATTGAACTCAAAGAATGAGAAGTATGTGATATCTACTTCATAGAAATGCCATGGAATGGAACTGCATTATGCCGGGTGCAGACTAGAGGATTTTAAGCCCGATTTTAGATTCACCCATCCTGACAATCGGGGGGGCGTTCTCGAATCAAGGCTTGTCAGAACCGATTATCTGCCCATATGATCCTGTAGTGTGAGGTGTTTACCGACCTAATCTAACCTAAACGTTCCCGACTGATCAGAGTCTCTCTGATTTGAATCGTAAATATGAAACATGTTTGATATTTATCCTTGGGACAGCGATGGAATGCTGAGCGGAAACCCACAATGAGATCGCATTTCCCTGGTATGAATCGCCACTCGTGTAGTGTGCAGTCCTGCGTCTTGACTGAATCGTGGAGTGTGCATTCTTACTATTAAAATATCAAAAAATCTGTTAAGATGATCGTTATGTCTGTGGTCTCCCACGTTTATAAAATCAGTTAAGATTTGAAAATCCTCTAGTCTGCACCCCGCATAAGCTACTGTAGTGAAGGACATCGGCCAAGCAGGGTTCTTCTTCTTCTTCTTCATGCGGGTTAGGTGTTGTCGTCTCCTCTCCTCCCCAGGCTCGGGGCTGAGGCGCTATCCTTTTACCACCTTGAGCCTGGGTGAGGGGGTCACCCGGGCTATATATCCGGGCACACCTCCAGGAGCCATCCAAAACTGTCAGGCCACGCATTCAGTTGGGTGTCCGGTATGGCGGACAGTCCTGGATGACATGGTCTGCGGTTTGCTTCTCAGCACCACACTCGCACGAAGCACAGGATATCAAGCCCCATCTGTGCATCGAAGCAGAAGCATCCAACGCCGGTCCGAGGCGATTAAGCCCCGCCCACGCCGGTCTGGGTAGGTCCATCCCGGGAGGGGAAGGACCGGCGGCCTGGATGAAGTCACAGAGTCTGGAGGTGTTTGCCTCCCACTCTGCATGCCAGATGTGGTCCGCCCATCCTGCCTCACTGATGTTAAGATCTCAGCATTGCTGCAAGAGATCCCGTGCGGCAGGCACAAAAGGGTGTCTCGACTGTTGCAGTGAGCCTGTTGTGGAGCAGGTGGTTAGGCTCCACGGCCCGGCAGGTGAGACGTGCTGTGGTTCCTGTGCGGTGGAGGCCAGCAGGCTGGATGCCTGCCTGCGAGGATGGAAAGGTTGTCCACAAGAGTGGGACACAGGCATCCTGTCACGATGCGCAAGGTTTCATTGATAGGCAGATCGATGAGGCGGGTATGATCTTTTTTCGCTGGCAACCCAGCCTGATCGGACCAGTTGCCTCAACAACGCCATACGAGCTGTTAACTTCTTGCGCAGTGACTCGAGGTGTCGGCGGATGTGCGGGTGAAGCTGCGGTTTCGGACAAGCTCCATGATCATGCTGACCATGTGCCTGTCCGGCAGCAGGCGGAGCAGCTTGCAGGTGAGGCCGCGGTGCCATATGGTGTCGTAGGCAGCCGTCAGGTCTATAAAGATGGCTCTGGCCTTCTTTTTAGCCAAAAAGCTGTCCTCGATGTCTTGAATCATCAAAGTGACTTGATCTACGGTTGATATCCTGTGTCGGAACCCGGCCTGCTCCTGTGGGAGCAGCCTGTCGATGGTTGGTTCGACGTGGGCGTAGATGAGACGCTTGAGGATCTTGAAGGGGATACATAACAGAGAGATGGGGCGGTAACTCGCGACAACTAGGTCTCTTCTCCAGATTTTGGGCATCTTGAGTTGGCACAAGCAGGAAGAGAGGAACGCTCTTAACCAGGACTTCAAGGCAAGCGCAGCATGGAGTATAAGCTGGCAGATAGAATCAGGCCCCGGAGCTTTCCCTGGCTTTACATGCTGGAGGGCAGCAGCGAACTCCTCCGGTGTGAATTCACCGGAGATGTTACCGCCGCTAGAAGTTGTGATCTTCCAGAGGTCAGACACTTCTTTTGCCATGAGACGTGACGATACACGGTCTTTGCCCTCACGTGCTCCTTCTCTGGATATTGCCGTTTCCAATCTAAAATTGGATTTTATCACACTGCAGCATGCGCTTCTTGATTCCAAGCTGCTTTTAAACGGTATGAAAACCAAAGCGATGCTCTTTGCTCCTAAGTCTGTGTCCTCCTGCCTCTCCATTGACACCCTTGACGGTGTCTCTGTTGAGTTTGTCGACACATACAAATATCTGGGCTTTTGGCTGGACAGAAATCTAAACTTTTAACATCATTTTGAAGCCCTAACTAAGAAACTGAAATGTACTCTTCGCTTCCTTTACAGACTTAAAGCTTGTTTTTCAACATCTTCTCGTAAAATGTTGGCATCTGGCTTATTCCTGTCCCAGCTTGACTACGGCGATACCATCTATAGATTTGCCTGTCCCACTGTTTTTGGCCAAACTTGACCCACTCTACCATGCTGCACTGAGATATATATCAAATGCACCTTATAGGACTCATCATTGCACACTGTATAGCCTAACTCACTATGCGCAGGATGCAGCACTGGTTTATATTATTGTATAAGGCCATTTTAGGCAAGCTCCCTCGGTACATATGTTCCAGTTTTGTACCAGTTTGTGACTCTCACAACCTCAGATCCAGTGCCTGGATACGGTTCCAGGTACCTGCTGTGTGGACTGAGGCTGGAAAAAGGAGCCTTTTTTATTCTGGTCCTTGGTCTTGGAATGACCTTCAGTCAAGCCTCAAACTGATGGCACTTATTCCTTTAGCCAGCTTTAAACTTAAATTATCAGAAGTCCTTACCACCAGCTGCTCATGTAGTAATAAACCTTAATTTCTTATTGTTCCTACGTGCTCTACGCCTTTTGTATATTTAGTTGTGTTGTTCTCTGTATTTTATGTCCTTGTTGTGTCTTGTGAAACTTGTGAAATGTGAAGTGTGAAACTTTGCTGCCTTCTTGGCCAGGTCAGTATTGTAAAATACATTTTATCTCAATGCTTTTATCTGGTGCTAGTGCTTAACCTTTTATAAAGGTTAAATAAAAAATAAAAATGTCCCACTTTTCACAAATGGTGATGCGATTTTGTTTGCAGAGATGGGGCAGTGACGGGGGGAGTGTCTAGACCTACCAGTGAGGTTGTTAAGGATGCTCCATGCCTTGCAGCTCCTTCGGCTGAGTCTAGACAGCAGGGCTGAGGCCAGTCTGTCTGACTCATCTCCTGGGGGGGCCCGGAGGAAGGCGCAGTAGAGAATCTCACACTCCGCATCCCCACACGATTTGTAGCTATGTCGACGTCAGCGCGGATTTTTGCCGCTTTCACCAGTATGCCGCAGAGTTCCCGGTACGCCTCGTCCACGTTGTTGGTGTTAGGTGGTGGGAGGGTGTTAGGTGGTGGGAGGCACCTCTTGGATCCATGGGTAAGGAGGCAGTAGCGTTTCCAGTTGGCCTTGCGGAAGTTCCATCGCTTCACCGGCTCGCTCAGGATGAGGTCCACGAGTTTAGGCATAGTTATCAGCGATGGTCGATGTTGGGACTGCGGGAACTTTCCTAGCACACATCTATCAGGGAGCTGGTTATCAACACTGATGCTTGCGAATGCCAAGTCAGGATTGGTCCCAGTTTTCCAGCGACCTGAGACAAAGCTGGCTGCGCCCTTGGGATCGTACAACAGGGCCAGGCTGTTCTTATTCAGCCAAGCAGCCAGGTTTTCTCCGTCGGATGTATTGGTGTTGTACCTCCAGTCCTCGTGCTGGCAGTTGAAGTCACCAGCATAGAGGCAGGGGTGGGGGAAGACTGGGAGATACACTGGTGTGATTTGCGAGGGCGGAGGCTTGTAGACGTTGACAATTTTAAAGCCGCCAATGTCCACGCACAACCACTCAATCTCCAAGTGAGTCAGGGATTGGTCGACGAGAGTCCAGTTCAAGCTTTGATGGACGAACGTAGCGAGGTCATGCTTCCTGCTTAGGGTAGCCCCAGCTAGAGCGAAATTTGGAAGAACTAGCACAAGAACGCTGTGGGTCTCCTGGAGGAGGATGTCGAGGGCCTTGGTGGTGCAGGCCAGGTGCTCGATGACGTCGATTTTACTGGCTGTCAGCCCTTTGGAGTTCAGCTGCAGAGTTCTGGGTTGGGAGCCGGGGCAGCTCCGCCGGCTGCTCTCCCCGCCTGTGGCAGCCGAACTCCAGCCCAGGTGGTGGCCCTGGCGGACTTTGCTTTGTGCACGGTGGTTAATCGCAGCTACTGACGGGGGGCACCACGAGAAGGTGTCTGCCTCGCCCCCCCATGACAAGCAGGGTGAAAGGTCATCGGCAACTGATATGAATCAGGAAAGGAGTGCAGCTTATCCAAACAAGCCTGACAATATTTATAACAGGGGTCAAGTAGAAATGAACCCCTAAACGAAATATTAGCATTAAGCTTGCTTTGTACAGGCTCCATGTACAAAACAATTTTCTGGGTAAGCTACTGTAGTTGTGCTGTAAATTGGTGTGACCTGGTCGCTCAATACCTGTCACATGCCATTTTGGAAATGGGTCACTTCAGGATCTAGGATTGGTGTGGTCTGTCCCAGACGCCTACAGCGGTGTCTTACAGTCTCTGAACAATAGGGGAAGAGGAATACTGAAGCTGAATAAACCCCTAACAGTCCTGGTACTAAGCATCATTCTCTTGGGCTGAGGACGAGGTCAGCTGGCTATCACTGCCAAAAAGAATTGACAAGGAGAGTAAGCCATTAAATTACCTTGGCAACACTTCCTTGTTTGAGATTAACAAATGATGAAGCATTATAGACTATGTGTTATTTGGTTACTCTTTCTCATAAGAAAAAGCTGATGGCCCAAATAGTCTGGAATACACACAAACACACCCACCCACACACACACACATCCACCCACACACACACACACACACACACACACACACACACACACACACACACATCCACCCACACACACACACACACACGTACACACTACACATACAGACTCTGGAAATTGGATCAAGGGAGAAAGAGGAAAGGAATTGTATCCTTTGTCTCGCTCTAACTGTCATCAAATCTACTCTTCAGCCAGACCATTGATATCGGATCATTGCAGCCCTCAAAACAAACTCCAAACTCGACACTTGTTTCCCCCGTGACACGCACGTCCCTGCGTTATGACGGGTCAAATCTCACGCTTGTCACTTGTTCCACTCATGAGAGACGGAGGAGGGGGGTGAGGTCTGGGAGACAGATTGAGAGGAGTGGTGGGGAGTGTGGAGAGACAGAACGGGGGTGTAGGGAGGCAGGGGCTGGTTGGGATGAGGCGCAGCCAGATGAGCTCACAGCCATTAGGGAAGTTCCGACCATAAAAGAAGTCATTGAACCCAGGCCCCAGCGACATTTCTGGTGATGTCATGAAGTGACGCACTGCCAATCTCAAGCGGCAAACTCGCCAAACACGCGGCAAAAAGGTCCTCGGGCATGAGCAACAGAGCTATCAATCACGCTGTTTGTGAGATAGCAAAACTATACACAGCAGATTCCATTGTGCCTAAGCTCCGCCAGAACTAGGCGTTACATAGGCGTATAGGCTACTACTGTGTAACTAAAAGCTCCGTAAGCCTAATAGCATTAGGGCTTGTCCTGTGAATGCTATGACAGACCAAAGTCAAATTTCTCTTAAATCTTGGTAAGCTACTGAAGATGATTTTTCAACCATGATGAGAAAATGCAGTTCTACTGATAGGCTACAGTACAGTAGGCTACCTGCTTGATCTGGGTTAAGCCTAGCTTGGTATGACCATCCCGATTTAGCACGCTCACCGTGAGAACAGGATGGTGGTACCAGGCTAGGTTAAGCCAGGACTGTGGTCCATTCATTATCTTCTTGAGTTTACTGCATGAATTTGGGGAATTCGCCTTTTCTCCTCCTATTACGTTCTTCTCTATCAAACCTCTCTTTCAGGGATGAGGGCAGAGATGGGCAGTATTTTAATTAAATGTATTTAAAATATGTATTTTAATTATTTTAAAGTATTTTGTAATTTGTATTTAGCTTGAATGTATTCTGTAATTAATTACACATATAGCCTGTATTTATGTATTTTAAATACATAAAATACATGTTTTTATTTTATGGCATTTTATTCTGAAATGACATGTTTATCCTCCCCTTTGAAAAAAACAACAACACAATGATATATTATATTATTATTATTTACTCATGTCTGATTGACTTACACCAATAAAAATCTCATGCCTCGACATGTCAAATCTGAACCAATACATCCCACCTATCAGAGGCAGCATGCTGTCTACTATGTACTGTATGGTCCTGCTGTCTAGAATGTCATATTGTTGTATGGGACTGTCCACCATGTATTGTCTTGTTGTCTTGTACACTGAATGTTTGTTGTATTTTTTTAAATGCCCCATTCTTTTTGTTGCAAGAACATCTGCCCAGGCACATTTAACACACATAACACTGGCACATTTACAGAAATGTCAATTAATGTGCACTGTCCTTGAAACTTTAAACCAAATAAAGTAAAGTAAAGTAAAGTGTGGGTATATTGTCTGGGAAGCCTCGAGTTGCAGGCAGCTGGAATTTCTCCCGGGACAAAGGTAGGTCTGTGTAACCTAGCATTAAACTAACTGTATGATCAGATATTGTAGGCTATATTAAAGCAAGCTTAATGTTATAGCAGGGCACTAAAATGAACACAGAGCGATGTGGTTTAGCTGTCGCTCACCCGCTCACTACTAACGTTAGCCTAGCGTTACTGCTAACATAGCTAGTAGCGTGGTTGAAATAGTGTTAGTAAGCTAGTGGTGTCTTGTGATGTAGCAGTTTCGAACTGGGGAACTTCATTGGTGAACTGTATTCTTAATGTTAGCAACTTCTCAAAGTTCTCTTCTAGCACAAGTGACCCGTTAACGTGCACCCGTTAGCGTGAAGCGGGATGCAGGGGGGGGGGGGGGACTGAGTGACTGCAACATGTCGTTCATCTGAGCCACTTGTTGCACAGCAGCTATGGTGTCAGTCTAGCTCCCCATATGTAAGTGATGTTAAACATGATAAACTCACGTGAAAATGGCTGTTGTACAACAAGCCATTCTTTTCATTTGCCAATAGCTTTTACCATTTCAGCATTAGCATCACCAATTTAGAGCCATTTTGGGGAGCTTGCAAAAATGGCTGCATGAATGTATTTTTTGTATTTTAATTACATAAATACGTAATTATAATTCATTACATTTTTCAGACTAATATTTTGTATTTATAATTAATTAAATTTTTTGAGCAAGTATTTGTCATTAATTACGTTGATGTATTTATGCCCATCTCTGGATGAGGGGATGTTTTAAATAAGCCTGATGAGGAGAGGTTGGCTAGTAGGTTCCGGTAGGTTCCGGTGGCGTTAGACGGAGGTGGGTCACGTGTCAGAGGAGATCAAACCCAAGATGGAACCCAAGGAGGGGCTGGTGAGGAACTGATCATGGCAGTAGGCTGCTACATCATTCAGAGTAAACATTACATTTTACATAACTATGCCTTCAATTAAGAAAGTGATTGAAGTGGTCTTTCTGTGTTTAGTCTCTGATTCACTCGTCATGCTCAACCCCAGATCACATTTTGTTACTTTGTGGCATTAAGGTATTTTTATGACTTGTGTTTTTTGTTTATCACATCTAACCACCCTGTGACAGCTACCTCTTCACACTGTGGTCATCAAATCTCAAGGCTCCTTGTGGACGAGCTAGGGATGACAAACGGATGAGAGCTGCTGAGGAAGCCCTGAGGAGGTGCTGATACGGCGGGAAAAGGTCAGGGGTCAAGCCCTAAGGTCAGGGCTCAAGCTCTGTTTTTGCTAAACTAGTGAAACTTCATTTCCTTATCCCCCTCTTAAACACACGGACAGAAGTAAGAAAAGCATCTGTAATGGTGATAATGCTGGTGTCCAGAAGTGTGTAGTCATCACGGTTTTGGTGCCAAGGGACGAGAGAAGCTGAGCCTAGTCTGTGTGGGCACAAAGGGGCTTTCAACACCATGCTTGATTTATAGGCTACATTTATTTTTTCAAATTCTTTATGAGAGACAAACCTCTTTCACAAGAACTTGAACGAAACTCAACTATGTTGAACTTGAAGGTTCAACCTCATGTCCCATTAACTACACCTGACCCCAACAGATCTCTGAGTGGCCTGACCTCTCCTTGTAGACGCCAGCCCAAACCATCATGGCTATAATCTGGAGATCTCCAGTAAGCCTCCTGGATGACATAAGCTTTGCACAGTCAAGCACCAGTGAGGAGCCAACCAGCACATGGTTTCGAGAAAAATCAGTTTTTCCTCCCATTAAATGAGCTAAGCTTGTCCCCATTAAATAACTGCATAGCGTAAGTCTCTCTGCAGAGTTCATGTTTCCTTTGCCAAGGAAGAATCATACTTGGACAAAAAGTGTGTGTCTGTAGTGAAAGCTCCCTGGGAGCAGAGGTGTGAATGGGTTGGGAGATGGGAGCAGAGGTGTGAATGGGGTGGGAGATGGGAGC
Organism: Borostomias antarcticus; assembly: GCF_949987555.1. Classification (NCBI taxonomy): domain Eukaryota; kingdom Metazoa; phylum Chordata; class Actinopteri; order Stomiiformes; family Stomiidae; genus Borostomias; species Borostomias antarcticus. The sequence continues at coordinate 6,352,065 of NC_140237.1, forward strand.
AGAGGTGTGAATGGGGTGGGAGATGGAAGCAGAGGTGTGAATGGGGTGGGAGATGGGAGCAGAGGTGTGAATGGGGTGGGAGATGGGAGCAGAGGTGTGAATGGGGTGGGAGATGGGAGCAGAGGTGTGAATGGGGTGGGAGATGGAAACAGAGGTGTGAATGGGGTGGGAGATGGGAGCAGAGGTGTGAATGGGGTGGGAGATGGGAGCAGAGGTGTGAATGGGGTGGGAGATGGAAACAGAGGTGTGAATGGGGTGGGAGATGGGAGCAGAGGTGTGAATGGGGTGGGAGATGGGAGCAGAGGTGTGAATGGGGTGGGAGATGGGAGCAGAGGTGTGAATGGGGTGGGAGATGGGAGCAGAGATGTGAATGTGAACAGCATGACATTACATCTCAATCACTCAATGACCCTAAAACAACATTAACTGTACCTAACACTGAAGATAATAGTTTGTTGCTGGCCCATCTAAATGACCGTTGATTTCTAACTCAGAGCAGGGTGAGAGGGATCACTCAGAACCCCCTCAGGGATCAGCAACGCACCCTACCCCTTAACCCCCCTAACCCAGGTCAACAGGTCAGTCCCCTGGGCCCAAATCAAAGACCTGGAGATGGCTCATCCAGCCTCCCCCTCAGAAACAATAAACAACAGTTAAGTGACTTAAAGGGAGGCAGGATAAAAGGGGAGGGGGAGAAGGGGAGGGGGAGAAGGGGGAGGGGTTGGGGGAGTAAGTGGTCTTAGATTTGCATCATGTACAGATGAGGGTATCTGTGATGGTTTTCAACCGGGCTTGCATGCTACTGTAGCTACTGATGCATGGTTTGTGTGCCTGCACAAGCACACAGGGACACACACCTACTGCACACACACACACACACACACACACACACACACACACACACACACACACACACACACACACAGGCACTTTCACTTTGCAAATGTTGCAGAAAATCCCCTCACACATCCAGTGTCCATTTACTAATTAATCACTTAAATTTATGATTCCATCAAGTAAAATAAAATATATCATGCCACCTCCATAGACCAATATTGACAAAGCAATAACAGAGGGATTTATCATAACCGCTCCTCCCATCAAACACAAATCATCATAACTTCATCTCTGAAGATGTGTTTTGGGTCAATCAATAACCCTTACGGGATAGTTTGAGTAACAGCAGTGACATAACAACAAAATGGGCAGCAAGTTTTTTACCGTTAAATACTGTATCCACCTAAACATACACTTTATTTCTAGCTTCCATAAAAGAATATCATCAAGCGTACGAAGACCCATTGTTGTACAAAGACCCATCTTTAGCACTTACCTCAGGAGGTCCTGCAAGCCTTGCTTGCTGGAGTTTCTCCTCAGTAGAGTGTTGGACATTATTGTCTTCGGTGGCTGTATCTTCAGCAAAGCCCTCACCAGAATGACTCAGTCCCAGAGTTGATCCCCCCTCTGACTGACTAAGACACAAGTGTTGCGGAGCCTCAGTGGTGACAGTGTGAGTGGAGTGGGGCTTTCCAGGAAAGGGTCCCTGTCTCTTTGTGTGGCGTTTTCCTCCCCCCCCCCTCTGTCCTGCTCACACAAACACAGGACTTCCTTTAGGGTTCTCTTTCCTCTGATGCTTGCTGGGAATGTAGAGACCTTGCCTCTCTCTCTCTCTCTCTCTCTCTCTCTCGCTCTCTCTCTTTCTCTCTCTCGCTCTCTCTCTCACACACACACACACACACTCTCTCTCCTCTCTTTCTCGATGTCTCTCTTTCAAGTTAGTCAGGCTTGAGTCAGAGCCCTGCCTCTATCCTTCTCCTCCTCCTTCCTCCTCCTCCTTCTCCTCCTCCTCCCCCCTCCTCATTCACTCCCGCATGTGGTTCTCATTGAAGGGTTTTGGAAACCTGGCCATGCATCTCTCCGCTCCCCTCCCTCTCTCACTCCCTCTCTCCGTTTTGTGAATCTGCAAGAGACCTCTAGGGTCATGTGACTTTCCCCTTGGGAAAGAAAGATGATATCCAGCACAATGCCTCTCTGATAAAACCCCACCACACTCATAAAGAGAGAGAGAGACAGAGACAGAGAGAAAGAAAGAGGCACATACAGAACTTTGTATCCAAATATTAAATGGACATTTGGATAAACAGAATGAACAGAATTTTTACATAACTGATATACATATATATATATATATATATATATATATATATATATACAAAACTTATATTGTATACATATATATATTCTGTTCATTCTCTTTTCTCTCTCTCTATATATATATATACAGTCAAGCCGGAAAGTCTGCACACCCCTTTCACCTTTTCCAATTTTTATTACATCATAGACGTATTCTACAATAGATTGAGTTTATTTTTCTCAATATTCTACACAAAATAGCCCATAATGACAAAGTGAAAATGTTTGAGACATTTGTGCTAATTTATAAAAAATCAAAATGCAAAATATATGTAATGTGCACACATTTGATATACCTTTGATATGACACCCAAATGTGAGCTGAGGTGCATTTTGTTCCCACTGATATTGGACTGCTTGAGATGTTTCTACAGCTTAATTGGTGTCTTGTGGAAAAGGTGTGTACATACTTTCCGGCTTGATATATACAAAAGAAGGGTAAGAATTGAGTGAATTAATATTATATATATATATATATATATATATATATATATATATATATAATCACTCAACTCTTACCCTTCTTTTGACCCAGAAATATTTGTGTTGCAAGGTATTAAATCAAGGGAGCTATTGAGCACTAAAGTGTCAAAATGTCATTCAGTATACTGTAACTGTCCCGGTAAAAGATTTTAGGACAAAAGTGATATTGAAATGATACTTAAAACATGAATAGACACCTATGTCATAATTGTATTAGTGTTTGTAAAAATATCCTGTATAGAAAAATGGGCAACATACTGTATCTAAAAATATTTTTAAACTTTAATAACTTTTGTCCCGACTTTTGCACTTCATCAATGTCATTCAGTATAACAAAGGTAAAAAGCTATTTTAAAGCATATCACATGATGGTAATCATGTAACAGTGATTGGTATCTCAAAGAGGTCATTAGAGACCCTATATAGGTGGCCAAGGAACTGCCTGGTAAATATGTTTATGTAGGAAATCCATCATTCAGTATCACACTTCACACGTCCTTCAGCACAACAAGAGTTTCATGTTAAACCACAATGTCAGCCATTATGATGAATGACAGTAACTTTGTTATGCCACATTTTCACTAGTTTACAACATTTAATCATGCAATTCATATTTACTTAGCCAGCATGATCTGATCAGAAGAGGGCTGCATGGCACATGCACATCCAGTCTCCAGTGAGGAAAGACTAGGCTACTGTAGCTAGCCAGAAGAAAAGAAAGGTATTGTTTTACTTGAATGCCAACTTGTCAATTTAGAACTGTCCACAAAGATACAGTAGCTACATAGCTACCAACATCAGAAGACATCTACAATGGTGGTTAGCCTATATTACTTGTGTAGCTAGCTATATCACCAAGCTAACTTTAGCTGCTGCTAGTTGCTGTAGTTACAGTAGCTAGCAAGCTAACATTAGCTTGGTAATAGCTAGCTACATAACTATTGTAACCACGATTTTAAATATTCTGAAGTTAGCTATGTATTCAAGGTGACAAATAAAACTACCGTGAAACCCCTGTATGAATACTGAATATTATCATACTGAATACTGTCATTTTAAACTGGTAGGCTATTTCAAGGCACATTATCTTGTGGATAGTGGATTCTAAGCTAGCCTGCACATAAACATCTGCTCCTGTTTTGTTTTTGTTTAAAATAAAGAGACTATGGCTGCAACCAATAATAGTGCATAGGGTCATTATTATTATTGCTGAAGGAATCACATTTAATCTAATATGTGTGGGCAGTAGTGTGTCATTAAGGGTAACAAAATATTGTCATATAGCCTACAAGGCCAGTAGTTTATATTTAAATGAAATAATCTTGTTTTGCTGACTTGGAGAGACAAAAACAAATCTCAAAGGATGATGTGAAAGATATTTTCATAGATGTTCGCATTTCTTTCAGTGTAAGGCAGAAGGTTCTTGTAAAAATGTTGAGTTGTACCATTACACATCAAAAAAGTGGTATTCATAATAATGAATAGAATGTCATAGGCCTAATAAAATATTTTGTTCTGGGTGGTTATATTTCTGACAGTCTACACATGGATATATAAACTTTTCTCAAAATTCTACACAAAATAGCCCCTAATGACAAAGTGAAAACGTTTTTAGACATTTTTGCTAATTTATTAAAAATCAAAATGCAAAATCTATGTAGAGTGCACACCCTTTGATATGACACCCATAAGTGAGCATTTTGTTCCCACTGATCTGCTTGAGATGTTTCTTCAACTTAATTGGAGTATTGTGGAGAAGGTGAAAAAGTGCACAGACTTTCCGGCCTCACTGTATATATATATTATTATGTGTAAATATAATATAAAATCACTCAACTCTTACTCTTCTTTTGACACAGAAATATTTGTGTTGCAAAGTATCACATTAAGGGAGCTCTGAAGTGGCAAAATGCCATTCAGTTTATTGATAACAATTGATTGAATTAAGTAACTGACTGCTTGAGATATTGATTGCGAATGATGAGCAAATTAATTAGCCTATAGATGATAAGGTGTTTTCATAATACTGGTCAATGAAACTTCTATCATTGCTAAATCAACTTGTGGCAACTAATCAATGTCTTAGTGAGGTATTTTGAGAGCAGGCAATCTCATAAAGTTTTTAACTTTGATAGCTAAATATTCAGACACTGTATGTACTCTACTCATTATCCACTTGAAACAACATTTGAAAATGGGTAGGAGAGTAGCACAGTTAAACTATGCTACTCTCTAATCTACAGTAGCTCTGTTAATTACATTTAATTATATATTAACACAATACTTTGGAAACTCTTTCACCCTGCTATGTGACAACCCCACTGTCCACCCCTCACCACACAACATTTATCAACAGTTGGTGGAGATATGGGGCCGACATCTAACTTTTTTTTTTGCATCGCACAAGAGTTGGACCAGACGAGCAGAGTCACACCCCACACAGGACCAGAAGAGCAGAGTCACACCCCACACAGGACCAGAAGAGCAGAGTCACACCCCACACAGGACCAGAAGAGCAGAGTCACGCCCCACACAGGACCAGAAGAGCAGAGTCACACCCCACACAGTACCAGAAGAGCAGAGTCACACCCCACACAGGACCAGAAGAGCAGAGTCACACCGCACACAGGACCAGACGAGCAGAGTCACGCCCCACACAGGACCAGAAGAGCAGAGTCACGCCCCACACAGTACCAGAAGAGCAGAGTCACACCGCACACAGGACCAGAAGAGCAGAGTCACACCCCACACAGGACCAGAAGAGCAGAGTCACACCCCACACAGGACCAGAAGAGCAGAGTCACGTCCCACACAGGACCAGAAGAGCAGAGTCACACCCCACACAGGACCAGACGAGCAGAGTCACACCCCACACAGGACCAGAAGAGCAGAGTTACACCCCACACAGGACCAGAAGAGCAGAGTCACGTCCCACACAGGACCAGAAGAGCAGAGTCACACCCCACACAGGACCAGAAGAGCAGAGTCACGTCCCACACAGGACCAGAAGAGCAGAGTTACACCCCACACAGGACCAGAAGAGCAGAGTCACACCCCACACAGGACCAGAAGAGCAGAGTCACACCCAACAATTAGCTGTTCATAATTGGTTCATAATTGGTTCATAATTGGTTCATAATTGGCCCTCAGAGGTTGATGAATAAAACACGGTCCCTCTTGGTTCTTCCTATGGCTGTGACACCATGCATGAACAGCAGATGTCAGAGTGGGAGATATTGTTACCCCTGCACACCTCTCCAAGTCTCTCTCTCCTCCTTGCCCTTCATGTTCCTATTCTCTCTGTTTCTCTCTCTCTCTCTCTCTCTCTCTGTCATATTGTGTGTCATGCTCTCTAAAACCATAGAGAGCAGCAGCATATGATGTTGTTATTAGTCCCCATCATAGAGGCAGACCAGAGACACTCCTCCTCGCTTCATCTGGACCACTTCAAGAAAGGGGCTCCTACTCAGCAGTGCTAAGAAGAAAACCACCCCTCCTCACACACACACACACACGCACACACACACACACACACACACACACACACACACACACACACACACGCACACACACACACACACACACACACACACACACACACACACAAACACAAACACACACGCACACACACACACACTCTCTCTCTCTCTCTCTCTCTCTCTCTCTCTCTCTCTCTCTCTCCCTCATGGGCAGTCCACCAGTCTTTCCTCACGGGACCCACAAAGTCACAAACACTTCACAAAACAGTTACCGGGGCAACATGACAAAGCTTGCAGACCCCCAGATGCAGGCTGATTCTCTCATGATTACATGAGCCTGTTGTTGGACAAAGAGATCACTCAGTACCCAGTGGGTACCCTCGTGTGCTGCCCCCTCCCCTGGGTACCCTCGTGTGCTGCCCCCTCCCCTGGGTACCCTCGTGTGCTGCCCCCTCCCCCCCATGGTGGCTTGCCTGGTCCCTTGTGAAGCAGGCACAAGGGGAAAATCAGAGGCACAGCCATAGTAAATCCAGAGTGAAGCCTTGGGTTCAAACACTGACGTCAGGGTGCACATGTCTGGGTAAAACACTGACGTCAGGGTGCACATGTCTGGGTAAAACACTGATGTCAGTGTGCACGTCTGGGTAAAACACTGACGTCAGGGTGCACATGTCTGGGTAAAACACTGACGTCAGGGTGCACATGTCTGGGTAAAACACTGATGTCAGGGTGCACATGTATGGGTAAAACACTGATGTCAGGGTGCACGTCTGGGTAAAACACTGATGTCAGGGTGCACATGTCTGGGTAAAACACTGACGTCAGGGTGCACATGTCTGGGTAAAACACTGACGTCAGGGTGCACATGTCTGGGTAAAACACTGATGTCAGGGTGCACGTCTGGGTAAAACACTGACGTCAGGGTGCACATGTCTGAGTGAACGAGCTGGGCCTCGCAGAGTTGACATCATGGATGTGTAATTGTATGTGACCTACTGTACAGCGCAGTCAGTAAACCCTGCATGGGTGGCCGAGCCTGGAATTGAACCCCTAAGCACCTATTTCTACTAATTGATCTACAAAAGGACCACAGATAGACAGAGTGTGTGTGAATATAATTGTGTGTGTAAATGTGTGTGTGTTGATTCCAGACAATCCAAACATCAGCTGTTTCCTCTTGCATTTCTGAAACAACATTTGAGAGTGTCCAGTAGAACAGCTGTGAAACTGAGATGGGGAATACTCCATCAGTAATACTAGAGATGGGGAATACTCCATCAGTAATACTAGAGATGGGGAATACTCCATCAGTAATACTAGAGATGGGGAATACTCCATCAGTCATACTAGAGATGGGGAATACTCCATCAGTAATACTAGAGCTGGGGAATACTCCATCAGTAATACTAGAGATGGGGAATACTCCATCAGTCATACTAGAGATGGGGAATACTCCATCAGTAATACTAGAGCTAGGCAATACTCCATCAGTAATACTAGAGATGGGGAATACTCCATCAGTCATACTAGAGATGGGGAATACTCCATCAGTAATACTAGAGATGGGGAATACTCCATCAGTCATACTAGAGATGGGGAATACTCCATCAGTATTACTAGAGATGGGAGAATACTCCATCAGTAATACTAGAGATGGGGAATACTCCATCAGTAGTACTAGAGATGGGGAATACTCCATCAGTCATACTAGAGATGGGGAATACTCCATCAGTAATACTAGAGATGGGGAATACTCCATCATTCATACTAGAGATAGGGAATACTCCATCAGTCATACTAGAGATGGGGAATACTCCATCAGTAATACTAGAGATGGGGAATACTCCATCAGTCATACTAGAGATGGGGAATACTCCATCAGTAATACTAGAGATGGGGAATACTCCATCAGTAATACTAGAGATGGGAGAATACTCCATCAGTCATACTAGAGATGGGGAATACTCCATCAGTAATACTAGAGATGGGGAATACTCCATCAGTAATACTAGAGATGGGGAATACTCCATCAGTAATACTAGAGATGGGGAATACTCCATCAGTCATACTAGAGATGGGGAATACTCCATCAGTAATACTAGAGCTAGGCAATACTCCATCAGTAATACTAGAGATGGGGAATACTCCATCAGTAATACTAGAGATGGGGAATACTCCATCAGTAATACTAGAGATGGGGAATACTCCATCAGTAATACTAGAGATGGGCAATACTCCATCAGTATTACTAGAGATGGGGAATACTCCATCAGTCATACTAGAGATGGGGAATACTCCATCAGTAATACTAGACATGGGGAATACTCCATCAGTAGTACTAGAGATGGGGAATACTCCATCAGTAATACTAGACATGGGGAATACTCCATCAGTAATACTAGAGATGGGGAATACTCCATCAGTAATACTAGACATGGGGAATACTCCATCAGTAGTACTAGAGATGGGGAATACTCCATCAGTAATACTAGACATGGGGAATACTCCATCAGTAGTACTAGAGATGGGGAATACTCCATCAGTAATACTAGACATGGGGAATACTCCATCAGTAGTACTAGAGATGGGGAATACTCCATCAGTAATACTAGAGATGGGGAATACTCCATCAGTAATACTAGAGATGGGGAATACTCCATCAGTCATACTAGAGATGGGGAATACTCCATCAGTAATACTAGAGATGGGGAATACTCCATCAGTCATACTAGAGCTAGGCAATACTCCATCAGTATTACTAGAGATGGGGAATACTCCATCAGTAATACTAGAGATGGGGAATACTACATCAGTAATACTAGAGATGGGAGAATACTCCATCAGTCATACTATAGATGGGGAATACTCCATCAGTAATACTAGAGATGGGGAATACTCCATCAGTAGTACTAGAGATGGGGAATACTCCATCAGTAAAACTAGAGATGGGGAATACTCCATCAGTAGTACTAGAGATGGGGAATACTCCATCAGTAATACTAGAGATGGGGAATAATCCATCAGTAATACTAGAGATGGGGAATACTCCATCAGTCATACTAGAGATGGGGAATACTCCATCAGTAATACTAGAGATGGGGAATACTCCATCAGTAGTACTAGAGATGGGGAATACTCCATCAGTAATACTAGAGATGGGGAATACTCCATCAGTAGTACTAGAGATGGGGAATACTCCATCAGTAATACTAGAGATGGGGAATACTCCATCAGTAATACTAGAGATGGGGAATACTCCATCAGTAATACTAGACATGGGGAATACTCCATCAGTAGTACTAGAGATGGGGAATACTCCATCAGTCATACTAGAGATGGGGAATACTCCATCAGTAATACTAGAGATGGGGAATACTCCATCAGTAATACTAGAGATGGGGAATACTCCATCAGTAATACTAGAGATGGGGAATACTCCTACTAGAGATGGGGAATACTCCATCATTCATACTAGAGATAGGGAATACTCCATCAGTCATACTAGAGATGGGGAATACTCCATCAGTAATACTAGAGATGGAGAATACTCCATCAGTATTACTAGAGATGGGAGAATACTCCATCAGTAATACTAGAGATGGGAAATACTCCATCAGTAATACTAGAGATGGGGAATACTCCATCAGTCATACTAGAGATGGGGAATACTCCATCAGTAATACTAGAGATGGGGAATACTCCATCAGTAATACTAGAGATGGGGAATACTCCATCAGTCATACTAGAGATGGGGAATACTCCATCAGTAATACAAGAGATGGGGAATACTCCATCAGTAATACTAGAGATGGGGAATACTCCATCAGTCATACTAGAGATGGGGAATACTCCATCAGTAATACTAGAGATGGGGAATACTCCATCAGTAATACTAGAGATGGGGAATACTCCATCAGTAGTACTAGAGATGGGGAATACTCCATCAGTCATACTAGAGATGGGGAATACTCCATCAGTAATACTAGAGATGGGGAATACTCCATCAGTAATACTAGAGATGGGAGAATACTCCATCAGTCATACTAGAGATGGGGAATACTCCATCAGTAATACTAGAGATGGGGAATACTCCATCAGTAATACTAGAGATGGGGAATACTCCATCAGTAATACTAGAGATGGGGAATACTCCATCATTCATACTAGAGATGGGGAATACTCCATCAGTAATACTAGAGATGGGGAATACTCCATCAGTAATACTAGAGATGGGGAATACTCCATCAGTAATACTAGAGATGGGGAATACTCCATCAGTCATACTAGAGATGGGGAATACTCCATCAGTAATACTAGAGCTAGGCAATACTCCATCAGTAATACTAGAGATGGGGAATACTCCATCAGTCATACTAGAGATGGGGAATACTCCATCAGTAATACTAGAGATGGGGAATACTCCATCAGTAATACTAGAGATGGGCAATACTCCATCAGTATTACTAGAGATGGGGAATACTCCATCAGTCATACTAGAGATGGGGAATACTCCATCAGTAATACTAGACATGGGGAATACTCCATCAGTAGTACTAGAGATGGGGAATACTCCATCAGTAATACTAGACATGGGGAATACTCCATCAGTCATACTAGAGATGGGGAATACTCCATCAGTAATACTAGACATGGGGAATACTCCATCAGTAGTACTAGAGATGGGGAATACTCCATCAGTAATACTAGACATGGGGAATACTCCATCAGTAGTACTAGAGATGGGGAATACTCCATCAGTAATACTAGAGATGGGGAATACTCCATCAGTAATACTAGAGATGGGGAATACTCCATCAGTCATACTAGAGATGGGGAATACTCCATCAGTAATACTAGAGATGGGGAATACTCCATCAGTCATACTAGAGCTAGGCAATACTCCATCAGTATTACTAGAGATGGGGAATACTCCATCAGTAATACTAGAGATGGGGAATACTCCATCAGTAATACTAGAGATGGGAGAATACTCCATCAGTCATACTAGAGATGGGGAATACTCCATCAGTAATACTAGAGATGGGGAATACTCCATCAGTAGTACTAGAGATGGGGAATACTCCATCAGTAAAACTAGAGATGGGGAATACTCCATCAGTAGTACTAGAGATGGGGAATACTCCATCAGTAATACTAGAGATGGGGAATACTCCATCAGTAATACTAGAGATGGGGAATACTCCATCAGTCATACTAGAGATGGGGAATACTCCATCAGTAATACTAGAGATGGGGAATACTCCATCAGTAGTACTAGAGATGGGGAATACTCCATCAGTAATACTAGAGATGGGGAATACTCCATCAGTAGTACTAGAGATGGGGAATACTCCATCAGTAATACTAGAGATGGGGAATACTCCATCAGTAATACTAGAGATGGGGAATACTCCATCAGTCATACTAGAGATGGGGAATACTCCATCAGTAATACTAGAGATGGGGAATACTCCATCAGTAATACTAGAGATGGGGAATACTCCATCAGTAATACTAGAGATGGGGAATACTCCATCAGTAATACTAGAGATGGGGAATACTCCATCATTCATACTAGAGATAGGGAATACTCCATCAGTCATACTAGAGATGGGGAATACTCCATCAGTAGTACTAGAGATGGGGAATACTCCATCAGTAATACTAGAGATGGGGAATACTCCATCAGTATTACTAGAGATGGGAGAATACTCCATCAGTAATACTAGAGATGGGAAATACTCCATCAGTCATACTAGAGATGGGGAATACTCCATCAGTAATACTAGAGATGGGGAATACTCCATCAGTAGTACTAGAGATGGGGAATACTCCATCAGTAATACTAGAGATGGGGAATACTCCATCAGTAGTACTAGAGATGGGGAATACTCCATCAGTAATACTAGAGATGGGGAATACTCCATCAGTAATACTAGAGATGGGGAATACTCCATCAGTAGTACTAGAGATGGGGAATACTCCATCAGTAATACTAGAGATGGGGAATACTCCATCAGTCATACTAGAGATGGGGAATACTCCATCAGTCATACTAGAGATGGGGAATACTCCATCAGTAATACTAGAGATGGGGAATACTCCATCAGTATTACTAGAGATGGGAGAATACTCCATCAGTAATACTAGAGATGGGAAATACTCCATCAGTAATACTAGAGACGCACACGGTAACACAGATGGATGTGGTCAGAGGAGAATAGTTTTGTATCCATTTGTCCTTTCCAAAACCCTTGGCTTAAAACATTTGGACTTGTCCTTAACATTTATAAAGATAATATAACAGTGTGTCATAACTGTCTGGCTTTGACTGGCTTTGGTAGTATGTATGCAGAAACAGAAAAGTAGTTTTTATTTGTAATAGTTTGAATGGTGTGTAGAAGCATGAGGTCACGTGCACACCTAGTACGTCCTGGAGGGGACATAGCAGCCAGGGTGGGTCACACTTCTGCATTCATTTCAACACGTGTTTTCAATTAGGTCCTCACCTCACAGAGCATGTTAGCTTCATTGTTTCCTACCTACAGTAGCTTTTTTATTTTAATTTGGAAGTTTTGATGTAGCGGTCTTAACTAACTTATATATTACACTGATCTCTTTCTCCTCTCTCTTCCTCTCTCTCTATTGGCCTCTCACCATCTCTACTTACAATCAGCTTGTATTTGTACCTGTCTCTCTTTCTTGCATCTCTCTCTCCCTCCCTGCCCCTCCAGCCACTCTCACCTGTACTTTCCTAAGAGAGACCAGGTGATGGTTGAGGTTGAGGGGAAACACAGAGAGACCAGGTGATGGTTGAGGTTGAGGGGAAACACAGAGAGACCAGGTGATGGTTGAGGTTGAGGGGAAACACAGAGAGACCAGGTGATGGTTGAGGTTGAGGGGAAACACAGAGAGACCAGGTGATGGTTGAGGTTGAGGGGAAACACAGAGAGAGACCAGGTGATGGTTGAGGGGAAACACAGAGAGACCAGGTGATGGTTGAGGTTGAGGGGAAACACAGAGAGACCAGGTGATGGTTGAGGCTGAGGGGAAACACAGAGAGAGACCAGGTGATGGTTGAGGTTGAGGGGAAACACAGAGAGAGACCAGGTGATGGTTGAGGTTGAGGGGAAACACAGAGAGAGACCAGGTGATGGTTGAGGTTGAGGGGAAACACAGAGAGACCAGGTGATGGTTGAGGGGAAACACAGAGAGACCAGGTGATGGTTGAGGTTGAGAGACCAGGTGATGGTTGAGGGGAAACACAGAGAGACCAGGTGATGGTTGAGGTTGAGAGACCAGGTGATGGTTGAGGTTGAGGGGAAACACAGAGAGAGATGGTGTTGGTCGCCCTCATGTCCCTCAGCATCAAAAACCTCACTCTCTCCTCCTCCTCCTCCTCCTCCTCCTTCCCCTGTCCTGTCACACTGGGACACCCCCCCTCACTCTCTCCCTCTCCTCCTCCTCCTCCTCCTGTCCTGTGACACTGGGACACCCCCCCCACTCTCTCCCTCTCCTCCTCCTCCTGTCCTGTGACACTGGGACACCCCCCCCACTCTCTCCCTCTCCTCCTCCTTCCCCTGTCCTGTCACACTGGGACAACCCCCCCACTCTCTCCCTCTCCTCCTCCTCCCCCTCCTCCTCCTGTCCTGTTACACTGGGACACCCCCCCCACTCTCTCCCTCTCCTCCTCCTCCTCCTCCCCCTCCCCCTCCCCCTCCTTCCCCTGTCCTGAGACACTGGTACACCCCCCCCGCACTCTCTCCCTCTCCACAACACTGGTCTGGATATACGGTAAAATACTGTACCTCTGCAACTCTTGTGATTCACCTGTATCACCCATTGTGGTTAGATTGGAGATCACATAAGGTCAATGTTTCCATGTTTTCTTTCATGTAGCCTAGTAAACCAATAAAGGAATATCCATGTTCCATCGTGGGAGGGGAGGGTTGATGATGTCACATTGTTTTGACAGTGGGAGGAAACCGACACTTGTCAAAATGGAAGATTTGACCCATTCTCTCACTGACTGATATCATAGGAACACAGCCAAGAACCACAGAGATCATCTAATCAGAAACTCCTCTACAAAACAACCAGCGAGGGCAGGAAGGGAGAGGAGGATCTAGGAAGGGAGAGGAGGATCTAGGAAGGGAGAGTAGGATCTAGGAAGGGAGAGGAGGATCTAGGAAGGGAGAGTAGGATCTAGGAAGGGAGAGGAGGATCTAGGAAGGGAGAGTAGGATCTAGGAAGGGAGAGAAGGATCTAGGAAGGGAGAGTAGGATCTAGGAAGGGAGAGTAGGATCTAGGAAGGGAGAGGAGGATCTAGGAAGGGAGAGTAGGATCTAGGAAGGGAGAGTAGGATCTAGGAAGGGAGAGGAGGATCTGCGGAAGGGAGAGTAGGATCTAGGAAGGGAGAGTAGGATCTAGGAAGGGAGAGGAGGATCTGCGGAAGGGAGAGTGGGATCTAGGAAGGGAGAGTAGGATCTAGGAAGGGAGAGTAGGATCTAGGAAGGGAGAGTAGGATCTAGGAAGGGAGAGGAGGATCTAGGAAGGGAGAGTAGGATCTAGGAAGGGAGAGGAGGATCTAGGAAGGGAGAGTAGGATCTAGGAAGGGAGAGTAGGATCTAGGAAGGGAGAGTAGGATCTAGGAAGGGAGAATAGGATCTAGGAAGGGAGAGTAGGATCTAGGAAGGGAGAGTAGGATCTAGGAAGGGAGAGTAGGATCTAGGAAGGGAGAATAGGATCTAGGAAGGGAGAGTAGGATCTAGGAAGGGAGAGTAGGATCTAGGAAGGGAGAGTAGGATCTAGGAAGGGAGAGTAGGATCTAGGAAGGGGGAGTAGGATCTAGGAAGGGAGAGTAGGATCTAGGAAGGGGGAGTAGGATCTAGGAAGGGAGAGGAGGATCTGTGTTGTGTTACATAAACATCACCATCCACATTGTGTGGGCAGGGGGGGGGTGAGTGTGTGTGGGTGTGTGTGTTCTGGATTCAAGCCACATTGGGGACAAATGTTAAACATGAAACCAATTGATTGGGGTTCATGTGAAATTGGGGACAGGGTTAGGATGTCAGGGCTGGGGTTGGGGTAAAAGAATGTGTGAATGTAGGAACTAAGGTTAGGGTTAGTCTTGGGGTGAGGGTAAGGGGATATGAAATGAATGTAAAAGTCAATGCAATGTCCCCAAAGTTGGTTAAGTCAACATGTGTGTGTGTGTGTGTGTGTGTGTGTGTGTGTGTGTGTGTGTGTGTGTGTGTGTGCGCGTGCGTGCGTGTGTGTGTGTGTGTGTGTTTATTGATGAGCACACATTTGTCCGTATGATGTACGTCTGGCACGTCTGGCAATACCAGACTTAGTTTCGAGATTGAGTCTATAGAGCATGCATATGCCCCCTGCTGGTACAGAGGGGAACTGAGCTCATTACTTCGTGGGATCAGAATCAGAATCAGTTTATTGCTTGGTAGTTTACAACATACTAGGTCATGGTGCATAACATGGAGACAACATTGGACAGGGTGCGGGGACAAGATGGGACAGTGTAAAGACAGGACAGTGTAAATGAGCAGTACAAAATACGAATACATAAAAAAACAAAACAGGGCGCTATCAGTGTATAAACAGTCCAGTGAGTGGACAAAGTGGAATGTGTGGGCGATGTTTATGTATACAGCGTGTGTGACGGGACATGTGTGTGTGCTGGGTGACATTTGCAGGACAATCACAGGTCTTGTGCAAGTATTGCAGCGGTGATAGACCCGGGAGGGGATGGGTTGATACGAAGAGATTTTGGCTGGGCTGGGAGGGGTCAGTTGGCCGGGCTGGGAACGGTCGGTTGGCCGGGCTGGGAGCGGTCGGTTGGCCGGGCTGGGAGGGGTCAGTTGGCCGGGCTGGGAGGGGTCAGTTGGCTGGGCTGGGAGGGGTCAGTTGGCCGGGCTGGGAGGGGTCAGTTGGCCGGGCTGGGAGGGGTCAGTTGGCCGGGCTGGGAGGGGTCAGTTGTCCGGGCTGGGAGCGGTCGGTTGTAATCTTTCTAGCCCGCTTCAGGGCCCTGTGCAGGGCCTGGAGGGAGGGCAGGTTGCAGCTGATCACCCTCTCAGAGGAGTAGGTGACGCTGCAGTCTGGCCTGGTCTGTGGCTGTAGCAGTCTGGCCTGGTCTGTTGCTGTAGCAGTCTGGCCTGGTCTGTTGCTGTAGCAGTCTGGCCTGGTCTGTGGCTGTAGCAGTCTGGCCTGGTCTGTGGCTGTAGCAGTCTGGCCTGGTCTGTGGCTGTAGCAGTCTGGCCTGGTCTGTGGCTGTAGCAGTCTGGCCTGGTCTGTGGCTGTAGCAGTCTGGCCTGGTCTGTGGCTGTAGCAGTCTGGCCTGGTCTGTGGCTGTAGCGGCGGAGTCCCAGTGGTGATGGAGGAAACGTCAGTATCAGTATGTAGAACCTTATGATAGACAGTCAATCCTCTTCTCAAATACAGTGATTTACAAAGCAGCTTTGCTGTTTTTTTTGCTGTTAATAACTCAATCAACACAACTCAGACTTCTATCTATATAAGCAGCATATAAATAACACAGCACCAAACCTTCATCCACACAAACCCACTATCAGACAACCAACACCAACTTTATCCATGATGTCATTTTGTGACAGTGTTCCTTACTGTACATTGACATCCTATGAGTAATAGTCCAGGAAGTAGCTACTGGTCACATTGAAGGTCTGTTACGCCAAAGATAGGCGTTTGAAGAATTCAGCCAGCGTCTTGAGCCCATGACTGGGCAGATATACTTAGGGGGAGCCTCATGGTGGAGAATTCTACTGGAAGACCTTGAGGTCCTGTAACTGAAGACAGTGCTGAGTGGAAGAGGGATTAGGGAAGAGAACGCAGGGGCAAAAGAGGACGGACAACTGTTTGAGCCTAGAACAACCTTGACCTATAAGACAGTCAAACTGGCCATAATGTATGTGTGTGTGTGTGTGTGTGTGTGTGTGTGTGTGTGTGTGTGTGTGTGTGTGTGTGTGTGTGTGTGTGTGTGTGAATGAATGTGAGAGAAGAAGAGAGAGGTCCTGAATGTAGTCACTCAATCAATTTGAAACTCATCTCATGTTATGTTATAATGCTTTCGAGAGAGAGAGAGAGAGAGAGAGAGAGAGAGAGAGAGAGAGAGAGAGAGAAGAGAAGAGAAAAGAGGAGAAGAGAAAAGAGGTTAGATGGAGAAAGTGCACATGTGTACATTAAGTGGCAGGTGATGATATGTTCCATTTAAATCACATGACATTTGAGAAGAGAGCTATCGACACACTGTGATTTATGGCTTGTAGTGTGTGTGTGTGTGTGTGTGTGTGTGTGTGTGTGTGTGTGCAAGTGAAAGTGTACTTACAGCACAGCATACAATACTTATTCATATCATGCCATCTTGTGGAGGAAAACGGTTTAAGTCTTGGCTGTCCAAAATATAACATCAGGATGTGGGCTAACATCATGTGGTAGTAGGTTTTCAATTAGTTTCAAAAACTTTATGTTTTTGCTAGTGTACCTACCTACTGTACCGGCTATCTGTAAAATGAATATGTCCATGTAGCTATTAGTAGCACCAGTCATTGGACTCAACAATAAATGTGAATATAGTGACCAGAGGGAGAATAATCTGTGTGATTATTCGACTCGACTAGTCTGTGAACTCGCAGACTAGTTGGGACAACCATTACTACAGGACATGCCCCCCCTCACTGCATGACACACACCACACCTCTCCCTCACCCCTCACCCTAACCTTAAACACCATAAACTTACCCGTCGCTGTTAAGAATGGCAGACATGACAAAAATGATAGTGACCAATTAGCAGCACCATGTTCTGTAATCTGGTTACTGGTTACAACAGCAAGTCTTTCAAATCCACATGTCAACACTGATGCTTTGGACTGGTGTGTTTTCTGATAAGGCTGGCAGAGGGCCCTTCTGAGAGGGTCTGGAGCAGGCATGGATGGATTGAGTGTAGAGAATGGCAATATGGTGTCCTGTAGTAGAGGCTGTGTCATGTAGGAGGCGTGTCCTGTAATAGTGGGTGTGTCATGTCATGTAGGAGGCGTGTCCTGTAGTAGTGGGTGTGTCATGTCATGTAGGATGCGTGTCCTGTAGTAGTGGCTGTGTCATGTAGGAGGCGTGTCCTGTAATAGTGGGTGTGTCATGTCATGTAGGAGGCGTGTCCTGTAATAGTGGGTGTGTCATGTAGGAGGCGTGTCCAGTAGTAGAGGGTATATCATGTAGGAGGCGTGTCCTGTAGTAGAGGGTATATCATGTCATGTAGGAGGCATGTCCTGTAATAGTGGGTGTGTCATGTAGGAGGCGTGTCCTGTAGTAGAGGGTATATCATGTCATGTAGGAGGCGTGTCCTGTAATAGTGGGTGTGTCATGTAGGAGGCGTGTCCAGTAGTAGAGGGTATAGCATGTCATGTAGGAGGCGTGTCCTGTAGTAGAGGGTATATCATGTCATGTAGGAGGCGTGTCCTGTAGTAGTGGGTATATCATGTCATGTAGGAGGCGTGTCCTGTAGTAGTGGGTGTGTCATGTAGGAGGCGTGTCCAGTAGTAGAGGGTGTGTCATGTAGGAGGCGTGTCCTGTAGTAGTGGGTGTGTATGTCATGTAGGAGGCGTGTCCTGTAGTAGAGGGTGTGTCATGTAGGAGGCGTGTCCTGTAATAGTGGGTGTGTCATGTCATGTAGGAGGCGTGTCCTGTAGTAGAGGGTGTGTCATGTAGGAGGCGTGTCCTGTAGTAGTGGGTGTGTCATGTCATGTAGGAGGCGTGTCCTGTAGTAGAGGGTGTGTCATGTAGGAGGCGTGTCCTGTAGTAGTGGGTGTGTTATGTCATGTAGGAGGCGTGTCCTGTAGTAGAGGGTATATCATGTCATGTAGGAGGCGTGTCCTGTAGTAGAGGGTATATCATGTCATGTAGGAGGCGTGTCCTGTAGTAGAGGGTATGTCATGTAGGAGGCGTGTCCTGTAGTAGAGGGTATATCATGTCATGTAGGAGGCGTGTCCTGTAGTAGAGGGTATGTCATGTCATGTAGGAGGCGTGTCCTGTAGTAGAGGGTATATCATGTCATGTAGGAGGCGTGTCCTGTAGTAGAGGGTATATCATGTCATGTAGGAGGCGTGTCCTGTAGTAGAGGGTATATCATGTCATGTAGGAGGCGTGTCCTGTAGTAGAGGGTATATCATGTCATGTAGGAGGCGTGTCCTGTAGTAGAGGGTATATCATGTCATGTAGGAGGCGTGTCCTGTAGTAGAGGGTATGTCATGTAGGAGGCGTGTCCTGTAGTAGAGGGTATATCATGTCATGTAGGAGGCGCGTCCTGTAGTAGAGGGTATGTCATGTCATGTAGGAGGCGTGTCCTGCAATAGTGGGTGTGTCATGTAGGAGGCGTGTCCTGTAATAGTGGGTGTGTCATGTCATGTAGGAGGCGTGTCCTGCAGATAAACCTGTACGTGACCAGATGTGGCACCAAAGTGGTGTAGCAGGAAACTGCAACCAGGTGAATGAATGTCCATGGGGGTGAGGGGGCTTCCACGGGAACCAGGTGAATGAATGTCCATGCCCCTGTAGGGGGTGAGGGGGCTTCCACAGGAACCAGGTGAATGAATGTCCATGCCCCTGTAGGGGGTGAGGGGGCTTCCACAGGAACCAGGTGAATGAATGTCCATGCCCCTGTAGGGGGTGAGGGGGCTTCCACGGGAAGATGGACAGAAAAGTGAGGGGAGGTGGATGGAGGGGCGGGGCTGGTGGTCAGATTCCTATCAGGCTTTGATGGCTGAGCGCCAAAGCATTCATTGTAACGTAAAACACAACTGTGTGTTTACTTGCATGGTCACACAACGGCAACACGTTCCCTGGTGTCATTCAGCCTACAGATAAGGTTGTAAGTGTAAACACTCATGTTGACGTTGTGTATGGAGGTAAACAGGGTGCATCCTTCAGAGTCTTATCTCCGCCACACAGCTCTCACTGACACGCCAGCCAGGCAGAGACATTTATTACATCTCTCAATCAAAAACATGTGCATGATGTCTCTAGTAGCTATCCATTCTTGAAACAGACTGCAATTGATTGGCAGCCTAAGTCCCATCCCCACGGTTGTTGCTTCATGCTGCAGTAGTATGGGTGTGGCATGCTGCAGTAGTATGGGTGTGGCATGCTGCAGGAGTATGGGCGTGGCATGCTGCAGTAGTATGGGTGTGGCATGCTGCAGGAGTATGGGCGTGGCATGCTGCAGGAGTATGGGTGTGGCATGCTGCAGGAGTATGGGTGTGGCATGCTGCAGGAGTATGGGCGTGGCATGCTGCAGGAGTATGGGTGTGGCATGCTGCAGGAGTATGGGCGTGGCATGCTGCAGGAGTATGGGTGTGGCATGCTGCAGGAGTATGGGTGTGGCATGCTGCAGGAGTATGGGCGTGGCATGCTGCAGGAGTATGGGTGTGGCATGCTGCAGTAGTAGGCAAACACACACACACACAATGTAATGCAAAAATATTTCTTTCTACTATTTTTTATACAGTCTAAATGCAGGAATAATTGGGGGACACATTGGACACAGTCCAGTACTGGAGGACATTATGGATTCATGAGACTAACTCCTTTAGAGGTCCTCTTAAGCCTCTGATTCAAATGTTCTGCTATCCTGCCAGCCTCATCCTCCTTAGGCCAATCAGCAGCCTCATCCTCCTTAGGCCAATCAGCAGTCGTTTTTTTTTTCAAGTTAGGGGAGACTTGTTTGTTATGTTTGAGTACCATTGTAAAAAGCTCATTGTAAAATGTAAAATGCTAGTGAATGTGGTGATACTGTTGGCTCTAGTTAATAAACCAGTCCTGCCCTGTCCTGCTCCCTGGTGACGGAGACTGTCCCTCCTGCCCACGCGTGTCCCTCCCGTAAGACGGACATGTCCCTGGGTGTTTGAGTGGATGTTGTTTCTATTCTTTTTTGTCACATCCCGCCCTGTTCCAGAGCCTCGCCAGCCCTTGTGTTCTGTGTTCACTCTCGCTTGGCGCCCCCTGCTGGTTTTCTGTGGTTGTATCCAGTTCTGCTCAACTGTCTTCCATTGTCTCATTATGATTCAGACCCATCTGTACCTTGTTTCCCTTTTCAGCCTTTCTTTAACTTCCAGCCAAGACGCTTGTCTCTTTGTGGGTTCATTCACCCTGTGGGTTTCCCTGTGGTTGTTGGTTTCTGTGGATAACCTTCTGTTCTGGATGTTTGAGTTGTTGTCTCATCGTTTCCTGCTCCCAGGACTGTTTCATTAAAATCACTGAGCTGTCTTTGACTATCTCATTTTGTCTGCACTCGGGTCTTAATCCTGCTACACTGTGACAAAACTATGCCCCTTCTCTGAATAGTAATGACAGACTTGGCAGACCCACCTTCTTTGACCAACCCCTTGACTTGTTTTAGGCTGGACCTCAGATCTAATGGACACCTTGTGTTTGGGGCCAGCGAGCATCAAGCATAGCTTCAGCAGACCCTTTCTTCAAGGCAGGCGTCTTGAACTTGCCCTTCAGGTTTTGCACTTTAATCTTTAGATCCTCAATCTGACCAGGGAGATATACAGTACATGGTCAATTCCATTAACACAACACTACACAAACTGTGCACACATACGTACACGTGCGCACTAGGATTGTAACAATATATCGTGCCACAATATATCGCGATACAGAAACGTCACAATACGTATCGTCAAGATGAAAACAATATTGTCATATGTTTATTGTATATCAGTGAACGCTGGCTACACAACGCTGATAACAAACACATATTTTGTCTCTAGGCCTCTCCATGATATTACAACAGTTAAGCTCTAAATTCACAAAGTGTAGTGGAGTAGAAATGTGGAGAAACGCACTATTGGTGTGAACAGCAGCGCTACTGCAACGCTTCGCACCTGCCCTTAGTGTATCGTATCGTATTGTTATCGTCAACCCAATATCGTGTATCATATCATATCATGAGATTAATGTACCGTTACACCCCTAGTGCGCACGCACACACACACACACACACACACACACACACACACACACACATAATATAAAGAACTAGACATGGTGCTCAGAGAGCACAGACCTCCGCCCCTGAATGCATTTCCTGGTTCCATGTGTGCCAGAATGTAATTTGTTCTAAACTGGCCCATGCTGCACCCCTCCACCCAGTTTCATGAAAAGCAGTCTGGTAGTTTTTGCGTAATCCTGGTCCAATAAATGAATGGAGGTGAATGGCTGCCTGTATTTTGCCGGCTCTGTGGCGCCCCCCTTGGGTCACAGTCAGCGGGAAGCAGTGGGGTGCTCTCCAGGCTCTCCACCTGCACACCCCAGTCCAAACCCTGTGTCTCTAGTACTCTCATACAGGTAGCAAGTTTTGTTTTCATTTTGTGTAATCCTAGTCCAAAAAATGACTGGAAGTGAATGGGTGTTTTTTTTTTGCCAGCGCTGTGGCGCCCCCCTGTGGTCACAACCACAGGGGGGAGTGCAGTGCACTCCGGGCTCTCCCTCCGCACACCCCAGTCCAGACCCCGTGTCTCTAGCAGCCCCACACAGGGAGCTGGCTTCGTTTTGTTTTCATTCATGGATCCAACCCGTTATTCGGATCTGCGTAATGGGTTCTAAGGTGATTCACCCCTCCACCAAGTTTCATAAAAATTTGTTTGGTAGTTTTTGCGTAATCATAATCCAAAAAATGAATGGAAGTGAATGGGCAGTCCTGTGCTTCGGATCTGCACCAAAACTAAATGGGTTCTAAGTTGGAGCATGCTACACCCTTTCATCAAGTTTCATGAAAATCGGTCCGGTAGTTTTTGTGTAATCCTGCTAACAAACACACAAACACACAGACGCATGATGCCACCCAAAACATTACCTCTTGCCCTGCACTGTCGCTGGGGCGGAGGTAATGAAAGATTTTTAAAATGTGATACTCCTTGTCACGTCTGCCAACTTTGGTTGCCAAGTCATATCCTTCCTCAACCACCTTGTCAAAGTGGTGGTGCAGATTCTTGCACAGGCTCTGCATAGAGAGTCACAGGAAAGCAAACCCCAAAGTGCACAACACACTTGTCAACATAAAGTAGGACCTGTGTTGCCTCCTCTTCAGCAGTTGGGTTCATTAATCAGTCCTTATAATGAATATACTGATGGAAATGTGCCATCTTTAAGATGTGTGTAATGATAAACAATTTACTCATACATAACTGAGAATACAATTTTCATTTGACAAGTGAATATGATTTGACAAGTGAATTTGATTTTAGGTTTTGTGAACCACATTCGATTTCAGGTCAATTTTTGTAATCTTGAAGCATGAAGCAGTGTAAAGTAGTCTACAATGAATGCAGTTATCTGGACTGGACTGCCGCATAAATGCATGCTAAACACCATGTGCTATACAAATATTTATCCATTAAATCATTTATTTTCAGAAATTGAATTGAAATAGGATTAAATACAAAACTGTACAGGTTATTTTTAATGTGGCAAGCATGATAATCCAGAGACTGCGCAGTAACTAGCATCAATGTTTGTAACTAATCCTTGGTCATCAAAATGGATTTGTCACACAGAGAACAAAAGTTCAAACAAATAAGCAAAAAATCATCTAGCTATAGCTGGAGGCCTGTTTAAGAGGCTTGGAACATCTTCTTTCTGTCTGATTTGTCTTCAATGTTCTTGCGCCAGTCACCCACAGACTCTTTGTCCTGATGGAGAGTAACAGAAACACCGAAGAGTCAGAATTATGCTCATGTTTATTTAAAAAGTAATAACCATCTTGCTAATGGAACGGCCTGTCCGGGGAATGTCTCCTTTATTTTATGATAAGTATAAAATGGGATCCTCTATAGTCTTGCTGAAGCACAGTTTGAACAGACTCTGGTTAAAACTACAGTTTGAACAGACTCTGGTTAAAACTATAGTTTGACCAGGCTGTTGTATGTTTTTGGCCGATCAGCCTGGCTAGATCCCCTCTGTATTACCTACTTCACATTTTAAATGAAGTATTTTTCCCCTAATGTGAGTGAGATGCATCTGTAGGCCTACTGTACATTGGTTGACAAAATACTTGGTACCCACCTCTTCTTTGACCTCCTTCTTAACTTGTTTCAAGTTGGATCTCAGATCCATGGACACCTTGTGTTTCGAGCCCAGCAAAGCACCAAGCATAGCTTCAGCAGACATGCGCACTTTCTTCAGGGCAGGCTTCCGGAACTTGCCATTCAGTTCCCGAACTTTCATCCTCAGATCCTCAATCTGGCCAGAGACATAAATGCACTTTTAGCAAATGCCCTCTATTTATTTACAGCTCTTAATGGTAATCTCATTAGATGACTTGGATGTGTTTCTTTCAGTATGAAGAATGGCGCACACTGAAGGATATGAAACTTAATTCCTATTAGATGGATGAAAAGAAGCTATACCTCCTTATCGGTCTTGCTAACTTTGCTCTCTATATCATATCTCTGCTCGTCAACAGCATCAATCTGCTGATGGAGTCTTTTGCACAGATCCTGAAGAGAAACAGGAGAGAAACAGACGGAAAACAAGTGAAGGAGAGGCTCCAGTTTCTAATCCTGCACCTTAATAACCTTTCATTTGACAGAGATATACATGGACATATGTTCAACATACTATACTATCCAGACTGATACTGTATATGTTTCTAGAGTTGGACAAGTACCTGGAGCTCCTGCATACTTCCAGGGTTAGAGAAAGCAGGGCAGTTCTCCTCCATGTACTGCTGCTTTTCCTCCTCCTTTTCCATGGCCTCTTGCTCCAACAAACGTTGTCCTATCTGGAGCATCAGGCTCTTAGAGAAACAACACATGGATTGGTTGGTGAGGCCAGTCATACAGTGACTGTCCCCGATCGCACGGTGATCCAAGCCTATTCTTGTTTGGTTGGTGATTAAGTCATATTTTTAAGTGATAGACAAATGCAAAAATGTACACTATTACTAATCATGTACGGTATTAGTTCTGTGATGAAGACCAGGAATATGTTAATCTAGGGATCTGGTAATCATAAATGGCCATGAGGGATGTTTCATATCACCAACCATGTTGTCTCTTTATACTGTGTCTCTACATCTATGACTTCTTACCTTCAGATGATGTTTGCGGTTCGATGTCATCTTTTTCCTTCAGAGACATGTAGGGAAGAAAGAATACCATGAGGTCAGCTGTGATACTAATGGACCTGGCCATGACAAACCCTCTCTTGAACAATAACATTATCATCACTTACTCTGACATCTTGGTCAGCGGTTGATATCGCTTCCTTTGAAGAGAAAAGACAATACAAATGTTTGCTTGTGAATGGAGATTTTCTTTAAATACGCACTGTAAACTTACTATCTCCTCACTCCACTCTGTGGAAACCTAATTTTCACACTCTGGCTCTTTACTGTGCAAAATGCATTTCTATATTTGGTCAAAGTGTGGGCCAGCAGTTGTTTTCAGATGTCCCTAGTTAGCTGCGTTCCTCACTGAGGGGGGTCACACCCCAAACCACAACAGCTGAGTTTAGCCCCACATTCCATAGAATTTCCTTGAAGTGTCTGTAGCACTGTAGCACAACAAAGAGGCTAACTATAGGCCCCTCATACTATAACTTAAATACATACAGTAGGCTAGGTGGTAACTGTCATATAGTAGGCTAGGTGGTAACTGTCATACAGTAGGCTAGGTGGTAACTGTCATACTTGGATCTGAATCTGTGCCCTGCGCTGTGGTGACACAACTGTATATTTGGTTGTCCTTTGGTTGTTGGCACCCTGCAGAAACTGAGGCATGTGTGTTTTTTGCTATCCTATTATGTACTCTTAATTCTACATAAAGCAAACTTAATTGGATTTAATAAATACATATAGAAATGAATAAGGATATGAATGATATTACTAATGCTATTGTACAAATATAATGTAGAAAATGTTTAATCAGTAAATACGATAATATTATCCAATTACACTTTTGAAAAATGATGACATGAGATGCAATCTTTAAAATAACATCTGAGGTATTTCTTCAAAACAGTTCCATGTTGTGAAGATGTCCATCAACGCAACAGTTTGATAAACACATGCTTAATGGCGTCGCAATGAAAGAGGATAATTCTAACTATGAAAGAGATGCATTATGAGTCCAGAGATACCCAAACAATCATTTGTACCCTGGGCGTAGGCCCTGCCAAGTTATACACACAAGGCATGAAACACTCTTCTATGGGCTTTCATAGAAAGCATACATTCATGTAAATCAATAGCAAAACTCCATCTTCTCTATGTTCTATGTGTCCTAGGGGTGTAATAACCACCTGTTATTAATAGAGAAACACATGTTGAATGCATAAACTATGATACTAAACATCAACTGAAGTCAGTGTTGAGCCAAGTAGGCAGAAAGGAATGGGAGGAATCTCACCTGTGAGAGTGGTTCGAGGAGAGCCAGCCTGCTGGGGTGAAGGGATGAGTAGGACTGGCAGGCAGGGGGGAGGAGATACAACGGGGGTTTATATAGGGCTGTTCTGGGATCAGTGCTCTGTTTATGGACGTCCAGGCGTCCTCAGGCCAATGAGCCTGTGTGTTCCACAAATAACCTCTATTGTTGTCTCTAGAAAACTGCCCTGTCCACAGATCTCCCAACAACATTTCACTCAAGAAACTGTAGAAATCGTACAAATGGCTTTTTAAAATTATTTTGTGAATGACAAAAACAGGTTTTTATAAAGTTGATGAAGCATTACATCAGTTATTACAAATAACTGAGAAAGCTTCCATTACAGTAACTGCCAAAACAAGTGTCCCTGAAAATGATCTTAAAATAGAGCTTAAAATAGAGCTTAAAGTCGCACAGAAATGAAAAAAGCATTCTGTCCCATTTTGGTTCACATAATTGGTCATAGTGTTCACCTATTCAACAATGTATGCAAAAAAAAAAAAAAAAATCTACTTTTGTTGTAATCTCATATCAAAGTATATAATTTCTTACTTCCTGGAAAACGGTAGGTCACGTGCAATGACGACAACAGGTACCTTAGATTTTAGGCCAATAATCTCACGAAATCCACCCGTCAATCAACACTATCCTTCTATCGAATCTGTCTAAAGTTCTTAAAACCCGTCCACTTGTCAATGTTCCAATCAAATTCCTCTAAACGCATGTCCCACCCTCATAGCTTGTTTGCGTCGGAAATACGTCAAACTACGGAAGTTAGATGATCTCAAACGTCCGTTTCTGTGTGACTTAAAATATATTCCAAAGGACTACAGTATTTCAGAAATAAGAATACATTCATAATACAAACAAATCAATTGATAAATTGATACATTTATTTCAAATGGTTAACAATGGGTGGTAGTAGACTATAAGGAAGAAATGGAGGAGTGAGCAAGTAAAAATAATTTAAAAGAGTGCACTGTTGACCTCCTCTGCCTCTGGTGTCCTCACTATGGTGTCTTCGGCCACCTGTTGTTTTCTAAACTGGTCCTGGTCACCAGGTGGCCAGTGTCGGGGTCAGCACTGGGGGATCACCTTAACCCGTAGTGTCATGATACAGTTCCTAACAAACCTTCCATTCTTTGATCATGCAACTTTAGACAACAAAAACAGAAGTGAATCATGCAAGACATGTTCTGAATCAATCTACTAAGGCCCACATCATCATAACTGTGAAATTGCAAAATACATTTTCAATCACATAAAAGTGAATTATGTTACAATATAATACATGTGAAATAACACACCAAGATTTGCTGAGTGAAAATTGAAAGTCCAAAATCAAAACATGATTTAAAAAAAGAGTTTCCACAATCTGATTTAAGCATCAGTCTCGAACATCTTCTTTCTGTCAGTTCTTTCTTCAATGTTCTTGCGCCAATCACTGACAGCCTCTTTGTCCTGGTTGGAAGAGCAGCACAACCAAAGAGAGTACATGTGACGGGAGTGTTAAAGATTGGTAGCATGATTACAATATATCTTATGTCCTTAACCTGTCTTAGATGAGATTCAATTGATGGAATTGCTGAAACGATTTAGTGTCAAAAGTGGGATTTTATCTATCTATTGTTGACATACAAAAATGAAAAAGTATCCTAATAAATGGTACTATCCCAAGAAGCAGACCCACCTCTTCCTTGACCTCCTTTTTGACCTGTTTCAGGTTGGCCCTCAGATCGATGCTGCTGCTGCGCTTGGACCCCAGAAGAGCTTGGAGCATCGCATCAGCAGACATGCGCACCTTCTTCAGGGCTGGCTTCTTGAACTTGCGATTTAGATCCACAACCTGCAGCTTCAGGTCATCAATCTGGATGGAGAACAAGAGCACAAATGTATATATTTATCTTTATTTAGCAATATCGAGACTGCAAAAGAAGGACACCAAAAGCTACTGTGCTCACCTCCTTGTCTGACTTGACCACCTTAGCTTCGACATCGTACCTCTCCTCATCCACCTTGTCGATCTTCTGAGCCAGCTTCTTACAAATATCCTGAGTGGAGTGAGAACAGAATGTTTTGATATCCTAACTTACAGTATGTAAAATATCATTACATTAATTCTTAGATGTTATTAATCATGCCTAATCCTTGTTCACCCTGTACAAAATCACAAAGTGCACAATACAGGCGTAAAGCGCCGTGAGAAGCAATCAACAAGAGCGCTGACTCAGTACCACCAGCTCCTGCATGGATCCTGTCAAGACGAGGGGGGTGCAGTTCTCCTGCATGTACTGATCCTTCTCTCTCTCGGCCTCCACCTCCTCCTCCTCCAGCAGCTTGGCAGCCACCTGCAGGATCAGGCTCTGAGGGACACAACACCCCAGAGTCAGCACGGCCTCCACAGCTCTTTAACAGATACTTCACTTCTATATTAGTGATACTTCACCTCACTGGATTCTTTATGAGCTGCTTGTAAATTATTATATCTTTAAAAATAATATATTGAACACTGAACGTGAACCTATTGAATGAATACATGACAGAAAGTGTAGATAAATGGAAACCTAAAAACAGTGGATTGTGAGACAGCTTTGTACCTTCAGATGCTGCCTCCGGCTCGACGTCATCCGCTTCCTGTGGGGAGAATCACAGAAGAAGAAAAGGTCCATCTCCTATACTACTGTATATATGTAAGTATAGTGAAGTGGATATATTCATTTGAAAGCATTGAAAACACCCAGACAACTACTGTAGAGGTACCTAATGATAAGCCTGTAGCCTACTTACTCAGACATCTTTGCTGTTCGGTTGTTTCACTTCCTATGGTCTGTAAAGAAATGAACAGCTAGTTATGATGCAGTTATTACAAACAAGTCCCAGGCCATGGATTAATCCCATGCTCAACCTTACAGATTATCATTGCCATTGTGTTAGTAGCAAAAGAAAGGATGATTCTCCCCCTTGTCCCTCCAGACCCTGTCCTTCTCCTACGCCCGCCCCCCTAAACTGGACGCCCTCTTTTGACCCCCAAAGAGATCGGAGCACACGATTACAATTTCTGATTTGCGGCATAACATCATAAATTATGAGCTATTTTGAATATATTTCATCAGTGCAGGGTTGTAAGACATCACATGTTAGGTTGTCCCAACTTAACAACTTAACCTCCATTCAATTCACAGGGGGAAAAAGCATGACAACAGTGACAATATTATTTAACTAACTATTGAGCAGGACATCAATGTAAAAACATAAAGAGCAAAACAAAGGGGTGGTCAGGGGGCATAGTTAGAAACTTGCAATAGAAACACTGCAATTGTATCAGTCAATCATCAATTTCATCTCTTCACACTGACTACAGTCGCTGTTCTCAAATCAGTTATCTGAATAATAGTTCTCAAATCAGTTATCTGAATAACAGTTCTCAAATCAGTTATCTGAATAACAGTTCTCAAATCTGAATAACAGTTCTCAAATCAGTTATCTGAATAACAGTTCTCAAATCAGTTATCTGAATAACAGTTCTCAAATCAGTTCCCCTTGCATACACTATGTATCATTTCAAGGTCACTTTATCAGTTCTGTATATTGAGAAGACACTCTGTACTGGAAATTGTTCTTTCTGTTTCTATTCATGGGTTTCAAATGTAGTCCTAGACCTGCCAGATTGGGAACCAACACAGGTGTTTACATTTATCTGATTGGCTCTACTGCATAGAATCCTATATAGTAGAACTAATTCATTCATTTGAAACACCTGTGTTGGTCCCCAACATGGCAGGTCTAGGACTACATGTGAAACCAATGAATAGAGTAGATACACCTCAGAACAATTCTATTAGTAACATTAAATACCACTGAAAACATCTGGTAGTGAAATGTCTCATTATGATTGCCATTGGATAATGAACCAGCAACTATCATAGTAGCAAAATACAGCAAGACAGCAGTATAACTAATTCACTTTGAACTACTGTTACTTACAACACTTCAATTTGGAGCATAAACTTATGAAACACATTCCAAATTAACATTCCAAAAGATACATCAGCACAGCAAATCCAGTCAAAATATTGTATATCTCACCTCTATCTCAACAAGGGGAAGATTACTGGACAACCAGAGACAGAGAATAGGCATGGAAGGTACTATATACTCAGTTTTCTGTTGACTCAGCAAAAAAACAAAATCTCTTTTTAGGTAGCGGGTCCCTTCAGGCCAATGGGCCTACCACGTCCTGAAATACCACCCCGTTCATAAATACCACCCAGTTCAGTCATCACTGGCATTCCAACATGTCTGTAGAAATCTGATATCTATCCATGTCATTTGAGAATGGAGCCTTGATCATCTGTTTATATTGTTGTGGAAGAATGACCATATATTTTACCTGAAAAATCAATTTAGTTCTCTTGCATTGATAAATTTGAACTTGATTTGAAATTTGAAATTCGACATGTAGGTTCTGAGTGTCAATGAAGAAGTCATAAATGATCACATGTAATGCAATATTCCATAAATTGTTCAGTGTAAAATTGAAAGCAGTGTGTGAGTACATTGGGAGACATGTTAGTGAATATCAACGTCATTCCAAATACTATTCAGAGTGTTTTCTCCATATAAGATCGGTCGGTCGGAGAAGGAAACCTGAGAGAGAGAAGAGTCCTCCTACTGACCTCACAGGTCACACACATGCTGGGATCAATTACACCAAGGAAGGATCTATTCACAAACTACCCCAACGCTAATGGATCAATTACACCAAGGAAGGATCTATTCACAAACTACCCCAACGCTAATGGATCAATTACACCAAGGAAGGATCTATTCACAAACTACCCCAACGCTAATGGATCAATTACACCAAGGAAGGATCTATTCACAAACTACCCCAACGCTAATGTTGTTTTCAATTCCTAAACAAGCTTGTTTTTTTTTCTTTTCATAGGGCTGTCAAAACTGTCACTTTTCATAGGACTGTCAAAACTGTCACTTTAAAAAAGTTTTCTATCTGGGGTAGCTGTGTCTCAGGAGGTAGAGCGGGTCGTCCAACTATCATCCCGGCTCCTCCTGTCCACATGACCACGTGTCCTTGGGAAAGACACTGAAGCACACATTACTCCTAATGAGCAGGCTAGCGTAGCAGCTGCTGCCAGTGATGGGTGAATGTATGTGTGTGAATGTGGGTGTGTGAATGTGGGTGTGTGAATGGGTGAATGTATGTGTGTGAATGTGGGTGTGTGAATGTGGGTGTGTGAATGGGTGAATGTATGTGTGTGAATGTGGGTGTGTGAATGTGGGTGTGTGAATGGGTGAATGTATGTGTGTGAATGTGGGTGTGTGAATGTGGGTGTGTGAATGGGTGAATGTATGTGTGTGAATGTGGGTGTGTGAATGTGGGTGTGTGAATGGGTGAATGTATGTGTGTGAATGTGGGTGTGTGAATGGGTGAATGTATGTGTGTGAATGTATGTGTGTGAATGGGTGAATGTATGTGTGTGAATGTGGGTGTGTGAATGGGTGAATGTATGCGTGTGAATGTATGTGTGTGAATGTGGGAATGGGTGAATGTATGTGTGTGAATGGGTGAATGTATGTGTGTGAATGTGGGTGTGTGAATGGGTGAATGTATGTGTGTGAATGGGTGAATGTATGTGTGTGAATGTATGTGTGTGAATGTGGGTGTGTGAATGGGTGAATGTATGTGTGTGAATGGGTGAAACCTTACAAGATGAAGCAAGATGCCACATATATGACACATACATACAGTACTTGAATTAATGCATAAAAACATACTATAAAATAAGATCACATGGAAGAGCATCAGATGAGAAGACCAAATACAAATTGTAGATATTATCAACACTTGTGAGAGCATCAGAATGCTACCGTTTTGCTAAGGTTAGCATTTTCTCAAAACCGTTACTTTCCTCTCAGGTAGTGAATTTAGCTAAAATAAATATATCTGGTATTATTTAATATCCTATGAGAGAAATGTTATCCCAAAAAATGGCTAAATTAGTTACTGTTTATGCAGCAATATTCAAAATTTGTATATATATAGCTATATAAACAAATTCCCCTCTGGGGCAATAAAACGTTTCATTCAATTCAATTAAAATATATATATTAAGCTAAATAAAAAGAAGATCAAAAGAGACACTAATTTCTTGCTGGAGTCTAGATTTAAATTTAAATTTAAGTTAAATATTTACTTTTAAAATGCAGAAGAGTGGCAATATTTTTGTTCTTTGTACATGACCCAATTCAGTCTATACCCTCCTCCTCATACTGAAAGTCCACACAGTAACACCAGAGAGGACAGGCTTCCCTTCAGCTCTTTATCAGTCCCTTAGCTCACATTAGCTCATACATTGTAGGCTAACATTAGCTATGTGGACTAAATCGGTTAGTTAGAGGGAGGAGGAGGAGAGAGAGGAGGAGGAGCCAGAGAGAGAGACGGGGAGGAGCCAGAGAGAGAGAGAGGAGGAGGAGCCAGAGAGAGAGACGGGGAGGAGCCAGAGAGAGAGAGAGGAGGAGGAGCCAGAGAGAGAGAGGAGGAGGAGGAGCCAGAGAGAGAGAGAGAGGAGGAGGAGCCAGAGAGAGGGAGGAGGAGGAGGAGCCAGAGAGAGAGAGGAGGAGGAGTAGCCAGAGAGAGAGAGAGGAGGAGGAGCCAGAGAGAGAGAGAGGAGGAGGAGGATGAGCCAGAGAGAGGAGGAGGAGGAGGATGAGCCAGAGAGAGAGAGAGGAGGAGGAGCCAGAGAGAGAGAGGAGGAGGAAGAGCCAGAGAGAGAGAGAGGAGGAGGAGCCAGAGAGAGGGAGGAGGAGGAGGAGCCAGAAAGAGAGAGAGGAGGAGGAGCCAGAGAGAGAGAGAGGAGGAGGAGCCAGAGAGAGGGAGGAGGAGGAGGAGCCAGAGAGAGAGAGGAGGAGGAGCAGGATGAGCCAGAGAGAGAGAGAGGAGGAGGAGCCAGAGAGAGAGAGGAGGAGGAGGAGCCAGAGAGAGAGAGAGAGGAGGAGGAGCGAGAGAGAGAGAGAGGAGGAGCCAGAAAGAGAGAGGAGGAGGAGGAGCCAGAGAGAGAGAGAGAAGGAGGAGCCAGAGAGAGAGAGAGGAGGAGGAGCCAGAGAGAGAGAGGAGGAAGAGAGGCCCACCTGCCTCTCGGAGATACTGAGCACCACCTTTTTTTTTTTTTAAACCGGTCTGGTCCGGCATCAGATGTGAGAATGGCTGAGATTACACACCACACAAAACAGAGTTTAGGAAAATAAATACAAGAATATTTATTATTACAATGAATGCTAAAAGTTAATCTAGCCACAGCTCTTTGCATGAGACAAGCAGTACACTGTTCAACCCCCTCCCACGATTAACCCCGCCCACATTAACCCCGCCCACATTAACCCCGCCCACCTGGAGTCTAGGAGATATTTGTCTAGTAAGATGTGCACAGCCATCAAGCTCGTATTAAAGCAAACACACAATAACTGGAAACATTAATGAAACACCGGCCTGCCACACCAGCCTCATTACTAATACTAATACAGCCTCAACTCAACTCAGCAATACTAATACTAATACTAATACTAATACAGCCTCAACTCAACTCAGCAAACCAAAAACTAGGGACACTGCCACTGCCCAGATAACACGGCGCACATGCCCACACTAAACCAATAAGACCCACACTAAACCAATAAGACCCCCGGCCCACACTAAACCAATAAGACCCCCGGCCCACACTAAACCAATAAGACCCCCGTTCCACACTAAACCAATAAGACCCCCGTTCCACACTAAACCAATAAGACCCCCGTTCCACACTAAACCAATAAGACCCCCGTTCCACACTAAACCAATAAGACCCCCGGCCCACACTAAACCAATCAGACCCCCGTTCCACAAGTGCATGAGTTCAGCAGACAGGGGGACTGTTCTGGCCCGCTCGCCCCATGCTAGTGCCCAGCTGTTTAAAACCCTTAACCCCCCCCACAAGACAAGACTATACGACCCAACATATAACATTAATGAAAACTAGTTAAAAGACTTAATTTGCCCTTAATCCTCCCCGGGGGTCTGAGCAATGGCACCGGGCCCTCTTGGGTCGTAGAGTCAATGCAGGTGGAAACCCGCGGGCTTAGCCTCCACCTTGCTACCTGTCTTCGCCGCCAGCGACCCTTATCGGTCGCGAACGCCCCCCCCCCCCCCAAGTAGTGCAAATGCGGTCTGATATTAATTAAGTTAAGTTAACAGTTAAGTTGACAGACAAACTGTCCATGTCCATGGACCGCTGGCCACTCCCCTCGACCCCGCTCAACTCCAGGCTCCGTCTATTTAACCAAGGGGGTGGATGGGGCTTTGCGCAGACGTAACTCACAGGCGGCCATCTTGGGACGGGGTCGCTCTGGATCACTCTGGATACAATAATGTAAGGTAAGTGATCTGCACAAACAAAAATACTCATAACTCGCTGACATTCTGACCGATTTCCAAATGTTTTTTTCTTCATTTAATCTTTATTTAACAATGTTGAAATTGCAGCCTTTCATTCCAAAAAACGACTTGCCAATCATGCAACTTGGCTAGGCTAGTGCCAGCTATCACGGCTGAGAACAGCTAAACCACAATTGAGATTTTCAATTATTTTATACCAATATCGATGTTATGACAACCCAATCTTTTGTCTAAATGACTATCACAGTGGACATGGTTGTATTTATTAGCTAGCTTATAACAAAGAGGTTTACAAGACTGTAGTAGGAATGGCAGTTGGATGTAACTATGTTAGTGTAACTACTGTATGTTAGCTAGCTCGTAGTTCGTCCAACGACCGTTCTTACAGTAACGTAAGGGGCAATTTTACAACATTGGGACAGGTCTCTCTCTCGCAGTTGGGGTCAAGGGAAATATTAATGACATGATTATAATGGACTCATGACAGCCAATGTCACACCCAACCACATATAACAGTTTAATGTAATGATAATCCCTAGTTAGTTTCTTCAAGTTTGATAATAAGGACTGCTATGTCACTTCTGAATGACACTTAAAGACAACAGTCATAAACATTCCTAAAGATTCCTTCATGTATCATGTCATTGCAATGACAGTGTCACATAATGTCTTATGCACACCCCTTTTTGGATAATTAGGCCTGCTAGCTCATGTTTATGACAGGTTATATTGTTTTGGTTTATGTCAAGTTGTCATAACAAAGACATCTCAAGCAATGTCAACTTTGCATTAAAAATGACTGACCGAATGACACTCAATGACAACATTCATAAATATTCTTCATGTGTCATGTCGTTGTTATGACAGTGTCATGACAGCGTCATGTCAGTCTTATGCACACCCCTTCAAATAAAGTGTTACCTCACACTCTAACTTCAACCGCTCCTCACTGTCATAAACCCGCCCAGCGTAGCTGTTTGTATTTCATATTCCTCAGAACCAACACTGATTGGCGAGATTGTTTTCCAATCAGGCTCAAAATGTTCTCTATGGAGAGTATCCAGACTGATTTGCGAGTAACAGCGTGCTCTAGTCTAGCGCTAGTCTCACGAGGCAAGGTGGAGAGGGGTCATTCAACGGTTAATAATGCTTACTTGGACAAACTGACATGAAGTGATTCCATCCTGTATTTCAAAAATGGATTGTTGAGATTGGAACCTGGATCAGTAAAGTTTGGGCTAAATGGCTTAATATGAATACGAATCAGTACCCAACCCCCATCTCCCCTCTCTCCCCTGTGCCGTCTCTCTCCAGGTGGCGGCCCGGACCAGCACCGCCGACCCCGGCCTCAGGCAGTCCTTCACGGCGCTGCACGCCCAGGCCAGCTGCTCACCTGCCACGCCTCCTGCGCCAAGCTGCTCAGGGTGCTTCTGGAGGACAGCTTCACCTCCGGAGCGCACCTGCACTACTATGACCTCTGACCTGTAGACCGCTCACCTCCACCACTACTATATGACCTCTGACCTGTAGACCGCTCACCTCCACCACTACTATATGACCTCTGACCTGTAGACCGCTCACCTCCACTACTATGACCTGTAGACTGCTTACCTGACTACTATGACCTCTGACCTGTAGACCGCTCACCTCCACTACTATAACCTCTGACCTGTAGACCATTCACCCCAACTACTATGACCTCTGACCTGTAGACCGCTCACCTGGACTACTATGACCTGTAGACCGTTCACCTGGACTACTATGACCTCTGACCTGTAGACCGCTCACCTGGACTACTATGACCTCTGACCTGTAGACCGCTCACCTGGACTACTATGACCTGTAGACCGTTCACTTAGACTACTATGACCTCTGACCTGTAGACCGTTCACCTGGACTACTATGACCTGTAGACCGTTCACTTATACTACTATGACCTCTGACCTGTAGACCGTTCACCTGGACTACTATGACCTGTAGACCGTTCACTTAGACTACTATGACCTCTGTTTCTGTTCGAATTGACCAAGGGGGAGGGGAGCTACTATTTCACAGATCTGGACCCAGTTTCATTCTCCCTCAATCATATATCAACCATTCTGGGAGACACTTCTGAACTGTTCCTAGATCAGATCAGTAGAGAAAGGGGCTTCTTTGTGTTACTCTGTGATGATAAGAGATATACATTCAAACTGTGACACCAGTGATATACGGTGGTGATAAACTGTGGACGATGTCAGTAACATTCCATTCCGCTATTTGATTACAATGTATTCGTCTTAGTTCCTCTAGTACTCTTAGAAAATGTTCTGCAGGTGCTGGGACAGGAGAGTGTGTGAATGAGGGAGGGTGTGTGTGAGAGAGAGAGCGTGTGTGGGGGGGAGGTAGAGTTTGTGTGTGTGAGACAGAGTGTGTGTGTTTGAGAGTGACACACACACTGTTGCTATATTTAGGGTTTTTATTGTTGTTTTGGATTGGTTATGCTATCTATTGTTTATATGTGAGAATGTGATGCCCCCTCTCCCCCCCACACACACACACACTTCCCCAGCAATATTAGATTCCTGTTCTAAGTTTTGTTTTTATGATTAATTGTTAGATGTATTTTATAGAGTGTTACTTGGTTGTATTATACAATTGAACTACCTTGTGCTGTGTGCTTTGTGTTTTGCTATGCAATACTTAATTATGTATGGTCATGCCAATAAAGCCGCATTGAATTGAATGTAATTGAGTGAGTGAGTGAGAATTTCATAAGAAAGTCCATTATAATTATTAGTAATTATAAGTGTGTTACTAGTGACATAACTAGGCTACATTTCTGACGTTTATAACCAGTAGCGTTTCTAGCTTATATGTCACCCCGGGCGAACCCCCTGCTACGGCGCCCCCCCCCCCCCCCCCAGCCCCGAGCCGACACGGTGAGATGGTACAGTTTCAGTTTCGTTTTGTAAAAGTGAAATGAACTGTCTTAAACTGTCGGCAAGTTGTTGAGCGGGGGGGGGAAGGGGGGGGGGGCTGCCCATGCCTAAATACGCCACTGTTTCTAACAAACCAAACCGTTTGAAAATCGGTTGCAAATTGAGCAAGCAATGGTTATTATAGTAGTACATGCATAGATAGGCAAG
This sequence comes from Borostomias antarcticus, assembly GCF_949987555.1. NCBI lineage: Eukaryota > Metazoa > Chordata > Actinopteri > Stomiiformes > Stomiidae > Borostomias > Borostomias antarcticus. The sequence goes on from NC_140237.1 coordinate 6,390,252, forward strand.
AGGGAGCAAACGGGAGCGAAACCCCGTCCCAAGATGGCAGCGTGTGGCAACGCGTGTGTCAATGATCAAAAATCAAAACAGAAATTGGATATGGAGTTTGGATTACTGGGAAAAATTATAATACGGCAGGCCTTATCTATGGTATAGCGTACCTATGGAACGCTGTGCTCGCACTCTGCGCTCGACGATGAATGGATGGACTTAATGTTGTCCTCTTGGTAAAAGTTGATTGCGCTCTAAAATCATGAAAGAAGTCGAAATGGTGCTCAGAGAGCACAGACCTCCCCCTGAATGCATTTTGTGGCTCTGTGCACGCCATAGCTGGGTCTCTCCTTAGCAGGAAGCATGGCCTTGCCCATAGCTGGGTCTCTCCTAAGCAGGAAGCATGGCCTTGCCCATAGCTGGGTCTCTCCTAAGCAGGAAGCATGGCCTTGCCCATAGCTGGGTCTCTCCTAAGCAGGAAGCATGGCCTTGCTACGTTCGTCCACCAAAGACTGAACTGGACTCTCGCAGACCAATCCCTGACTGGCTCGGAGATTGAGTGGTTGTGCGTGGACGTTGCTGGCTTTAAAATCGTCAGCGTCTACAAGCCTCCACCCTCGCAAATCACACCAGCGTATCTCCCAGTCTCCCCCCACCCCTGCCTCTATGCTGGTGACTTCAATTGCCAGCATGGAGATTGGGGGTACAGCACCAATACATCTGACGGAGAAAACCTGACTGCTTGGGCAGCTAACAAACTGTGCTGGGATGCGGAGTGCAAGAGTCCCTACTGAGCTTTCCTCCGGGCCCCCCCAGGAGAGAATCCCTACTGAGCCTTCCTCCAGGCCCCCCCAGGAGAGAGTCTCTACTGAGCCTTCCTCCAGCCCCCCCCCCCAGGAGAGTCTCTACTGAGCCTTCCTCCAGGCCCCCCCAGGAGAGAGTCTCTACTGGGCCTTCCTCCAGGCCCCCCCCCCAGGAGAGTCTCTACTGAGCCTTCCTCCAGGCCCCCCCAGGAGAGAGTCTCTACTGGGCCTTCCTCCGGGCCCCCCCAGGAGCTGAGTCAGACAGACTTGCTTCAGCCGTACTGTCTAGACTCAGTCGAAGGAGACAAGAGCGCTGGGAGGAGGCCATTAACTCCATCAACTTCTCACACTCCAGCCGCAAGGCATGGAGCATCCTTAATAACCTCACTGGTAGGTCTACACTCCCCCCTTCCCTGGCCCATCTCTGCAAACAAAATTGCATCACATGGTGTGAATTTCACAAATTCACACTAGATGAGTTCGCTGCTGCCCTCCAGCATGTAAGGCCATGGAAAACCCCAGGGCCTGATTCTATCTGCCCGGAGCTTATACTCCATGCCGCGCCTGCCTTGAAGTTCTGGTTAAGAGCGTTCATCTCTTCCTGCTTGCGCCAACTCAAGATACCCAAAATCTGGAGAAGAGCCCTAGTTGTCGTGATCCCTAAGCCAAACAAGGCTAAAGGGGACCCCAAGAGTTACCGCCCCATCTCTCTGCTATTTATCCTCTTCAAGATCCTCAAGCCTCTCATCTACGCCCACGTCAAACCAATCATCGACCCGCTGCTCCCACAGGAGCAGGCCGGGTTCCAACGTGGGAGATCGACCGTAGACCAAGTCACTTTGCTTTTCAGCCAAAAAGAAGGCCTGAGCCCTCTTTATTGACATTGACACCGTATGGCACCGCGGCCTCACCTGCAAGCTGCTCCGTCTGCTGCCGGACAGGCACATGGTCAGCATGATCATGGATTGTCCTGGCCCCCCTCCTTTATAACATCTACACCTAAGACCTGCCGAAGTGTGCCTATGCAGACGACCTCACGCTGGTGTACTCAGCTGGAGACTGGCAGGCCGTGGAGGAGACCTTGAGCCAGGACATGCAGATTCTAGCGGCAAACCTCTGGAAATGGAGATTGAAGCTCAGCAAGGCAAAGACGGTGTCGGCGGCCTTCCACCTTAACAACAAGGAAGCCAAACGTGAGCTCCGAATACACATCAATGGAACACTCCTGCCATACATCGCCAAACCAACCTATCTCGGCATGACATTGGACAGGTCGCTCACTTTTCGCTGACACCGCGAGTCACTGCGCAAGAAGTTAAAGGAGTAGTAAAGGGAAAATACATGTTTAGCCCTGTTTTAAGGTTACTTATGATCATATACAATGGTTCAGATCAAAACGTTGACTAGCACTTTTGAGAAAGTCTGATAATTGCTCTACCACCGTTTTGGTCATGCAATGGATGTGGGTGGGCACCATGAAAAATCATTAAAAAAACATGTTAAACTCTCAATTTCAAAGACAAGAAACTCACCGAGGTGTTAGTTGGCGTTCTGACATATAATTCGCCATAAAGTAAGATTCTACAGTAGGACCCCAGTTATCCGAACCCAACGGGACCGAAGGTCGTTCGTATCTCTGAAATGTCCGGATGACTGAAACTTATGTTAAAATGCACCAAATTCAATAGGTGGTATACTTGTTTCATATAGACTCATAATAGACCAATAAATACCCTTAATTACTTGTGAAAATGCATCAAAATTGCAATCAAATAGCCAATTAAACTCATATAGCCTAGCCTATAATAGGTCTATAGTAGCCTATAATAAAATAAACGAATTTCCACTTGAGTGAGTGCTTTGATCAAATACAGTCCTTTATTCTCAAATGAGGCCCATGCTGTATCGATAGGCTACTGTATTCGCAGAACAAAATGGTATAACCTAAAAAAAACAAAAAAACAATTAGAGCAAATGATAATCAATAAATAAATAAATGAAATGACATACAAGTTGTCGTGTCTTAGGCTTTTGTAGCCTAAAAGAAAGTCTCTAAAACAACCGATGTAGGCTAACGTGGCCTAGGCTGTAGGCTATTATTTAACAAATACAGTAGGTCTAGTAGGATAATCTACATGCTCACAACACGACTGTGTTCCTGAAGTCCATTAACTGGGAACGAAAAATGACTCGATGCTCCTCTGCTTCAGGTTGCTGACGCGCTTTCTGGCTACCAAGGAATGCAGCTCTCTCGCAGTAGACTCGTTTGCATTTTGCGCTCGACATTAGAGTAACAATGAAATGAAACGTGACAGTAGGCTACAGCCTACAGTAGGTCTACATACAGTTCTGTTTTTATTCACAGTAGGATACAGTAGGCTACTGTAATTAAAATCCCACCAGTAACCAGATAGCAGGCTAAAAAAAAAAGAAACATAATTATTTTAAGCCTGCCCGTAGACCGAGAGGTTCGGATCTCTGAAGTTCGGATAAGTGGGGTCCTACTGTAGTTCATCTGGAAAGGCTTTTTTAAATATTTAGCATAGAACTATTTAGTCGCCGCACATACGTGTGTAAACTTCTGCAAACTAGGTAGCCTAGCAATATAAACAATAATAGCTACCGTAAGTAGTTCCGCTTCCTGAATCCCCTCTGCGGATTGATCTACACATCTACAACGGTCGCTTCAATACAAGTCAATGGATTTCATAAAATTATCAATAAAACCCTACAGGATTCATACTTTGCGGCAAATTTGATGTCAGAACACCAACTGACACCAATTACCCCCTCAGTGAGCTTCTTGTCTTTGAAATAGAGTTTAACATGTTTTTAAAAGATTTTTCAAGGTGGCCACAAACCTCGATGTTTTGATCTGAACCATTGCATATGTTCATAAGTAACCTTAAAACAGGGCTAAACATGCATTTTCCCTTTACTACTCCTTTAACAGCTCGCGTGGCATTGATGAAGCAACTGGTTCGATCGGGCTGGGGCGCCAGCGCAAAAACACTGCATACAGGAGCCCTAGCTCTGGTCTACTCCACCAGGGAATATTGCGCACAGCGTGGGTGGTGGTGGTGCCACAGCGCTCACACCCGCCTCATTAACCCGCCTATCAACAAAGCCTTGCATGACAGGATGCCTGCGTCCCACTCCTGTGGACAACCTTCCCATCCTTGCAGGCATCCATCCCACTGCTCTCCACTGCACAGGAACCACAGCGCATCTCACCTGCCGGGCCGTGGAGGGCCACCTGCTTCACGACAGGCTCACTGCAACAGCGGCGAGCCTCCCCGGCGTCTCAAGTCGAGACACCCTTTTGTGCCGCACGGGATCTCCTGCTGCAATGCAGAGATCTTAACATCAGTGAGGCAGGATGGGCGGACCACACCTGGCATGCAGAGTGGGAGGAGAACACCTCCAGACTCTGTGATTTCATCCCGGCCGCCGGTCCTTCCCCTACCGGGATGGACTTACCCAGACCGGCATGGGTGAGGCTTAATCGTCTCCAGACCGGTATCAGATGCACAGATGGGGCTTGTCATCGTCATCCAGGACTGTCCGATATATCGGACACCCATTGAAATGTGTGGCCTGACGGTCGTGGATGACGAAACGGTGACATGGCTCCTGGAGGTGTGCCCTGATATATAGCCCAGGTGACCCCCTCACCCAGGCTCGGTGTGGTAAAAGGATAGCCCCTTGGCCCCGAGCCTGGGGGGAGAGGACAAAACCAACCTACCCATACAACAAAGAAGATTGGCCTACCCCAAAAAATCACTGAGCGACTTCAGCTCATTCAAAACTCTGCAGCCCGACTATTAACAAAAACCAAGAGGAGAGAGCACATTAGTCCCGTCTGAGCTGCTCTGCACTGGCTTCCAGTAACATGTAGAGTTGATATTAAAGTCCTCCTCCTTATATACAGAGCCCTTAATGGGTGAGGACCAAGCTACATTGCTAACTCCCTTGTCAACTACGTGCCTTCAAGAACACTGTGATCATCCACTGCTGGTTTACTAGAAGTTCCCAGCAACAGTCAGAAGAAGATCAGGAGTGTGGTCTTTATCAATTATGGCCCAAAGCTCTGGAACACAATACCTATAGATATTAGGGAAGCCAGCTCGCTGAATAGTTTTAAAAGAAAGCTAAAAACGTGTCTATTTAGCTTTTACATAGCTCTTTTTGCACTTGCGGGCTAATGCACTTTTCTTTCTTTTTTAATGTATATCTCCAGTCCATTTTATTTATTTATTTTCCTGCTTTTTGTTTATTTTGTCTATTTTTAAGTGAAGCACTCCATGTAAGCTGCATTTATTTGTATGACAGATGCTATACAAATAAAGTGTATTATTATTATTATTATTATTATTGCAGTCCATTTACATCTTATTCAAATGATCATTAGTAGACTGCAAATCGTATATTAATTAGTTGTATACTACACCAATACATACTGTATTATCACTGCTACACATGCTTAATCGCATGTTAGTTTTCAGCACTTCATATAGTGATAGTAGGTACATTAGTAGTTAAATGCATAGGCACTCTGGTTATTGTAGGAAGTTCAAACAGACACTGCAATGTCACTAAACTGCATGCTCCCCCACCTCCGACCCTCACCTCCCTTCTCTCTCCTCCAGACCCTCACCTCCCTCCTCTCTCCTCCAGACCCTCACCTCCCTCCTCTCTCCTCCAGACCCTCACCTCCCTCCTCTCTCCTCCAGACCCTCACCTCCCTCCTCTCTCCTCCAGACCCTCACCTCCCTCCTCTCTCCTCCAGACCCTCACCTCTCTCCTCCAGACCCTCACCTCCCTCCTCTCTCCTCCAGACCCTCACCTCCCTCCTCCAGACCCTCACCTCCCTTCTCTCTCCTCCAGACCCTCACCTCCCTCCTCCAGACCCTCACCTCCCTTCTCTCTCCTCCAGACCCTCACCTCCCTCCTCCAGACCCTCACCTCCCTTCTCTCTCCTCCAGACCCTCACCTCCCTCCTCTCTCCTCCAGACCCTCACCTCCCTCCTCTCTCCTCCAGACCCTCACCTCCCTTCTCTCTCCTCCAGACCCTCACCTCCCTTCTCTCTCCTCCAGACCCTCACCTCCCTTCTCTCTCCTCCAGACCCTCACCTCCCTCCTCTCTCCTCCAGACCCTCACCTCCCTCCTCTCTCCTCCAGACCCTCACCTCCCTCCTCTCTCCTCCAGACCCTCACCTCCCTCCTCTCTCCTCCAGACCCTCACCTCCCTTCTCTCTCCTCCAGACCCTCACCTCCCTCCTCCAGACCCTCACCTCCCTTCTCTCTCCTCCAGACCCTCACCTCCCTTCTCTCTCCTCCAGACCCTCACCTCCCTTCTCTCTCCTCCAGACCCTCACCTCCCTTCTCTCTCCTCCAGACCCTCACCTCCCTTCTCTCTCCTCCAGACCCTCACCTCCCTTCTCTCTCCTCCAGACCCTCACCTCCCTCCTCCAGACCCTCACCTCCCTTCTCTCTCCTCCAGACCCTCACCTCCCTCCTCTCTCCTCCAGACCCTCACCTCCCTCCTCTCTCCTCCAGACCCTCACCTCCCTTCTCTCTCCTCCAGACCCTCACCTCCCTCCTCTCTCCTCCAGACCCTCACCTCCCTCCTCTCTCCTCCAGACCCTCACCTCCCTTCTCTCTCCTCCAGACCCTCACCTCCCTTCTCTCTCCTCCAGACCCTCACCTCCCTTCTCTCTCCTCCAGACCCTCACCTCCCTCCTCTCTCCTCCAGACCCTCACCTCCCTCCTCTCTCCTCCAGACCCTCACCTCCCTCCTCTCTCCTCCAGACCCTCACCTCCCTCCTCTCTCCTCCAGACCCTCACCTCCCTTCTCTCTCCTCCAGACCCTCACCTCCCTTCTCTCTCCTCCAGACCCTCACCTCCCTTCTCTCTCCTCCAGACCCTCACCTCCCTTCTCTCTCCTCCAGACCCTCACCTCCCTTCTCTCTCCTCCAGACCCTCACCTCTCTCCTCCAGACCCTCACCTCCCTCCTCTCTCCTCCAGACCCTCACCTCCCTCCTCTCTCCTCCAGACCCTCACCTCCCTTCTCTCTCCTCCAGACCCTCACCTCCCTCCTCTCTCCTCCAGACCCTCACCTCCCTTCTCTCTCCTCCAGACCCTCACCTCCCTCCTCTCTCCTCCAGACCCTCACCTCCCTTCTCTCTCCTCCAGACCCTCACCTCCCTTCTCTCTCCTCCAGACCCTCACCTCCCTTCTCTCTCCTCCAGACCCTCACCTCCCTCCTCTCTCCTCCAGACCCTCACCTCTCTCCTCCAGACCCTCACCTCCCTCCTCTCTCCTCCAGACCCTCACCTCCCTCCTCTCTCCTCCAGACCCTCACCTCCCTTCTCTCTCCTCCAGACCCTCACCTCCCTCCTCTCTCCTCCAGACCCTCACCTCCCTTCTCTCTCCTCCAGACCCTCACCTCCCTTCTCTCTCCTCCAGACCCTCACCTCCCTTCTCTCTCCTCCAGACCCTCACCTCCCTCCTCCAGACCCTCACCTCCCTCCTCTCTCCTCCAGACCCTCACCTCCCTCCTCTCTCCTCCAGACCCTCACCTCCCTCCTCCAGACCCTCACCTCCCTTCTCTCTCCTCCAGACCCTCACCTCCCTCCTCCAGACCCTCACCTCCCTCCTCTCTCCTCCAGACCCTCACCTCCCTCCTCTCTCCTCCAGACCCTCACCTCCCTCCTCTCTCCTCCAGACCCTCACCTCCCTTCTCTCTCCTCCAGACCCTCACCTCCCTCCTCTCTCCTCCAGACCCTCACCTCCCTCCTCCAGACCCTCACCTCCCTTCTCTCTCCTCCAGACCCTCACCTCCCTCCTCTCTCCTCCAGACCCTCACCTCCCTTCTCTCTCCTCCAGACCCTCACCTCCCTTCTATCTCCTCCAGACCCTCACCTCCCTTCTCTCTCCTCCAGACCCTCACCTCTCTCCTCCAGACCCTCACCTCCCTTCTATCTCCTCCAGACCCTCACCTCCCTTCTCTCTCCTCCAGACCCTCACCTCCCTCCTCTCTCCTCCAGACCCTCACCTCCCTCCTCTCTCCTCCAGACCCTCACCTCCCTTCTCTCTCCTCCAGACCCTCACCTCCCTCCTCTCTCCTCCAGACCCTCACCTCCCTCCTCCAGACCCTCACCTCCCTTCTCTCTCCTCCAGACCCTCACCTCCCTCCTCTCTCCTCCAGACCCTCACCTCCCTCCTCTCTCCTCCAGACCCTCACCTCCCTCCTCTCTCCTCCAGACCCTCACCTCCCTTCTCTCTCCTCCAGACCCTCACCTCCCTCCTCTCTCCTCCAGACCCTCACCTCTCCCCGCCTGTCACTCCAGCCATACTTTTGAGATGACTTCTTGGATGTTTCAGTTATTCATCCCCTTCAACATACTGTATTCTCTCACATGACCTATAAAGATGAGAAAGAATGTGGTTGTCACTTACAGTGTAGACTACAGTATGAGAAACAACAAACTCAACCCATGCTGGAATCTGAGGAATTGAGGAACACATATTTCATGCATTGTTAAATGCTTTGATCTTGATATTGGGTTATCAAACATTATGTGTTTAGTTCATTAACAACATAACTGGATCTGCCATACCCAGCAATATCAAATTAATTATCAAAAGATTATGAACTGTTACAGTACAGGCCTCCGCCGATGATGCATGTCCTCAGCATGTGCAGTGACATTAGTGTACCGATACTTAGAGGAGACAAATGTCCAAAATATACTGGTGGTTCATTAGCTGGGGTTGGCCAAATGGGTGCTCTTCGGCTCTGCTATTCTCTGCTCTCTGATGCATCTGAGCTACCAGGACCCACAGCACTTAGCTATTAGCATAACTAGCTAATTCACAGTAGTTGATCTTCGTCATCATGCCATGATTAAACTGACTCAGGGGACAAGGGAGATTACGTCACTGTTTAGCGGGATTGGTGCCATCACATGTGTATGGTCATGGCACAATTCATACAGGATCAAACTAATATTTATCTCTCGCCATTGACTACCGTTCATATTTTTTCCAATTTAAGGTCCCATGGGGGTATTCTCTTGGTGCTTCCCAATCCCAAACCAGGCCCTACCCACACCCACTCCACCACCGAGTGGTCCAATCCCAAACCAGGCCCTACCCACACCCACTCCACCACCGAGTGGTCCAATCCCAAACCAGGCCCTACCCACACCCACTCCACCACCGAGTGGTCCAATCCCAAACCAGGCCCTACCCACACCCACTCCACCACCGAGTGTCCCTCCAAATCAAGTTCCACTCGCAGCTGTGGAGGGCACTCTCAATCGAGGGGGAGGGTATATAAATGGACAGCCAAATGTGATCCCCACTCCACCGGAACCGACCAGAACAGGGAAGCATTTATTAGAACAATGTTTAGGATTTATAATAAAAAATATAAATCGATATAAATAAAAAAATGAATATATAATGAGAAATTATAAAAAATCCAAACAGAGAAAATAAATAAATAACTTACTCCCATGCCTCTTTGCCAGCATTCCTTTTTTTGAGGCAGAGAAGAGGCATGAGAAGAGGCATTTGCATGTCGTAGCTGATTTGTCTGTTCCATTGTCCCTGTAAATAATGGAATATATGATGTACATTTGAAGTAGACCTAGGCATATTTGTATTTAATTTATGTCAGCTATGAATACAGGCTTAAGAGTTTGCTGCAAGTCTTTCATGGTTGCAACCCTCTGTATCATAGTCGAGCAATGATTGGGTTACATCAACTTATAGATTGCGAGAAGGCATTGACAGTGTAGACAGATACAGATACACCCCCTGGAAATTGTTTTGACATTATTGCATCCCAGAAAATGTGTCCAACACGATCAGGGACTCCTCCGCAGGGATGACCTGCAGAGTTCATCATCCATGGAGGACAGTTCACTCAACGCTTTGAAGGGAAGACCGGAGTCAGGCAAGGTGGGATATTGTCCCCTTTCCTCTTTCTCTTGGCTATCGATTGGATAATGAATCATATCACATCATCACAACAGCACAGAGGAGAAACTGGATTCAGTGGACACTCACGACACAACTAGATGACCTAGACTTCGCTGACGACGTTGCTTTGCGATCATAGTTGACAGCAGATGCAGAAGAAGACAAGTGTACTGACAAACACCTCACTGCAAGTAGGCCTCAACATCCACAAAGGGACGACTACAATCCTGAGGGTCAACACAACACACAAAAACCCAGTGATCCTGGAGGAAACAGCGCTTGGGGAAGCAGAGTCTCTTACCTCGGCAGCGTCATTGATAGGAATGATGGCACAGATGCAGATGTCAGAGCCATATTTGGCAAGTCAAGGGCCTCATTCATCCAACTAAAGAACATTTGGAACTCCAAGGACATCAGCCAGTGGACAAAGCTCAGACTCAACATCAAGCCAATACTACTATATGGATCAGAGATGTGGAGGACAACCAAGACCACAATGTCTAAAGTACAAACATTCATCAAAAGCTTTTGAACATTCGCTGGCCAGATACCTTCAGTAATAAATACCTCTGGCAGAGAACGGGCCAACAACCTGTGGATCAGTCACACACGACGGCAACCGAATGGGGATAAATCATCTTTATATAAGAGACAAACTGCAAGTGGAAAATTTGGCAAAGAAATTGAGTGTTGGGATAGTTGTACCCCAAATACAGGAAGGTGTTTTATTGATAAGATTGACCCCAAAAACATGGGAAAAGACACCAAATGTGCTGGATAGGTGTAGAGCCATTTTGACCGCGTCATTGAAACTTTGCTTTTGACCTTGAAAATAAGTAATTAGATTTGTAATATATGATTAAACATGATAACTATTGACATTTATTTGGGCAATTTATTTGATTTACTGTAGATTGACTGGACTATAATGGGCTGGACATGGATTTGAAAATGGTGACCTAATGGCAATTCCAACGGACATCGTGTTGACATAACGCAACAGAAGGGGAACATTTGTCACATGACAGCTGATTCACATGTGGGGCCTCATCTGTGAGCTTGTTTCCCTTGATCACCAGACACAAGTTCTTCTTCCTGGGTTGGGAAAGAGTCACTACTATTTTTCCAGATCATTACTCTTTTGGTAACTATGGATGGAGACGATCATTTAACAATGTTAACAATCTTTGTTTTGAAACCTTGGATGTTGATTGCACAGAATATTTTTTGTGTTTTGAGAATGAGATAAGGTATTTCTTTGGTACTGAAGCACCTACTTTCAAGCCAACTATAACTTCTTGCGGTTTGAGGTTTCAACAGTTCCTGTAGTATTTGGCAGAACGTGAGGCAGAGTTGTCCTCTAGGCCTCTGGTGTCCTTAGAAAACAGACATGCTGTAACAAATTCAACTAATCAGCTTCTTCAAAACCTCCTCTCTCTGTGTCTCTCTTCACTATCATATGATAACGCATTTAGTCCTAGTCCTAGGCTAGCTGCATGGATTAATCCAACCCTTGTCTGTTTTCGGGTAAACCAACATATCAACAAATTACCGGCGATTCTGCCACCCGGTTTTATAACCTATCAAAATGACAAGTCCTAAACGAGGAAACAGCGATCCCATTCCCTTCAATGCCCGCTGAGCCTCTGGCTGAGCCGATATGAAAGCGTCCCTGGCACCAATCGGCTTGCACGCGCTAGACAGTGACGTAACGTCCCTTGGAGATACGCGCTCGGCCTGATCACATGACCTCCAGCAGTGACGTCGGTCAGGTGATAAAGCCGGGTGTTGTTGTTCGTTGCGAGTCAAACCGCGCAGTCATTGTGCTGCTTAGGGTGGGAAACTATTCTGCATGAACAATTTAATTGCAGCTGTAAAATGAAGATTGTGTACTTGTTTCTGTTTGCGGCACTTGCTTTGACAAACGACGCTCTTATTCGGTAAGATATAACGTTAGATATCGCTAGCTAGCACCAGCACTCGTGTTTTTAGCCTGGTGCTAGTAACGTTAGCTAGTAAGTCTGAATGAACTAGCTTGTGAACTATTTAGCATCTAACCTTCATAGCATGTCAGTTAGCTAGTTCTAGCTAACTTAGCTAGCTAGATCTATATCAAACCACCACTAGCTATTACCCTTCATTAATTGCCAGTTTATCTACTGCGCATGTGTGCTCACGGCTCGACCGAGGCGGCTGCAGGTCTAATGGCTCATTTAGAGTTGTAATGTTAATTAGCTGTTTTGAAATAACTTGATCCATCAATTTACTAACGATAGCTAGCAATATATCAGCACTTTCAGATTGCCTCACAATGAAACGTTGCTGAAGCTTTATAAATGAAATTAATTTATTTAATTTCATTTAAAATTAATTTCAAGATTCAAGATCAGTGTATTGCCATGTAATACATGTATGCTGCAGTTTACACATACTAGGAATTTGTTTAGGTCGTTCGATGGTGCATTCCTACATGTCGAACTGATCTTGAAATGAAATTATTACTACTACTAGTAGTATGTAGGCTGCTTTATTGATAAAATACAACTATTTAGTTTATTAGTTTTTAAAATACACGATAGAGCATTAGCCTTGTTCCTTATTGTTGCTATGGGCAGGGTCCTCTTTTGCTGAAACCTCTAACCCTGCAACTCAATGTCTTACAACAGGTAGCATATATATACACCCACTGCAAACAATGACCAGCCACATGCAACACTTGTTTAATCAATTCAGCAAGGAAATTAACTGAGATTAGAAGTACAAGGCCATTGATAACTACTGTCATGTCTATGGACCTTTCTGACCAAATGTTTCAAATTTGGTGTTTTCAAAATGTCTTTCTTTCTCACACAGAATTCCTCTGAAGAAGTTCCGCTCTATTAGACGGCAGCTGACTGACTCTGGGAGAGAAGCCGTGGAGCTGCTGGCTGGCCAGCACTCCCTTAAGTACAACTTTGGCTTCCCCTCCAGCAATGAGCCTACTCCAGAGACCCTGAAGAACTACCTGGATGTAAGCAGCTCCTCTAGCCAGTGACCTGTGGACTGCTAGTCCCTTTCTCTAATGCATTGTTTTCACACTAAAAGCAAGGCAAGGACAGAAAATGCAACAAAGATTCTCTTGTGTGGTAACTTGCCTGGCCTTTCCTGTTAATCTCCCTTGCTGAATGGGAATTAGCTTAGTATTGCCAGTAAAGCTTACTGCCTCCACATCCTCCATCCATTGAATTGAGGATTCCTACTTACTGCACTTTTCACATTGGTCATGTTCACTGACAGAAGGGGAACATTTGTCACATGACAGCTGATTCACATGTGGGGCCTCATCTGTGAGCTTGTTTCCCTTGATCACCAGACACAAGTTCTTCCTGGGTTGGGAAAGAGTCACTACTATTTTTCCAGATCATTACTCTTTTGGTAACTATGGATGGAGACGATCATTTAACAATGTTAACAATCTTTGTTTTGAAACCTTGGATGTTGATTGCACAGAATATTTTTTGTGTTTTGAGAATGAGATAAGGTATTTCTTTGGTACTGAAGCAGTGACAACCTACTTTCAAGCCAACTATAACTTCTTGCGGTTTGAGGTTTCAACAGTTCCTGTAGTATTTGGCAGAACGTGAGGCAGAGTTGTCCTCTAGGCCTCTGGTGTCCTTAGAAAACAGACATGCTGTAACAAATTCAACTAATCAGCTTCTTCAAAACCTCCTCTCTCTGTGTCTCTCTTCACTATCATATGATAAAGCATTTAGTCCTAGTCCTAGGCTAGCTGCATGGATTAATCCAACCCTTGTCTCTTGATCTGAGATAAAGATTGCCTATAATCCCTCATAGAAGGCCACAAAGACTTCAGCCCAGAGAATGTCAGTAGAAAGCAAACAGAGAGATAATGTGATCACATCAGACAGGCCTCACTCAATAGCCTGGAGGAGCTTTTAATCAATGAGCAGTGACCCTGCGTCGCATACAGTCATGTGAAAAACAAATGGAGTCAGTCAGGTTTTAGGTCATCATATTTTTGCAGAGTAATGTTCTTGAACATGCAACTTGCTGACATATCGAGCATGATGAGGCAGAAAGGGAACTCAGTGACCTATTTTGTTGCTGATACTGCACTGGGTATTAGTGTGGGTGTTTACTTGCTGTTCATCTTGTGACTCAAATGTATTGCTTTTTGGGGGTCAGTTACCTTGTCATAAAGTAGGTTGCTAAGTTGGAGGACTTGTCCAACCTCAGACGGTTCAACAGATGGAGGAGAATGTCCACAGTCCTTGTTATAGACATTTTCATTGCGTGTATAATAATTATGGTTATGGTTTAGTTTTTGAGACATGGACCTGGGCATTATGAATAATTGAGTTGGTTTTATTTTAGTTTGTTGCATGTGCCTGATGTCCTTTGAGTTTGGTATGACGCTAGAGGTCACAGGTGTATAATGTGTACGGGTCAATTAAAGCACTTGGGGGCAGCCAGTGGGAAAGGAAGGAGCGTGGTACAACACCTTGTTTTGACCACACGCTCTTTAATCGTTATTATTACCTGTTTTGCGTTAAGTTTGAATTTCTAAAACCGCTTTTCTGTTATCATTTGCCTATGGAACTATTGGAATAATAAACGTTTTTGCAACAGAGAGATGTGCGTTAATCCAACCAGACTTTCTCCCGTCTAGGAAGAGAACTAGGGTCTACTGGTCACTACAGCCCATACTCTATCAACCTTGCTTAACCGTCTGCCTGTCTGTCTGTCTTGATTAGGCCCAGTACTATGGAGAGATTGGCCTGGGAACCCCAGTCCAGCCCTTCACTGTGGTGTTTGACACCGGCTCATCCAACCTGTGGGTGCCCTCAGTCCACTGCTCTTTCACAGATATTGCCTGCCGTAAGTATAAACACACACAACGTAGTAGGGCTTTCTCTGTGAAGGGATTATCTCTCTTTTATTTTTTGGGGATGAAGGGATAATCTCTCTTTCATTTTTGGGGGGATGAAGGGATAATCACTATAATGTTTTAGTAGCAGTGACAAACAAACACATGTCCTTTCCCAGTGCTTCACCACAAGTATAACGGGGCCAAGTCCAGCACGTATGTGAAGAACGGAACTGCCTTCGCTATCCAGTACGGCTCTGGCAGTCTGTCTGGATACCTCAGCCAGGACACCTGCATGGTACGGCTAACTACAACTAGCAAACAATAAGACCATCAGATTACTAGAACTCTATGGGACATTATACCTGTTTATAGTTGCATAACATACACATTCCTATTACCTGATTGGAACATGAAATTGTCTTCACCATTTCTGAATGGGACATCCTCATAACTGCATGGTGGTGGTCTTTCTTTGTCTCTCTCTCTCTGGGTTGCCAGATTGGAGACCTAGCGATTGAGGAGCAGGTGTTTGGTGAGGCCGTGAAGCAGCCTGGCGTGGCCTTCATTGCGGCCAAGTTCGACGGCATCCTGGGCATGGCCTACCCGCGCATCTCTGTGGACGGGGTGGCGCCCGTCTTTGACAACATCATGAGCCAGAAGAAGGTGGAGCAGAACGTCTTCTCCTTCTACCTGAACAGGTGAGAGACGCACTAGTATTTAACTTGGTGTAATGTGGAAATATGGAGACTTGGAATAGAGCATTATATTGAGTTTTATTCTGATGAGTAGTGTCTGTGTGTGTGTGCGTGCGTGCGTGTGTGTCTGTGTGTCTGTGTGCGTGTGTGTGCGTGCGTGTGCATGCGGGTGTGTGTGTGTGTGTGCGTGCGTGTGTGTGTTAGGAACCCTGACACTCAGCCCGGTGGCGAGCTGCTGCTGGGGGGAACAGATCCCCAGTTCTACAGCGGGGACTTCCACTACCTGAACATCAGCCGCCAGGCCTACTGGCAGATCCACATGGACAGGTCAGCCATCTACCCCCTCCAGCCTGACACATTCACCTACCTGTTTACATAGGCGTCATAGCTCTCTTTGACCAAGAGGGGGAGACAAAGTTAGTTTGAGCCTGTCGTGCCCGATGGCCAGATGCTCGTGCATCATTCTGTGCCGTTTACGGATTGCAGGCTTCAAGAGTTTTGGCTCAGCTGTTCCCGGTTGTCAGACTGTGTGGTTGTGTTCCAGCGTGGGCGTGGGCAGCCAGCTGGGCCTGTGTGTGGGGCCTGTGTGTGGGGCCTGTGTGTGGGGCCTGTGTGTGGGGCCTGTGTGTGGGGCCTGTGTGTGGGGCCTGTGTGTGGGGCCTGTGTGTGGGGCCTGTGTGTGGGGGCCTGTGTGTGGGGGCCTGTGTGTGGGGGCCTGTGTGTGGGGGCCTGTGTGTGGGGGCCTGTGTGTGGGGCCTGTGTGTGGGGGCCTGTGTGTGGGGGCCTGTGTGTGGGGGCCTGTGTGTGGGGGCCTGTGTGTGGGGGCCTGTGTGTGGGGGCCTGTGTGTGGGCAGCCAGCTGGGCCTGTGTGGGGGCCTGTGTGGGGGCCTGTGTGGGGGCCTGTGTGGGGGCCTGTGTGTGAGCCTGTGTGTGGTTGTGTTCCAGCATGGGCGTGGGCAGCCAGCTGGCCCTGTGCAAGGATGGCTGCGAGGCCATCGTGGACACCGGTACGTCGCTCATCACCGGCCCCTCAGCCGAGGTCAAGGCCCTGCAGAAGGCCATCGGCGCCGTCCCGCTCATCCAGGGAGAGGTGAGCACCGGGGGGGCGGGTTCACAGGGTGATGTCATTCCTCTCCCGGGAATAGTGCCCTAATGTAGTTGCTGGAGGGTTTGGGGTGGATTTGATAAGCATTCATCTCCAGCTTTTCTTCTATCAAATTCACAAAGACTTCATTTGAGATATTGAATTATGGTGGTTATGGCTGGTTGGGACATGACGTATAGTCAGTGTGTTGTATTTTTGAGTCATCGCTGAACTTGACTGTGTGTGATTGTGCAGTACATGGTGAACTGTGACAAGATCCCCAGTCTCCCCGTCATCACGTTCAGCCTGGGCGGACAGGCCTTCTCTCTGACCGGAGAGCAGTACGTCCTCAAGGTGAGTGAACCCTGACTGGCTTTCATCAAACACATTCACATGTTGTTTTTTTGATTGCATCCTCCACCTATGTTTGGATAGGGCTGTTAAGTGGAACCTCCTCTCTGATGTTCCTTCACGGCCTGTAATGCTATAAGGGGGAATATCCAGTAGAGGGCAGCATAGTCATCCTACCCAACAACGGCCACTCTGTCACTTCTGTGACAAAACCACAAGAGCTGCATTGTTGTGCGGGCAGTGCTGAGAACTATGGGGGTTATGTTGTTCTGACTGTAAGAAATCCTTCCCCACTAATCAATTGTGTTATAACCTCTAGGCTAACAAATACTCATACTCATGTTATTCATGCTGGTAGTATTTTCTGTTCGATTCTGTGCTTATTAGATTAAGTAGAAGTTGACATTTGGCTGTATTTCTCCAGGAGAGCCAGGCAGGTAAGACCATCTGCCTGAGTGGATTCATGGGTCTGGATATCCCCGCCCCTGCCGGGCCCCTGTGGATTCTGGGAGATGTATTCATTGGACCGTACTATACAGTATTTGACCGTGAGAACAACAGAGTGGGCTTTGCCAAGTCAAAATAAGCACACAGCTCAAGAGGAGCCATTTTCCCGGTACACATGTGGGTCAAGAATATACTTTATCAATCAGAATGAGGAGAGTGCTGTTAATGTGCAGTGCAACAAGCTTTGCTTGCGTTTGACTTCCTAAGTAGCAATACAGTTGTTTGATTTTTTTTTTTTAAATGCACTGATCTGGAAAATGCATTAATGTTGTATTTCATTTGCAGAATTGTTTTAGACAGATAATGTGGGATGATGTGGTCCAGTATGGGGGATGATGTGGTCCAGTATGGGGGATGATGTGGTATGCATGAGCAGGGATGAGGCAATCTGCAATACCCTTTGAATGTCTGTGTGATCTGAACTGTTTAATCAGGGACTTGTATTTTAAGCAACAGAACAATTTTAATTTGCATTTTAGAAGCAAATGGACCTCATACTACTGACCAAGTATGGTTTAATGATTGGACTGAATAAAGACATTTTAAATGTTCAAGTTCTTTTGTCATGCTTATATTTAGAGTGAACTCTTAGGTCATTTTTTCACTTGCCCATCTAATCACTGTAGAAAATTTGGGGTCTTTAAAAATATTTTCAAACTGTTTATTATTCAATCAAATAACTCCAAATACACCAATAATCATAAAAGTACAAAAATGTCAGATGTATTACCCACAGATTTTTACCAGCACAGTAATGTTATTTTTCTTTCAACATGTTCATTGATATAAATACAATCTCCAGATACAAGATCCCAAAATGTGTTAAGTATTCAGTCGGCATGTTTCCCCTCTTCCAGGGTTCAGGGAAATGTCTGCGTCTTCAATAGTCTTTCTCATATTAGTAAAGCTGATGCAGAAATGCTCCTCGACACCCACGATGATGTAGACGTTCTGGAGCACAAGGGTGGCCCTTAACGTGTTATTTATAAAAAACGTGCAACTGTTCACTTACCACCTGTATCCACAACGGAATCTGAAATTAGACTTATACTCTGAGGAACTCGGCGTGAATGGTGGGTAATCTTTTTTCCCCTTTTATGTTGTCTTTATATCCCATATATTGTAAAATGTGGTTATGGTATTATCAATGAGGCTGACGTATTGGATATTCACTAGACATAAATACTGTCTCCTTGAGTCTGTTCTTGTGGTTTGTTATGAGGAGCCTTTGTGGCGTGTGAAAGCTGTTACATAGACATCCAAACAGTGAAATGAAAACAGCATTTCACACCATTGAGTCCAATTCTGCTCTGGAACCAGGTTTCAGGTTAACTCCTTTTTTCTTTACGACAGCCATCTTCTCTAATGCTCTCAGACATCTGCTTCCTTGTTCACGTCCTCCTTATTTGCTGAGTCAGCATCTCCTTGATTCTTCTGCTCCTGAATAGACTCCCCGCTCTCGTTCTGTTGCCCACCATCAGGCTCTGTCTGGGTTGCCAGGCTCTCGCTTCCCCCCTCCACCCCCTCCCCGTCTATCTCGTCCTCTGCCTCCTCTTCTTGGCCCAGAGTGTCTGGGATGATCTCCACCTCGATCTCTGACGACTCTTCGTTCTCCTTGAACCACACCGTCTTCTGCCTTTCGTCCTTCCTCCTCTCCTTGCTGAGGATAGACCTCACGCCATACCCCTCTCCCCCTTTCCCCCCTCTCCCTGAGAGGCTAGCTGGACTAGCCTTGCCTAGGTGGTTGGCATAGGCACCGCAGGAGGAGCAGTGGTGGTCCCGTCGCTCCAGGGGGATCACCTTCCCCCGGGCCGGGGGCACCGCTCCTCTTCTGGGGCTTACTGCGTTCGGCCGCCTGGGGCCGCCACGGCCTGGATCCCCCTCATTCTGGAAGCCGTCGTTAGTGTACTGCATGGTGTCCTTGGGCTGGCTCTGGGATTGGCCGAATCGCAGGCAAGGACCTAAACACTACAGACAGAAGATGAGAGGATCCCAATACAGAAGCTAATGAACCATTGGATATGGAGGCATTGTTCAAAGCCACAGATGTTACAGCATTCAGAAAGTTACTGTAGGTTCATTTATTGTTTTAACATGAAGCCCTTATGTGGGTTTCAGCTGATAAATATTCACTGCAGCTGTTCAGGATAAGCAGTTCAGATACTGAATCCCTGAGATGTAAACAAGCAATCTTAAAGGAACACGCCAACTTTTGGGGAAATAAGCTTATTTGCTATCTTCCCCAGAGTCAGCTAAGAAGAGAGATACCTACCCTTTCTTATCTGTGCGCACCGTAGGAAGCATTGAGACCCGTTAGAGAAGGGCAGCTAAGCCAGGCTAACAGCTCTGTGTTCTAGTGATGCAGCTAAGCTAGGCTAACAGCTCTGTGTTCTAGTGATGCAGCTAAGCTAGGCTAACAGCTCTGTGTTCTAGTGATGCAGCTAAGCTAGGCTAACAGCTCTGTGTTCCTTTAAGGACACACCTAGCTAAAGCAAGGCTTTTTTGCTACTACAAAATTGTAGAACCTCCACAAAGCATTTTGAGCTGAACTCACAGAAGGATGCTGACCTCAGATAGCTTATGTAGATTAGTATTCCCCTTCCTCAGGCGAGAGATCAGGAAGCCAATCACGATCAGGCAGAGGACCAACATGGCTGCCATGATCAGGCCCAGAAGGGCCATGTCACCGGCGCGGTAGCCTGCTCCGGAGGGGGAGGGGACTGCCACAGCTGCACAGGTCAGAGGTCACAGATGAGATTAGTCACAATAAAAAACATGCCACTTTAGAGTACCTTAGAGACAGTATTACAATTCTATTTCACCTTAAAACTTGGGTACCCTACAATCGCGTATAATGATGATCATCATGCGTCTCTTGGGGCAGATGTGAGTGAGTGATTCCTCACTGCAGAGTCTAACATACAGTATCGGTTCATTCCCCTTGATATTTACCCTTTTCTGTGACGTGTTGACAGTCTTACCTGGGATCACTTGAACTGAGAGGGCCGTTGTACCGAATTCCCCTGTGGAAACATCCACCGCGCGCAACTACACACCGTTAGAAGGAAAAGCTCTGACTCAGCAAAAAATTCTGAATGTCACTGAATTCATTAAAAAAATGACTCCAATCCATAGAATAGAATCTCCTACCTGCAGAGCGAAGGACTCTGTCTTGACCACTCTCTTCAGAATCACAAAACCCTCGGTGGTCACATTCACATAGCTGCTGTACTGCACCTCATACCTGACATCTGGGTTCACACCCTGAAACACAGGACCAATAACACAGGGAAAGAGACTCAGTGTAGGCCGACATGACTTCTTATAGGTCAAGACTTCTTATAGAAAGAGCTTACTGAATCGTAAATGATTGTGTATCTTTTACAGGTGCCATGTCAAGCTAGAGAATGGTACCATCAACACATACAGAAGCAAAGTCTTGGTCCCGGGCTCGGACCCTGAAGGGCCTGTTGGAGGCGCGGTCTCGCAGGATCAGGCTCTCAGGGACTGAGTTGCTGTAGATGTAACCCTCATAGCGCTCCTTCTCAAAACGAGGAGGGTTCCTGCTCTTCTTCATCACCTCGATGTTCACCGTTGTGACAGCAAACTGATCTCTGTTTGTCACCTGGGAGGCCTGAAAGGTACAGACCATGACAAAGCAGAAAAATACAAGAGTCACTGTATGAGCTATAAGTTATTGTTTTCTTTTGTTCAATCTCTCAGTGTAGGTGTGCCGGTGGCGATGTCTCTTCCAACCAAAGACAATTTCAAAGATGAGTAAATAAGCCATCTTCATGAAACACTTTCTGATTGAAGTGAGGTGGCATGTGGGATAGATTTACTGCAGATACAGTAGTTCTTGCTGTGTCATCACAATCAAAGTAAAAGCACATATTGAAAGAATAATATATCTTTACCAGAACAGTGAGGGTTATTAGGCCTGAGATATCTGCAGGTTTGGCCATGGTTATATTCCCAGTGTCCTCATCAATCTGGAATATACTGCCCTCATTACCTGGATAAAACAGAAACAACAATGTTCACTATGATTTTGCTCTGTGATAGAAATATAAAACAATTATGGAAAAAACTACAGTATGCATGCATTGACCTCTGAGTATTCTGTAGCTGATCTGCTCACTCCTGTTTCTATCTCCATCCTTGGCGTATACAGGACCAGGCTCCAAAGCCAAAGCACCATCCTGTGGATCAAACACATGATACATGAACTCCATCATTTCTTAACCGGGGAAGTCCCAGTGAGATTTACATCTCTCTCAACCGAGCCTGGACAAAATTACAGCACACATGATTGAACATAGGCTACACATATTTTAGCCTTTTGAAACCATCCTGATATTGCAAGCTCACATTCTGTTTCTCTCACAAATCAGTCTGGATACTCTCCATAGAGATCCGTTTGTGCCAGATCTGAAAATGATGTTGCCAATCAGCGCTGGTTCTGAGGAATTTTAAATACAAACAGCTACGCTGGGCGGTTTTATGACAGCAAGGAGCAGTTGAAGTTAGCACGAGATAGACAGATGGCTCATCCAATCACCAGCCAAGTATTTTTGAAAGTACCTGCCCTTTTCCAAACAGTTTCCAAGCAAACCATTTGGTGCGTCAGGTTACACCTATACAATACCATACCAAATAAGCTTTTATTATTGTATTAATATTCATGAATTTACAACAATTCAGACAATTCAACAGACTTTATAATAACACTAACTGATAATGTGACCCAACTGAATACTGTATCACCATATTCTTCCGGGAAGCTCCAGATTTGACATGACTTGTCCTCCTGCATTGAACAATTCTACTGAGGTCATTAGTTTAGTTTAGTTTAGTTTAGTTTAGTTTAGTTTATTTATATCAGGACAGTGCATATTGATGAACGTGTAAAAAACATGTAAATATGCCAGATTGATCTGATCCAGATTGTAGCCCGGAGGCTAGTTTCCTTCTGGAGTCCATTAGGCAGGTTGATGTTACAAAACAAGTTACAAGAGGTACATATATAAAACACAGACACAGTACAATATATAAAACACAGACACAGTACAATATATAAAACATAGACACAGTACAATATATAAAACACAGACACAGTACAATATATAAAACACAGACACAGTACAATATATAAAACATAGACACAGTACAATATATAAAACATAGACACAGTACAATATATAAAACATAGAAAAATGGCATGCAGTTAGACTTGATGCCCCTTAAAGGTGGCAAGAGTGGGGCAATCCCTTATGAATAGGGGGAGGCTGTTCCAGATTGCGGACCCCTTGTAAGATAAAACATTTTGACTAAAAGAGGTTTTTCTAAAAGTAATCACACAGTCCCTATTTGCAACGGCTCTTGTGAGCTGAGATAGGTTGGTGGTGGATCTGTATTTAATAAACTCATTCAAAGGCGCTAGACCGTGAAGCACTTTGTAGATCAAGCACACAGAGGAGAAGTAACTGAAATTTTCAAAGCTTAGCATGTTGTATTTTGCTAAAATGTTGCAGTGGTGATAAGTAAAAGGTTTTCTGTCCAGAATCTTTAAAGCTTTTTTGTATAGGAGTTCAACTGGTTTCAATGTTGTAGCTCAGATGTGATAGGATCATAGACCAACTGGTTATACAGTAGCTCAGATGTGATAGGATAATAGAGTGTATAAACATCAGGGCAGCTGCATCAGAAAGAGAACCCCTAATTTGCTTGAAATTATAAAGATGGAATTTTACTTTTTTTGTCAACATTTTCACATGGTGCTTGAAGGAGAGTTTAGAGTCTATGAACACACCTAGATATTTAAACTCGTTAACAACATCCAATTCTTCTGCACCCAAGAAGACAGCAGAGTGTGTGAGCATGGTGGATGAAGGTTGCTTTGATAAAAATAAATGTGTGTGAGAGCTGTAGAGAGCAGACGTGCTGCCTCCTCCGGGTTCTTAGCCTTAGTGAAGATTAGAGTGTCATCAGCATAGAGCTGGACATCGACATAGAGTAGAGTATCATTGTGATACTGTAATTATGTTATTGCATGACCAGATAATTATAGACATAATGATAGATATGCCTGTGAGTCTACTGTCAACTAAGTCAATTGTAAGAGAGAATGCCGTACCTCTCTCTCTGTTAAGTTGACCTTGCCCCTATAGCCTGTGCTGACACAGAGCTTGGCTGTGCCGATGTTGGTCCTTACACAGGGCTGGAACCATGGTGGGCGGTTGTCTATGTCTTTCACATTGACCGTTATGGTGGTTACAGAGGTGAAGAAAGGTTCACTGGACGCTGAGCCATTAAAGGTGTCCTGAGAAATGATACAACATGGGGTCAAAGGTCAGAAATAATACGGGCTTCTGGTGAAGTTGAATGCTTCTTTCACAGATATTTGATTGGAAAATGAAGTGGCTCTTTATCTGTGTGAACAGTAGTGTACTGTATGTTGATAATATTGTAACTGATTGAGTGATCTGTAGTTACAATGTTATGGCGTTGACCTTTACCTGCACATGCAAGACCAGGGATATCTTTTGGATGGCATCATAGTCCATTATGGTTTGCACAAGTATCTTTGGAGTGTTGACATTTTCCAATCGAAAATACCTCTCCTGTTAAAATAAATGAGTGGGGTTCATGCAACGGGTCAATGTTTTATTGAAAGGTGTAATGGTGTGGGTGTAGAGAAGCCAGTCTTACCATGGCTGACTCTAGGCGGTAGTAGAGTAGCTCAGAATCAACATCTGTGGCCTCTATCAGTCCAACACTGGTGTTGACTGGAGTCAGCTATGGGAGACGGGGTTAAAGTCATGTACTTAGGTCTGTAAATATTTCAACATTGACACAATTTTCATAATTTTGGCTCTGTACACCACCACAATGTATTTGAAATGAGACATTCAATATGTGCTTTAAGTGCACTTTCAGCTTTAATTTGAGGGTATTTACATCCAAATCAGGTGAACAGTGTAGGAATTAGATTCAGATTCCTTTATTTGTCACATGCAATGTATGATGTACAGTCACAGTGAAATGTTGCTGCCAGCTCCAAGATTATGCTTGATACAGATAAACTCTAATACTCAATTACAAATGTTGTAAACATTTAGTAATTTGTTGTTGTTTTATGTTTTGAAACCGTGTCTCTGTGCTGCGGCCTGTCTTGGCCAGGACCCTCTTGTAAAAGAGATTTTTAATCTCAATGAGACCCCCCTTTTCCTGGTTAAATAAAGATCAAACAAAACAAACAAATTACTAATTTACAAGTTATAAATTACGAAAATTACAAATTAATACTAATATCACAAAGTACTATTTCTATCCAGTGTAAAATGGATTATGTATGTGCTATGGGTATGTATAAATAATACATTTGGGAGTCAGTGAGTGGTGAGTTATGTACTTGCTATAGCTAAAATAAATAATCCCGGAGGGGGGGGGGGTCTTGCATCTTTCGGAGTAGATGTCTTCAAGGTGGGGGAGTGTTTGGAGTAGATGTCTTCAAGGTGGGGGAGTGCCCCCCCCCCCCCCCCCAGGGTACGTTCAGCTGACCATACCCTACTACTCTCTGTAAGGCTTTATGGACCTGAAAGCTGCTGTTCCCATGGTGATATTCTCAGTCAGGATGCTCTCGCTCATGGATGAGTAGAAGCTCTGTTGGATCTGGTGGGACGCGCTGAATTTCCTCAGTTGTCTGAGGTGGTTCAGTCTCTGACATGCTTTCCTCACCTCAGTGTATATGTGTGTAGACCAGGTCAGGTCCTTGTTGATGTGGATGCCAAGGTACTTGAAGCTGTCCACTCTCTCTACAGGGGTCCCGTTGATGATTAGCGGGGTGTAGTTCCTCTCCTGCTTCCTCTCAAAGTCCACCAGCATCTCCTTTGTCTTGCTTGATGTTCAGATGGAGGTTGTTTTCCTGACACCACTGGGTCAGGAGCCTCTCCTCCTCCAGGTGTGCTTTCACGGTATGCTTCGGGTCATTGTCCATCTGAGCTGTGAAGCGCCGTTCAATGAGTTCTGAAGCATTTGGCTGAATATAATAATTAATAATATTGCCTGAAACACTTCAGAATACATCCTGCTGCTTTTGTCAGCGTTCACATCATCAATAAATACAAGGGAACCAGTTCCACTGGCAGCCATACATACCCACGCCATAACGCTACCACCATCATGCTTCACTGATGAGGTGGTGCTTTGGATCATGAGCATTCTGGTTCAAGTTGATCTTTGTCTCATCTGTCCATATGATGTTGTTCCAGAATTGTACAGGCTTTTTTTATGTGTTTTGGCAAACTCCAATCTGGTCTTTCTGTTTTTGAGGCTCACCAATGGTTTCCATCTTGTGGTGAACCCTCTGTATTTACTCTGGTGAAGTCTTCTCTTGATTGTTTGACACAGATGCGCCTGCCTCCTGGGGAGTGTTCTTGGTCTGGCCAACTGTTGTGAAGGGGTCTTTCTTTACTAGGGAAATAATTCTGTCATCCACCATAGTTGTTTTCCGTGGTCTTCCAGGTCTTTTGGTGTTGCTGAGCTCACCAGTGTGTCCTTTCTTTTTAAGAATGTACCAAACAGTTGATTTGGCCACACCTTCTGTTTTTTATGTCTCTATGATGGGTTTGTTTTGATTTTCCAGCCTGATGGCTTGCTTCACTGACAGCTCTTTGGATTTCATATTGAGAGTTGACAGTAACAGATTCCAAATGCAAGTATCACACTTGAAATGAACTCTAGACCTTTTATCTGCTCCTTGTAAATGAAATAACGAGGAATACATGTAGCACACACTTGGCCATGGAACAGCTGAGCAGCCAATTCCTACACTGTTAACCTGATTTGAATGTTACATGTAGTAGCCTACCCTAAAATTAAAACAGAAAGTCTGCACTTAAAGCACATCTTGATGTTTCATTTGTACAGAGCCAACATGATGAAAACTGTCGATGTCCAAATATTTATGGACCTAATTGTAGGTCAGCCCACAGAGGAGTAAGACCTTGTTCAAGAGAATCAAAATGGCTTACCTCATTCACATTCAGTACATAGTGGCTTTGAGCAAAGTTTGGTGGATTATCGTTCACATTGTCAACAAAGACTTCAATGGACACGTTCACCTTGGATAGAGCAGAAGGGGAAAGCCAGTTAGCGAATTTGCATTTAAGTCAGTTAGTGAATTTGCATTTAAGTCTTTAGCGAATTTGCATTTAAGTCAGTTAGCGAATTTGCATAATTTGCATTTTAGAAAGGGTCTGCAGTTGTTTTTTTTTTTTTACTAAGGAGGTTATAAGACTTTATACTAATTAAGGTCACTTACTCAGAGTTACTGTGAAAACCAGGCATACTGTATATGCATAAATCAAGACTTTGACAAAGTGAAAAATAGCTAGGACAGTTGCTCAAACATCCTATTTACATATTTCAATTAGCATAATATTATATTTGTATTTCTCCAGTATGTATCCTATGACTAATGTTGGTCCACGTGACATCTCTACTCACAGATCTGGAGCCAGTTCGGTTGCATCTCACCCGGACAAAGAAGGAATCAACACTGGGCAAGGTCTAAGGAAACACCACAACAACAGCTAATCAATAGAATAGTTGTAACCCATGCAAAAATACCGTGGATCTACAGTTTTAGGCTACTGCAAGTTTTGTGGCTTGGTAACAGTTAACATTATAATACAAAAATGAGCATAGGTCATATGAGCAATAAACCATTTACTGTATAAATGCTTAATATGTCAGTGAGTCAGATCCTTGACCATCTTGCGATGTCACCGACAGAGTTTTGTTCGCATCAGGGTCACGTGCAGGAAAGCATGTCATGGATGTCACAGATAGAAAGGTGTTGCCTAGTTTTACTTCATGACAGAGTTGCATGTCTGTTCTACATAACATGAGTACTCTGTAGCCTTGCACACTGCTGACAGAGACCCACAGGTCACAATAACTTCCTAACTCTCAACAAACTGTAAAGAGAGTGAGGTTAGATAAACATACATATCAGACAAAAATGTCAAGTCCGTCTATCACCTCATAATCCAATCCTTTAGTGGCCCAGATTTCAGAGCCCTTCAAATAGAAAGCCTCCTCAGGATTCTCTGTTAAAGTTAGCGTTACATCGTCACTGGAGTTGATTTTGGCAACAAGGAGGTCGACTGTGCTGTTTTCTTGGATGAAGACAGGGTCAGGAGAAACTGTACAAACTGAGAGAAATTTGAATTTATTAAAAGTGGTTCAACAGACAAGATATCGACCAAGAAACAACATCAAGAAACACTTCTGTAAGCATGATGGCCTCAGGTCAAGTCCAGTGTGATGGAGGTTTGTAGGCCTCATTGCATCTTGTTATTAAATGAGAGTGTAAATTATTGATGAACAAATCAATTTCTATACTGCACATTGCATTGATGGTCCATACAAGATTGGGCCAATTTGATTAGGCATTAAGAGAGGTGATGTGAATGGAGCCTGACCTTATTATTCTGGAGGACTGTGGCGGAAAAACACTGCTTTCAGGCCTATCCATTTACTTGATGTACAGGGACCAACAAGATGCACCCACTCCTAGTCTACCCAATCGCATGAGCAACCACATCCACAACCCCTCACCAACAACTGGCTAGAGTTGACTTCCTCAAAAGTGACAAAGCATTTTACTCACGTTTTTGGGCCGTACAAACAGTACAGAAGGAGAAAGCCAGCAGAAAGCCTAGGATGATATTCACAGTTTTGCTCTTATATTTCAGTTCCATGTCCCGATTTCAGACGCACCACAAATGAAGTCGTCAGGACGCAGAGGAAGCCGTGGTACCAGCTGGTACGTCTCCACATAAAGCCCCGACTGTGTTGCCTGGTGAGTGGGAGTCGACTACAGTTGCAATGTTTGTGACTTCATCTTACGGTCATATATTGCCTAAAGAGCTTGCCAACAGCGGACTGCTGCCTCCTACAAAAATACTTGCATCTGTTTGAGCCAGAGGGGTGATTGTGTATTGGTGCCCAGGCTGCAGTCACTAAGGCCTGGGCTGGAATGTAGGAATGCCTCCAGTCTTGCAGGCCTTTTACTGGTCTCTGACTCATTCACATTATTACATGTTTGGAATCAATATAGTGATAATGTCAAATGTACAGTAGTATCTTCAGATTATTTTTAAAAGTATTTAATCTGGATGAAATTACACAAACCTCGTAATGTAAAGCAATGCATTCACACAAATAAAGGCACAGAAAGAGAGTAATATCCCACCTCTCTCTTTCTCTCCCGGGCGATACAGACAACAGGCCCGAGACTCTGGTGCATCCTGGAGTACATGTACGGCTTCACACACCCTCCCCTCTGTCTCACTGTCACCCGCTCACTCACACGCCATTCCCACTACACACACACGCACACACACACACACACACACACACACACACGCACGCACACACACACACACACACACACGCACGCACGCACGCACACACACACACACACACACACACACACACACGAACACACACACACACACACATACATTGAGCCATCCCCCTCTGCAACCCCATGTAGGAACAACGGGCATACAGTGTCATGGTGTCACATGAAGTAAACACATTGTGCTGACGTGACAGGACCGTGCTAATGACATGCCATGGTCACACACAGAGCAGGAGCCCCTGCTAATGACATGCCATGGTCACACACAGAGCAGGAGCCCCTGCTAAAACACTCAGTGACATTGTTTGTCTTAAAAACAATGTGTGGCTAGAAGCTCAATAGATACTGTACAGTAACTAGTTAGATTTGATTACACTCCTACACTCTTATTAAACTCCTTCCCAGTCAAGCTCAAGGCTTTTCTATAGCATATGCAATGTACTTACCAATGTGTAATAATATCTGTGACGTATAATGCTTTGGAAAATGAGGTGGCATGTTCATTTCCAACTCAATAGCGGAGGGACGTATATGTTTGGTGTCATATATGCTGTTGTGCCAGTCATCTGATGGCTGGGCAATGACCAACAGTACCCATCAGAACCAGCAGAGGGCAGCAGAGAGGGATGCACCTCAGGCCTGCCGCACTTTCACCAAATAAAGAAACTCACAGACAATCAGAGGAATTAGTTATGAAGAATCATCCACACTTGCTGATGGAGAAAAATAGTAGCCTAATACAAAAATGCCAATAAAAGACCTTAAAGTTATGTACCTGTTCCCAAATATACTTGAACTGGGCCTGAGAAGTCTTAACACCAGGGTACTTTAAGCTTATCAGTAGCTGCTCATACAGTAGTTCCTGGATGACTGCCCAGGTGAGACTGGTTCATGTCCTCTAATCAGGACCAGCTCGCTGGCTCAGCGCTGCGTCTCATGACACTGGCACACTTAGCCCTAATGGCACACTGGCACACTTAGCCCTAATGGCACAATTGGCACACTTACTGTAGCCCTAATGGCAATTTTTTATGAGTGAAGTCACTAAGGACCAGGGAGACCAGCTACACATAAATAGAACAATAAAACAAACAACTTTGTCAACTTTGCACAGCACACTGTGACGAGGCACAGACACACAGCACACTGTGAAGAGGCACAGACACACAGTGACAGGAGTGTCCATCCATTCATTTTTTCTCTGCTCTTCACCCATCGACGTCCTTCCTCCAAGGGCAGCCAAGCGCTCCTGTCCGTCTTCACCAGGGACGGACAGCGTTGGGGCTCTGTTCCTCTGCATGTTTTGGGTTCTTTTTGGGGGGAAACCCTTGCGAACACAGGGGAGAATTATGCACACTGCACAGAAAGGCCCGGAGACCTTCTTGCTGTGAGGTCACAGTACTAAGCACTGCGCCACCGTGCCGCACGTGAGTCATTCTGGGTTCAGTGTCTTGCTCAAGGACACACTCTGAAAGCTGGGATGGGACCGGGGACCTTGCGATCCCCAGCTGGCTGCTCTACCTCCTAAGTGCAGCTAAAGTGGATAGACTGGACAATTGGTGCCCCCCTCAATGTTTGCTACCATCTCCCTAAGATTTTGTCATCTTGAGCCTCAAGCTGAGGTAATTAAGACTAATTAAAATAATCAGTCGTGGGTATCCCATAGATGCTACAGCTGTAACAGGTCAGACCCCAGATCAGCTGATACCGATGGACTCTATTGGCTCTTCAAAGTGTAGCAACCAGCTGTGGTCCAGGGTTAATGAGGCGGGAGATCAGGGACCTCACATTTCTCTAAGAGGGCTTGGGAAAATGTAGTCCCAGACACGACCGACCATCTTGTTTCTACACAGGTGTATCTATTCGTCTGATTGCATAGGATTCTATGCAGTAGAGCCAATCAGACACATAGATACACCTGTGTAGAAACAAGATGGTCGTGTCTGGGACTACATTTTCCCAAGCCCTATAGCCTTTTTTCACTTTTTTAACTCTGCTCTTATGAATGAAAATCTAACTTGGGTTAAGTTAGAGAATCAAAGAACACGCGAATGGTCGGTCAAGCTGTTTATCTTTTTTCAAAGACGATAGTTTTATTCTAGTGTCAAGTGTCAAGTTTATTCTAGTGTCTAAGCTCAGAATGAATTAATGAAACAGGGGGTGTCGTCTTATAGTCGTGGTAGAGGAAGTGACGTCAATCAGGACAAACGGGACGGGGAAGTGATGTCACACAGGACAAATGGTAGTTCCACAGACTGGTCTATGAGAACGAACTAAAAAGGAAATTCACACAAGTTATAAAATAATAAACTTAAGGAAGAACAGTCAGGTAGGAAAACAGAAAATAACAAATTGTGGGGTTAACACATTGGTGAGACTGAAATTCCATTAACACTCTTCAGTATATAGGCTACAGATAATATATTTTTCGATTGATGACTTTTCTCCAAGGTGGCTTGACTTTCTGCCTTTCTGACCTTTTAAAAAACACTCTTTAGCACTTAGCCCATAGTAGCCTACATACTGTATCCACTAGCCTGGCTTCACCATCCTGATCACTTGATCTCACAATCTGTCATTACACGTCCTTACTTGCTTATCTACCCTGGGGCCTATTTGCTTTGTTGTTGTGGTTTCCGGTCTAAGCAGATCTGGATCCCTTTGTCCAAAAACAGCTCTACCCATAAACCTACGATGCAATACGGCAAGTTTCTTCTTCTGGAATAGGCTACTTCATTAGGGGCCAGGCAGCGTAGCTGCCGGAACCCTATTGTATTTGCCTATATTATTATTGGGGGCCAAGCAGCGAAGCTGCGTAGGCCTCCATTAAGTTTCTACCTTTTCTTATTATTTATTATTCCTCTGCCATTGTAGTCTATGGCAGCCCATAGAAGCTTATGGTAGAAAGTTATGAAAATTGGCACACTCATTCGGGACAGTGCTCTGACCCTTCTCACCAAGTCTCATGTCCACACCTCACCCTCTCTAGCGCCACCAACGTGTCAAAGTTGCAGGTGCATTTATGCATGCAGCTTTTCTTCAGCAAGTCCAATTTTCAAACTTCAGGTGTCCTTCAATTCCTTGGCTCAAGCCGGATTCAACGCACACTATGACGTCATTGTGGCCATCTTGGCTTCTCCGCCATTTTGAATGATGTGCAAAACCCTTAAAATGTATCTCCTCCTAGGAACTTTCACCAATCTGCACGAAAATCGGTGGATGTCATCTATACACCAATGTCTACAAAGGATGTAGAGGAATTTTTGACTATTTATTGCGTTCGCTCGTGACAGCCAATCAAAATTGGCAGAAAAGCTGCAAAACAGGAACTGGGGTCATATCTCAGTAATGTTTTAATCTATCAAAACCACATTTGGCACACTCATTCGGGACATACCCATGACATCTGTCACCAAGCCTCATGTTGACATCTCGTGCACTCTAGCGCCACCAGTGTGTCAAAGTTGGAGTTGCGTTTATGCCAGTAACTTTTGAACTGTATGTCCAATCTTCAAAATTATGGTAGCAATGGAGTCCTTGGCTCATGCTGAGTTCAAAACACCCCATGGTTTTATTATTACGTCATTTGTTTGATTGCAGAATGAAAGGAACACTTTTTGTCTTCTGCACAATTTCACCAGTTTCAGGGTGGTGAAAGGCGCATTTTGGAAAAAGTCACATTTTCTAAACTGCCATCCCTCTTCTAATTCTCACAGCTCATACACATTTTATATATCAAAACGTCCACACGACTCTTGGGATTCATAAAATCAAAAAAGCTAAGCTCTTCGATGTATATTTTTCACTCTGTGACAGTTCGAATAATGACCCCCCCCCCCTCCATTGAAATCAATGGAGCCACACTCTAGAAAATCTCTCTTCGCTCTAGAATCTCTAACTGTTTCTAACTCTTCACCTCTCCTACACTTCTGAAGACCGAAGGACATATTATACATGGAAATGTTCGCGTGATTGTCTGGATTCTGAAGAAGTAAATAGTTGAGCTATGCTATGTATACTTTTCACTGTGTGCCAATTTAAACAACGACACCCCCCCCCTCTCACTCTACCGAGAGGAAGCAACCCTACCAGGTGACATTAATTAAGTGCTCAGGACTCACTCTACCGAGAGGAAGCAGAAGCTGACATTATCCACTCAAATCTGCGAAGCGCGTTTGT
Source organism: Borostomias antarcticus (assembly GCF_949987555.1). NCBI lineage: Eukaryota > Metazoa > Chordata > Actinopteri > Stomiiformes > Stomiidae > Borostomias > Borostomias antarcticus. The sequence goes on from NC_140237.1 coordinate 6,423,149, forward strand.
AAGATCTGTCGTGGCATAGCGGGTAGCGCGTAAGCAACGAGTTCAGGGTTCGATTCCCGTTCATCCAAAGTGCATTTTTATAATTATTGTAATTATGCTGCTGTGGAAGTCAATGGCAGACAACAGAATCATTGTCGGTCGCTCCTGCCAGTTAAAAGTTGTGAAATTTGGCTCACAGACCAGGGACTCGTGTGCCTATTGTTCAGAGTAAGTAATATGTGTGTATTACAAATGTTTGCCATGTGGGGGAGGCATCTTACAGTACAGTACATCATATTCATGGGTTTTGTTGTAGAGACGATAATCCAGACAAGCACATACAGTAGAGACAATCACATAGACCAGCTCATACAGTATAGACAATCACATAGACAATTGCATACAGTAGAGAAAATCAGACGGAAGCACATACAGTAGACAATCACAGACATACAGTACAGCAGACAACATAACATACAATAGACACAATTACATAGACACAAGCACATACAGTACAGACAATCACATATAGTACAATGTGCTCCTCTTGTGTAAAATGCAGCAGACGGAACTTGGTTGCGTATTGTTTGCCATGTTCATGGCTGTGTACAAATAGTCAAAGTGGGTAAAGGAAATGCAGTGAGTGGGTGTAGACTTCTGTGGAGTAGGGGAAGGTTTTGAAGATTCAATTGAGTCTAGTTTGTCTGAATGGGAAGGTACAAGTGAAGAAGTGAAGAACACTGGCCAGACTCCTGTTTACCTTCATTGCTATCAGAAGGTAGGCCGTCTTTCGCTGGTGCAGCAAGAAATTCCACTCTAGGCTCCCATTTTGTAGTGTTCACTGACAACAACATTCTCGCAAACTTACAGGAGGTGAACCTGAGAAGCTTGGAGCAACAGTGGGCAGCCAGACTCTACAACTACCACTTCAACATCAAGTTCCAGCCTGACAAAACCAATGTTAATGCTGATGCCCTATCTCGTGTACCTGTGGATGGAGGAGAGGATGGTGAAGAGGAGGAGATCCTGGCCCTGAAGACTGTTCTCACCGGGGTGGAAAACCCATGCCCAGAAATGCTTAACTCTCCTGTCCAAGTTCACCTAGAAGAAGTGCAGCTGGGCTGAACCCCCTGGAGAATGGAAGGACGCCCAGTAAAAAGATGACATGATTCGCCACATGCTGTTATCCTTGCAGACAGGAAAACCGCCCAGTGCAACAGAAAGGATCGCCCTGCAACGTGACACTCGGCAGATCCTCAAGGAGAGATAGAGGCTGACTCTGAGGGAGGGAGTCTTGCATCAGTGTGTGAGGGACCCCAACACCGCAAACTCCATCTTTCAGCTGGTCCTCCCTACAGCCTTGAAAGAGAAGGTGTGGCAGAATTTCCACGAATGGGCTGGCCACACGGGTGTGGGAAAGACTTTAGCTCTCATCCGCTGCCCACAAGTGTTGAGTATGAGACCAGCCTACTTTTCTTGTTTTATTGAGCTGAATGATTTTCATAGTTTGCAGTGGTTGAGGTTTGCAGTGGTTATAACGTTTGCTGTGTTTACCAAGTTTGCAGTGTAGTTGCAGTCCGACAAACACTATCTCTAAAGCCTTCAAAACATCCGTCGTATTTGCTTCATCTTTTGCGTGGTCAGCTTGGCCCCCACAACGCTGCTTGCAGCTTTAATTAGGGGCCAGGCAGCGTAGCTGCCGGAACCCTATTGTATTTGCCTATATTATTATTATTATTATTATTATTATTCTCCATCTTCCACTGAAGTCTAACTTCCCGTGGACAAAAAAACACCAAAATTTGCACAAAGCTCCAGTACTATACCCAAAGTCCTCAACCTGCATTTTAGGTCAATAAACCTGAAGGTGGCGCTACAGCAACAGTCTAAAGTTTAAAACTTAAAAAAAATCATAAAAAATCAGCCATAGGTGCTATCACTGTAAAACCACCACGTGAATGTAGTCCCAAGTGAGACAAAACTTTCATATGCTTTGACCTTGCAGGAATTTTGAAGTCCATCACTCTGATTTCTTCATAAACTGTAAAACCTATCAAACCTATCTCCTCCCACATTTATTGTTCAATTGACACCAAATTGATCTACTGTATCTTCAGACTGTCCTTACCAAACGATCCCCACAGATTTTTGAAATATGAAAAATTGAGCCCACAGCACATCAAAAAGTTTTACTGTTAACAGTTTTGTATACAGTTCCTATTAATTCTCGCCAAATCAATGTCTGATCATCCTCATAAAAAGTGACAACATTGGCAACATATCCAAGATGTAGTATGATTTATTTCAGAATTTTATCTCAAAAATTGAATTTTTTAAAATATGTTTAATTCTCTCCTCTGAAACCAACACTTCATACAGAGAAAACTACGTTACCCACAATCCAAAGCAAGCTCCACAAATCTGAGACATCGCTGTTGGCAACCCTACCCAACCCCCGCCGAGGATTACAATGACTAAATCGATTGATTGGCAACTGACTGAGTACACAGCTGCTGAAGTTAATGTTCAATTATGAAAAAAAAGCTAACAAAACCTGTAACCCACATTTTTCAATCAATTAACCCTAAAGTTGCTACACTGGATCTTCAAACTGTCATTCACAAACTCATTGACCAGATAATTGAATTATCAAAATTGATCTTACAATGCATCAAAATGTTTTACTTATTATTATTATTCTCCATCTTCCACTGAAGTCTAACTTCCTGTGGACAAAAAATCACCAAAATTTGCACATAGCTCCAGTACTATACCCAAAGTCCTCAACCTGCATTGTAGGTCAATAAAGCTGAAGGTGGCGCTACAGCAACAGTCTAAAGTTTAAAACTTTAAAAAAATCATAACAAATCAGCCATAGGTGCTATCACTGTAAAACCACCACGTGAATGTAGTCCCACCTGAGACAAAACTTTCATATGCTTTGACCTTGCAGGAATTTTGAAGTCCATCACTCTGATTTCTTCATAAACTGTAAAACCTATCAAACCTATCTCCTCCCACATTTTTTGTTCAATTGACACCAAAATGGATCTACTGTATCGTCAGACTGTCCTTACCAAACGATCCTCACAGATTTCTGAAATATGAAAAATAGAGCCCACAGCACTTCAATAAGTTTTTCTGTTAACAGTTCTGTATACAGTTCCTATTAATTCTCGCCAAATCAATGTCTGATCATCCTCATAAAAAGTGACAACACTGGCCACATATCCAAGATGTAGTATGATTTTTTTCAGAATTTTATCTCAAAAATTTAATTTTTTAAAATATGTTTAATTCTGTCCTCTGAAACCAACACTTCATACAGAGAAAACTACGTTACCCACAATCCAACGCAAGCTCCACGAATCTGAGACATCGCTGTTGGCAACCCTACCCCACCCCCGCCGAGGATTACAATGACTAAATCGATTGATTGGCAACTGACTGAGTACACAGCTGCTGAAGTTAATGTTCAGTTATGAAAAAAAAGCAAACAAAACCTGTAACCCACATTTTTCAATCAATTAAAACTAAAGTTGCTACACTGGATCTTCAAACTGTCATTCACAAACTCATTGACCAGATTATTGAATTATCAAAATTGATCTTACAATGCATCAAAATGTTTTACTTATTAGGTGGGCTAGCTTGTAAAAGCTAGCCCAACTTGTGATATTCCCACTATTTCTTTATTATTATTCTTATTCTCCCCGTTTTTTGTCACCTTTATAACTTCTTCATACTTTGTGCTAGAAACTTCATTCAAATTTTAAAATGTTCACGATGTTTAGCTCTTTAAGGGATGTATTCAGATTTTTGATATTTTTTATAGTTTTTTAGTAATTTAACTTTTAATAGTAATTTTTGTGCCATTGAAACTGCTGGTGGAATGTTCAGTATCATTATGCTTTTAGAGTGGTGGCAGCTGTTGCTTTTAAAATATTTACACATTTTGTAAACTGCTGGCACTCCTACAGTTTTGAAAGCTCACACACATATTATACATCAAAACTTTCACACAACTGTGCTGATTCGTACAATGTAAGTATCTTAGCCGTGTGACTTATAATTTTCGCTGTATGACGATTTGTTTGGCAACTGTGCTCTCCATTGAAACGTATGGGCCCACACTCTACCTTTTGAGCTGCTAATTTTGCATTTTTACCCTTTTTCTAACTAGTCGCCATGCCTACAGTTTTTAAGCTACACAGACATATCATAGCCTAAAATGTTCAGCATTTTCTCAGGATTCCTACAGTGTCAATATCTAGGCTGGCACCTTTATACTTTTTGAGAGAGAGCTGTCTGAAGCTGGCATGCCTTTCCATTGAAGTGAATGAGAGGATGCTCACAGTGTCAGTTGGGATTTGAATTTGGGGACACGTGCATGCTCTCTGTAGAGGCACCCTTTTATGACTAATTCATATTCATTTCTTCCTTCCTTCCTTCCTTCCTTCCTTCTGTCCTTCCTTCTTTCCTTCCTTCCTTCCTTTCTTCCTTCCATCCTTCATTCCTTTCCTTCCTTCCATCCTTCCTTCCTTTCCTTCCATCCTTCCTTCCATCCTTCCTTCCATCCTTCCTTCCCTTACTTCCATCCTTCCTTCCTTCTTTCTTTCTTTCCTTCCTTCCATCCATCCTTCCTTCCTTCCTTCCTTTCCTTCCTTCCTTCCTTCCTTCCTTTCTTCCATCCTTCATTCCTTTCCTTCCTTCCATCCTTCCTTTCTTTCCTTCCTTCCTTCCATCCTTCCTTTCCTTCCTTTCCTTCCTTCCATCCTTCCTTCCATCCTTCCTTCCATCCTTCCTTCCCTTACTTCCATCCTTCCTTCTTTCTTTCTTTCCTTCCTTCCATCCTTCCTTCCTTCCTTCCTTTCCTTTCCTTTCCTTTCCTTTCCTTCCTTCCTTTCTTCCTTCCATCCTTCATTCCTTTCCTTCCTTTTCTTCCATCCTTCCTTCCATCCTTCCTTCCCTTACTTCCATCCTTCCTTCCGTCTTTCTTTCTTTCCTTCCTTCCATCCTTCCTTTCCTTCCTTCCTTTCTTCCTTCCATCCTTCATTCCTTTCCTTCCTTCCTTCCATCCTTCCTTCCTTTCCTTCCTTCTTTCCTTCCATCCTTCCTTCCTTCCTTCTTTCCTTCCTTCCTTCTTTCCTTCCTTCCTTCCTTCCTTCCTTCCATCCTTCCTTTCCTTCCTTTCCTTCCTTTCCTTCCTTCCATCCTTCCTTCCTTCCATCCTTCCTTCCTTCTTTCTTTCTTTCCTTCCTTCCTTCCTTCCTTCCTTCCTTCCTTCCATCCTTCCTTCCTTTCCTTCCATCCTTTCTTCCTTCCATCCTTCATTCCTTTCCTTCCTTCCTTCCTTCCATCCTTCCTTCCCTTACTTCCATCCTTCCTTCCATCTTTCTTTCTTTCCTTCCTTCCATCCTTCCTTTCCTTCCTTCCTTCCATCCTTCATTCCTTTCCTTCCTTCCTTCCTTCCTTCCCTTCCTTCCTTCCTTCCATCCTTCCTTCCTTCCTTCCTTCCTTCCTTCCTTCCTTCTTTCCTTCCTTCCTTCCCTTCCTTTCCTTCCTTTCCTTCCTTCCATCCGTCCTTCCATCCTTCCTTCCATCTTTCTTTCCTTCCTTCCTTCCATCCTTCCTTTCCTTCCTTCCTTTCTTCCTTCCATCCTTCATTCCTTTCCTTCCTTCCATCCTTCCTTTCCTTCCATCCTTCCTTCCCTTACTTCCATCCTTCCTTCCGTCTTTCTTTCTTTCCTTCCTTCCATCCTTTCCTTCCTTCCTTTCTTCCTTCCATCCTTCATTCCTTTCCTTCCTTCCTTCCTTCCTTTCCTTCCTTCCTTCCTTCTTTCCTTCCATCCTTCCTTCCATCCTTCCTTCTTCCTTCCTTCCTTCCTTCCTTCCTTCCATCCTTCCTTCCTTCCTTCCTTCCTTCCTTCCCTTCCCTTCCCTTCCCTTCCCTTCCCTTCCCTTCCCTTCCTTCTTTCTTTCCTTCCTTCCTTCCTTCCTTCCTTCCTTCCATCCTTCCTTCCATCCTTCCTTCCTCCTTTCTTTCCTTCCTTCCATCCTTCCTTCCCTTCCTTCTTTCTTTCTTTCTTTCTTTCCTTCCATCCATCCTTCCTTCCATCCTTCCTTCCTTTCCTTCTTTCCTTCATTCCATCCATCCATCCTTCCTTCCTTCCTTCCTTTCCTTCCTTCCATCCGTCCTTCCATCCTTCCATCCTTCCATCCTTCCATCCTTCCTTCCTTCCCTTACTTCCATCCTTCCTTATTTCCTTCCTTCCTTCCTGCTTTCTTTCCTTCCATCCTTCCCTTCCTGCTTTCTTTCTTTCTTTCTTTCCTTCCATCCTTCATTCCTTTCCTTCCTTCCATCCTTCCTTCCTTCCTTCCTTCCATCCTTCCTTCCTTCCTTCCTTCCTTCCTTCCTTCCTTCCTTTCCTTCCATCCTTCCTTCCTTCCTTCCATCCTTCCTTCCTTCCTTCCTTCCTTCCTTCCCTTCCTTCTTTCTTTCTTTCCTTCCTTCCATCCTTCCATCCTTTCTTTCTTTCTTTCTTTCTTTCTTTCTTCCTCAAAGAAATATTCAGAATGACTCTTTTTCAGGCTGCAAACTCATATTAATATATTTTCTCCTCTTTCAGCTATTGAACTCAATAAAACTATGAGTTATGATGAGTGGTCTAATCTATTTTTGAGTGTAGTACTAGCAGTACTTATAACAAACACCTACTGCAACACCTCCACAGCTACTGGTCCGCCCGGGGTGGGCTATAGACACATGGTCTCCAATGAGGGGTGCATTGGGATGGCCTGGCAATCACTGACCTGCCCCCCACAACCTCTGACCTGAGGGGGCGGAGTCTCGCCACCACGCCACTATCCACACCACCGTCCCCACATCTCAGACCCTGAGTTGGCTAAAGATGCAGTTTTCACGGTTGGGTGCATGTGGGTGGTCCGGGGAGCAGTACGCTGTCCTAGACTGGCTCTGACCCGAGGAGGCGGAGTCTCGTCACAACGCCACTATCCACGCCACTGTCCCCACATCTCAGCCCCTGAGTGAGCTACAGACACACGGTATTCACTGTTGGGTGCATGGAGATTGCCCAGATGTCAGTGCACTGCCCCCGACCTGCTCTGACCGGAGGGGGCGGAGTCTCGCCATCACGCCACTATCCACGCCACGGACCTCACAACACAGCCTCTGAGGTGGCTAAAGACACACAGTCTTCACTGGTGAAGGCAGGTGGGTAGCCCGGCATGGCCTACACTGTCCACGACCGGCTCTGACCCAAGGGGGCGGAGTCTCACACTCACGCCACTATCCACGCCACGGCCCCACAACTCAGCCCCTGAGTGGGCTAGAGACACATGGTCTTCACCGGTGCGGGCGGGTAGGTGGTCCGGAGAGGGGTACACTGTCCTCGACCAGCTCTGACCTGAGGGGGCGGAGTCTCACCACCATGCCACTGTCCACACCACAGACCCCACAACTCAGCCCCTGATTGGGCTAGGGACGCACGGTCTTCGCCGGTGGGTGCATGGAGATTGCCTGGTCCGTAGTAGTTCTAGCAGTAGCTGTTACATACAGCTGCAGCAGCTAGCCCACCTCACATTTTCTCCAGGAAATGTACTTTCTAGTTATTATTATTATCCATCTTCCACTGAAGTCTAACTTCCTGTGGACAAAAAATCACCAAAGTTTGCACATAGCTTCAGTACTATACCCAAAGTCCTCAACCTGTATTGTAGGTCAATAAAGCTGAAGGTGGCGCTACAGCAACAGTCTAAAGTTTAAAACTTAAAAAAGTCATAACAAATCAGCCATAGGTGCCATCACTGTAAAACAACCACATGAATGTAGTCCCAAGTGAGACAAAACTTTCATACACTCTGACCTTGCAGGAATTTTGAAGTCCATCACTCTGATTTTTTCATAAACTGTAAAACCTATCAAACCTATCTTCTCCCACATTTTTTGTTCAATTGACACCAAAATTGATCTACTGTATCTTCAGACGGTCCGTACCAAACGATCCTCACAGATTATTGAAATATAAAAAATTGAGCCCACAGCACATCAAAAGGTTTTACTGTAAACAGTTCTGTATACAGTTCCTATTTATTCTCGCCAAATCAATTTCTGATCATCCTCATAAAAAGTGACAACATTGGCCACATATCCAAGATGTAGTGTGATTTATTTCAGAATTCTATCTAAAAAATTGAATTTTTAAAAATATGTTTAATTCTGTCCTCTGAAACCAACACTACATACAGAGAAAACTACATTACCCACAATCCAACGCAAGCTCCGGAGACATCGCTGTTGGCAACCCTACCCAGCCCCCGCCGAGGATTACAATGACTAAATCGATTGATTGGCAACTGACTGAGTACACAGCTGCTGAAGTTAATGATCAATTATGAAGAAAAGCAGACAAAACCTGTAAAAATTAATAAACATATCTCATCCCACATTTTTTAATCAATTAACACCACACAACTTGCTTCACTGGATGTTCAGACTGTAATTCACAAACTCATTGACCAGATTGTTGAATTATCAAAATCGAGCTTACAATGCATCAAAATGTTTTACAAATGTTTTACGATACGATATGAATGTACAAAATTAACATTGGAATGTCAACTTTCTTGTTGTCCTCCTATTCGCTCGCTTATTGCTCCTAAACTTGTCGGAAATTGCCTGGTCCCGCCTCATCGCTGCGAAGCAGCTTTAATTGGGGGCCAAGAAGCGCAGCTGCGCAGGCACCCATTAAGTTTCTACCTTTTCTTATTTAGGGGCCAAGCCCCAAAGGGGCGAAGACCCTATTGTTATTGATGGTATTATTATTATTATTAGGGGCCAAGCCCCAAAGGGGCGAAGACCCTATTGTTATTGATGGTATTATTATTAGGGGCCAAGCCCCGTAGGGGCGAAGACCCTATTGTAATTGATGGTATTATTATTATTATTATTATTATTATTATTATTATTATTCTTCTTCTGCCATTGAAGTCAATGGCAGCCTATAGAACGGAGTGGTAACTTTTTACCAAAATTTGCATGATGGTAGAGGATGATGTGCTGAGTCCATGGAGCACGACCCAGATCGATTAGCCAATAGGGGGCGCTATAGCAGCCGACTGAAGTTGCGAACTTTGAACAGGCATATCTCAGGCCCCGTTTGACCTACAGGCATGACACTTTGCACACATATGTCTCTCCTCATGATGAACAAATTTGCCTCAAGGACCCATAACTTCCGGTTATATAGATTTTCCGCCATCTTGAATTTTTTGAAAAACACTTCAAATGTATCTCCTCCTAGGAATTTTGACCAATCAGCACGAAACTCGGTAGGCACATTCTCTAGACCAATGTCCACATAGGATGTTCAGGGATTTTCAATTTTCGAAAGGGTTCGCCCGCTACAGCCAATCAAATTTGGTGTCCAAGCCGCCAAACAGGAAGTGTGGTCATATCTCAGAAAATTGTTAATGTATTAAAGCCACATTTGGCACACTCATCGGGGACAGTCCCATGACCTCTGGCAGCAAGTGGCATTGCGACAGCTCAAACCCTCTAGCGCCACCACCATGTCAAAGTTGGAAGTGCGTTAATGCACACAACTTTTGACCTGTGTAACCGATTTTGAAAAATGAGGTACCGTTGGAATCCCTCGCTCATGCCGAGTTCATCGCATCCTATGATGTCATTTTCCACCAATTGGATTTCCCGCCATTTTGTATTTTGTGTAAAACACTTAAAATGTATCTTCTCCTAAGGATTTTCACCAATCTACATGAAACTGGCTGTACACATTCTTTAGACTAATGTCCACAAAACTCCTAGAGGGATTTTCGATTGTCGAAGGTGTTCGCTCGCTACAGCCAATCGAATTTGGCGTCCAAGCCGCCAAACAGGAAGTGTGGTCAAATCTCAGTAAGGTTTTGATGTATCATAACCACATTAGGCACACTCATCGTGGACGGTCCCGAGACCCCTGTCACCAAGTCTATGTCGACACCTCAAAGTCTCTAGCGCCACCAACCTGTCAAAGTTGGAAGTGCGTATATTCTGAACCGTACGCCCGATTTTCAAAACTGCGGTAGCGATTTGAATAGACTCCTATGACGTGTTTCGCTTGTTGTCTTTTATGCGCTGGTCGCATGTCCTGCTTGGCCCCCACATTGCTGCTTGCAGCTATATTTATTATTATTATTAGGGGCCAAGCCCCGTAGGGGCGAAGACCCTATTGTAATTGATGGTATTATTATTATTATTATTATTATTATTATTATTATTATTCTTCTTCTGCCATTGAAGTCAATGGCAGCCTATAGAACGGAGTGGTAACTTTTTACCAAAATTTGCATGATGGTAGAGGATGATGTGCTGAGTCCATGGAGCACGACCCAGATCGATTAGCCAATAGGGGGCGCTATAGCAGCCGACTGAAGTTGCGAACTTTGAACAGGCATATCTCAGGCCCCGTTTGACCTACAGGCATGACACTTTGCACACATATGTCTCTCCTCATGATGAACAAATTTGCCTCAAGGACCCATAACTTCCGGTTATATAGATTTTCCGCCATCTTGAATTTTTTGAAAAACACTTCAAATGTATCTCCTCCTAGGAATTTTGACCAATCAGCACGAAACTCGGTAGGCACATTCTCTAGACCAATGTCCACATAGGATGTTCAGGGATTTTCAATTTTCGAAAGGGTTCGCCCGCTACAGCCAATCAAATTTGGTGTCCAAGCCGCCAAACAGGAAGTGTGGTCATATCTCAGAAAATTGTTAATGTATTAAAGCCACATTTGGCACACTCATCGGGGACAGTCCCATGACCTCTGGCAGCAAGTGGCATTGCGACAGCTCAAACCCTCTAGCGCCACCACCATGTCAAAGTTGGAAGTGCGTTAATGCACACAACTTTTGACCTGTGTAACCGATTTTGAAAAATGAGGTACCGTTGGAATCCCTCGCTCATGCCGAGTTCATCGCATCCTATGATGTCATTTTCCACCAATTGGATTTCCCGCCATTTTGTATTTTGTGTAAAACACTTAAAATGTATCTTCTCCTAAGGATTTTCACCAATCTACATGAAACTGGCTGTACACATTCTTTAGACTAATGTCCACAAAACTCCTAGAGGGATTTTCGATTGTCGAAGGTGTTCGCTCGCTACAGCCAATCGAATTTGGCGTCCAAGCCGCCAAACAGGAAGTGTGGTCAAATCTCAGTAAGGTTTTGATGTATCATAACCACATTAGGCACACTCATCGTGGACGGTCCCGAGACCCCTGTCACCAAGTCTATGTCGACACCTCAAAGTCTCTAGCGCCACCAACCTGTCAAAGTTGGAAGTGCGTATATTCTGAACCGTACGCCCGATTTTCAAAACTGCGGTAGCGATTTGAATAGACTCCTATGACGTGTTTCGCTTGTTGTCTTTTATGCGCTGGTCGCATGTCCTGCTTGGCCCCCACATTGCTGCTTGCAGCTATATTTATTAGGGGCCAAGCCCCAAAGGGGCGAAGACCCTATTGTTATTGTTAGTGTTATTATTCATCTGCCATGGGAGTCTATGGCAGGCCCTATAGCCGATTGGTAACTTTTTACGAAACTTTGCACGATGGTAGAGGCTTATGGCCCGAAGCCATGGAGCAAGTCTCACATTGATTGGCCAAAAGGGGGCGCTATAGCAGCCGACTGAAGTTGCGAACTTTGAACAGGCATATCTCAGGCCCCGTTTGACCTACAGACATGACACTTTGCACACATATGTCTCTCCTCACGATGAACAAATTTGCCTCAAGGACCCATAACTTCCGGTTATATAGATTTTCCGCCATTTTGAATTTTTTGAAAAACGCTTAAAATCTATCTCCTCCTAGAGACTTTGACCAATCTGCATGATACTGGGTACACACAGTCTAAGGACCGATATCTATAATTCCATCTCGGCAAAAGTTGAAAAAGTTAAATTTAACAGCAACTATGAGCCAATGAAAATGGCATGGGGCGTGGCTTTTCACATAAAGGGGTATACTTTCTTAAGGGTTGTGCAGAACACCACGCCACTTGGTACACATCTGTGCAGATATAACCTGAGGCGGCCACTGCATTATTGGCCGAATCAAACCAAATGGGGGCGCTAGAGAGCTCATTTTCAGTTTAGGCCTAACCGCCATGCAGAACTTTCCGAACCACGGTACGGTGGTACCAGGGTATGTCTAATGGTCACTGGAGAAAGAAGAGCCTGATTGGCCACAGGGTGGCGCTATTACAAGCCAAAATACATAAAAGGGGATAAAATGCAAACTTTGAATGGTCATATGTCATGCCCCGTTGGAGCTAGAGTCAGGACGCTTTGGAGGCATATATGTCTCATCAGGGTAAACAAATTTGCCTCAAGGAGTTATAACTTCGGATTATGTTAATTTGCAACAATTTTGCATTTTTTGAAAAACACTTGAAATCTATCTCCTCCTAGGAAGTTTTGTCAATCTACATAAAGCACAGTATATAGAATCTAACAATGAATATCTAAAGTTCCATCTCGGCATAATTTAGAAAACATAATGAAAATAGCCACTGTGAGCAATTGAATATTGCAGAGGGTGTGGCTTTTCACAAAAAGGCATATCACTTCTGAAGGAATGCATGGAACAACACAAAATGTTGTGTTCATATCAACAATGTCAGCCAGAGGCAAAGCCTCCAATACTGGGCAGATTAAACTGAATGGGGGCGCTAGAGAGCAAATTTCCTGTTCAGGCCTAACCGCTTGGATGGTATTTCCGAAAACAGATATAGTAGTACCAGACCATATCTTGAGGTAACTGAAGAAATATGAAGCAGTTAGGCCAAAGGGTGGCGCTATAACGAGCCGAAATTCTTAAAAGTGGCTTAAACGCAATTGATTGCTGTAGCGCCCCCCGTGGCTAAATGGGGTTCATAATGCTTGTATGCGTAGCTGATGGCATGCTCTACAACTTACTAATTGGGCACAACACTGTCAGATTACATTTTGATGTTTATATAAGCATTGTTGTGCAAAGGGACCACCATTGCACTTTCATTGTATTTTCATTGCTAGAATTAAACCAATGTGTCGTCTCTTCTTATATGAAGAATGTGCTTGTTTAACTGAAATAATCAAGATCACTACAATTGAATGCATATGGACTCCACGTTAGTTTGACAGAAGTCATTCAGGTCAATTGGATGGAAATGTAGACCTTAAATTACATAGCCTACTTACACCAAATGTATGGGTAGGAGAGGGGCATTCTTCTGAAAACTGTGAGGTTAAGAGAGAAACAAGAATTGTGAGGGTTGTTCACAGATTGCTGAATTGTCAAGCTATCCTTGCAGTGATACTTGATGGTAAAGGTGGGTCTCCCAGTCAGATGTAAGGCCTGGACAATGACCAGGTGGGATGTTGACATGCAGAGAAATAGTCACATGCATAGCTCAAATGTGGCTATGGCAGATGTTAGCCATGTTTCTGTTACACAAATGTAATCAGCGTTCATAAAGAATTGATGTGTGTGTACATCTTTAAAGTCTGCTTTAAGACTGGATATTGTGTAGAGCCATTGTAAATGAACTGGCTTTTGTAGGAGTCAGTGTGTGAGAGGCATTTAGTGTAAAATGTGACATAGGTAGAGAGGTAATAGTTGGAGAAGGGTGCAAATGAGATTAAACTAGGGAATGTTATGACAGGTTTGATGGGAAGGTTAGTTGTCCAAAGAGTAACGAGTGCAGTGGTGTGTATTGTATGTGGCATGGGTGACAAACTGGATGGTAGAGTGGAAAAGAGTATCAAGTTTGGATAGTGTACCTTTTGCAGTATATAGCTTCACACTTCAACCAGGGAGAGGGTTTTAGCCTTTAATCTAAACACTTCATCCTGGGAGAGGACAGTAGCCCACAGACTACATAGCCTACTTACACCAAGTGTAGGGGGGGCATTCTTCTGGAAACTGTGAGGTGTAGAGAAACAAAAGTTGTGAGTGTTCTTCATAGGTAGCTGAATTATCAAGAAATCCCCGCACTGAGACTTGATGGTAGAGGTGGACCTTCCAGGCAGATGGAAGGCCTGGAGAACGATCATGTGGCATGTAGACATGCAGAGAAATAGGTTCTAAAACATATGTACCAAAATAGAATAAATGTAATGAGATTCTAAAAAGGACCTGACTCTCACTTGATGCTGTCAGATTAATTGAATGTGAATGCAGTTATATAATGATGATGATGATGATGATCATGGTGATGATACTTTTGCATGAATTTGACCTGATTCACCTGGTCAGGTGACATAGATGCTCACATGCATAGCTCCAATGTAGCTATGGCGTGTTTTCCTCGTTGGCTTTGATGCGTTTGTTGCGCTTGGCCCCGTTATTGCTGCTTGCAGCTATATTTAGGGGCCAAGCCCCAAAGGGGCGAAGACCCTATTGTTATTGGTAGTATTATTATTATTATTATTCCGCCATGGGTGTCTATGCAAGGCCCTATAACCGACTGGTCGCTTTTTATGAAAATCGGCAGAGTCATAGAGGCTTAGGCCCCGCAGCAGTGGAGCAAGTCTCACATCGATTGGCCAAAAGGGGGCGCTATAGCAGCCGACTGAAGTTGCGAACTTTGAACAGGCATATCTCAGGCCCCGTTTGACCTACAGACATGTACATTTGCACACATATGTCTCTCCTCATGACGAACAAATTTGCCTCAAGGACCCATAACTTCCGGTTATATAGATTTTCCGCCATTTTGAATTTTTGGAAAAACGCTTAAAATCTATCTCCTCCTAGAGACTTTGACCAATCTGCATGATACTGGGTACACACAATCTAAGGACCGATATCTATAATTCCATCTCGGCAAAAGTTGAAAAAGTTAAATATAACAGCAACTATGAGCCAATGAAAATGGCATGGGGCGTGGCTTTTCACATAAAGTGGTATACTTTCTTAAGGATTGTGCAGAACACCATGCCACTTGGTAGACATCTGTGCAGATATAACCTGAGGCGGCCACTGTATTATTGGCCGAATCAAACCAAATGGGGGCGCTAGAGAGCTCATTTTCAGTTTAGGCCTAACCGCCATGCAGAGCTTTCCGAACCACAGTACAGTGGTACCAGTGTATGTCTAATTGTCACTGGAGAAAGAAGAGCCTGATTGGCCACAGGGTGGTGCTATAACAAGACAAAATACATAAAAGGGGATAAAATGCAAACTTTGAATGGTCATATGTCATGCCCCGTTGGAGCTAGAGTCAGGACGCTTTGGAGGCATATATGGCTCATCAGGGTAAACAAATTTGCCTCAAGGAGCCATAACTTCGGATTATGTTAATTTGCAACAATTTTGCATTTTTTTAAAAACACTTGAAATCTATCTCCTCCTAGGAAGTTTTGTCAATCTACATGAAGCACAGTATATAGAATCTAACAATGAATATCTAAAGTTCCATCTCGGCATAATTTAGAAAACATAATGAAAATAGCCACTGTGAGCAATTGAATATTGCAGAGGGTGTGGCTTTTCACAAAAAGGCATAATACTTCTGAAGGAATGCATGGAACACCACAAAAACGTTGTGTTCATATCAAGAATGTCAGCCAAAGGCAAAGCCTCCAATACTGGGCAGATTAAACTGAATGGGGGCGCTAGAGAGCAAATTTCCTGTTCAGGCTGAACCGCTTGGATGGTATTTCCGAAAACAGATATAGTAGTACCAGACCATATCTTGAGGTAACTGAAGAAATATGAAGCAGTTAGGCCAAAGGGTGGCGCTATAACGAGCCGAAATTCTTAAAAGTGGCTTAAATGCAATTGATTGCTGTAGCGCCCCCCGTGGCTAAATGGGGTTCATAATGCTTGTATGCGTAGCTGATGGCATGCTCTACAACTTACTAATCGGGCACAACACTGTCAAATTACATTTTGAGGTTTATATAAGCATTGTTGTGCAAAGGGACCCCCATTGCACTTTCATTGTATTTTCATTGCTAGAATTAAACCAATGTGTCGTCTCTTCTTATATGAAGAATGTGCTTGTTTAACTGAAATAATCAAGATCACTACAATTGAATGCATATGGACTCCACTTTAGTTTGACAGTAGTCATTCAGGTCAATTGGATGGACATTACCTTACTTTAACTGTGAGACTTCTTAAACATTACAGACATGTCATTAGTAGCCTTGTAGGCTAGGTTTACTGCAACACATTAAGTGCAAATCTTAGGTAATTGACACAATTCCAATCTCCCAGAAACACTATTATCAGCTATTTTATATATAACATACTTCACAGGAAAAGGGAGAGTAGCCAATTAGACTACAGAATTATACCCAGGGAGAGGGTAGATTATTGATTGTTTTTGAATCTTCTAGATGCTGTAGGGTAGTTCCATTCTTCCCATTTCATCCCGGGAGAGGGTAGTAACTATTAGCCTAGGGAGAGTAGAGTAGTCTTTACCATACACATTTCATCTAGGGAAAGGGAATGGTCTATAGCATACATGCTTCATCCAGGGACATCGCAGTAGACCTTAGATTACATAGCCTACTTACACCAAATGTATGGGTGGGAGAGGGGCATTCTTCTGAAAACTGTGAGGTTAAGAGAGAAACAAGAATTGTGATTGTTCTTCACAGATTACTGAATTGTCAAGCTATCCCTGCAGTAATACTTGATTGTTAAGGTGGGTCTCCCAGGCAGATGGAAGGCCGGGAGAATGACCATGTGGGATGTAGAGATGCAGAGAAATAGGTCCTAGAAATATGTCCCAAAATAGAAGAAATGTACTAAGACGCTTAAAAGGACCTGACACTCACTTGACATCATCAGATGAATTAAATGTGATGTGGTTGTATGATGATGATGTTGCATGAATTTAACCTGATGTACCTAGTCAGGCAACACAGACAGGCACATGCATAGCTCAAATGTGGCTATGGCAGATGTTAGCCATGTTTCTGTTACACAAATGCAATCAGCATTCATAAAGAATTGATGTGTGTGTACATCTTTAAAGTGTGCTTTAAGACTCTGGATATTGTGTAGAGCCATTGTAAATGAACTGGCTTTTGTGGGAGTCAGTGTGTGAGAGGCATTTAGTGTAAAAAGTGACATAGGTAGAGAGGTAATAGTTGGAGAAGGGTGCAAATGAGATTAAACTAGGGAATGTTATGACAGGTTTGATGGGAAGGTTAGTTGTCCAAAGAGTAACGAGTGCAGAGGTGTGTACTGTATGTGTCATGTGTGACAAACTGGATGGTAGAGTGGTAAAGAGTATCAAGTTTGGAAAGTGTACCTTTTGCAGTATATAGCTTACACACTTCAACCAGGGAGAAGGTTTTAGCCTTTAATCTAAACACTTCATCCTGGGAGAGCACAGTAGCCCACAGACTACATAGCCTACTTACACCAAGTGCAGGGGGGGCATTCTTCTAAGAACTGTGAGGTTTAGAGAGAAACAAGAGTTGTGAGTGTTGTTCACAGATAGCTGAATTATCAAGCAATCCACACACTGAGACTTGATGGAAAAGGTGGGTCTTCCAGGCAGATGGAAGGCCTGGAGAATGACCATGTGGCCTGTAGACATGTAGAGAAATAGGTCCTAAAAGATATGTCCCAAAATAGAGTTAATGTAATGCGATGCTTAAAAGGACCTGACACTCGTTTGACGCCTTCAGATGAATTGAATGTGATTGCAGTTGTATGATGATGATTATGGTGATGATGATGCTGTTGCATGAATTTAACCTGATTCACCTGGTCAGGCGACATAGATGCTCACATGCATAGCTCCAATGTAGCTATGGCGTGTTTTCCTCGTTGGCTTTGATGCGTTAGTTGCGCTTGGCCCCGTTATTGCTGCTTGCAGCTATATTAAAGCTTGTATTTGAAAAGCTAATCATTTGAAATGACTTTAAAACCTAAACCGACTGGTCGCTTTTTACGAAAATGTGCATAGTAGTAGAGTGTCATGCCAAGATGCCCTGGACCGGAATATACATGGATCGGCCAAAGGGGGGCGCCATAGCAATCGATTGAATTTGAAAACTTTGAACAGGCATATCTCATGCCCCGTTTGACCTACAGTGGTGACACTTCGCACACATATTCCTCTCCTCACAATGAACAAATGCACCCCGGGGTTACATTACTTCCGGTTATGTAGATTTTTGGCTATTTAGAATTTTTTGAAAAGCGCTTAAAATCTATCTTCTCCTAGAAAGTTTCACCGATTCAGATGGCACTCGGTACAAAGAATCTAGGGACCAATATCTAAAGTTCCATCTCGGCACATTTTGGAAAAGTTGAATAAAACAGAAACTATGAGCCAATGAACATTGCAGAGGGTGTGGCTTTTCAAATAAAGGGTTATCATTATTGAAGGCTTGTAAAGAATAACACAAAAACGTATAGACATGTCCCTATATACATCCAGAGGTTTGCTTTGCATTATTGGCCCGATCAATTCAAAGGGGGGCGCTAGAGAGCTCATTTCCGGTTAAGGCATGACCACTATGCTGATTTTTCCAAAACCGGGTCCAGTGGCAGCAGAGCACTCCTAATGGCCACTGGAGAAAGATGAAGCAAATCGGCCACAGGGTGGCGCTATAACAAGCCAAAATTCTTAACAGTTGCTAAAACGCAATCTATTGCTGTAGCGCCCCCTGTGGTCAGATGGAGTTCATCCTGCTTGTATGGGTAGACCATGTCCTGCTCTACAACTCCCTCATTGGATGCGAAATTGTCAGAATAAATTTTGATGTCAATATAAGCATTTTTGTACAACAACACCCCCATTGCGCTTTCATCGTATTTTCATAGATATCAATGGCTAGTGGTAGCTCAATGGTAGCTCAATGTGGCTATGGTTTGTTTCGCTTGTTGGCTTTGATGCTTAATGGCTTGGCCCCGTTCATTGCTGCTTGCAGCTATATTTATTATTATTATTCTTTTTTCCGCCATGGGAGTCAATGGCAGCCTATAGAACGGAGTGGTAACTTTTTACCAAAATTTGCATGATGGTAGAGGATGATGTGCTGAGTCCATGGAGCACGACCCAGATCGATTAGCCAATAGGGGGCGCTATAGCAGCCGACTGAAGTTGCGAACTTTGAACAGGCATATCTCAGGCCCCGTTTGACCTACAGACATGACACTTTGCACACATATGTCTCTCCTCATGATGAACAAATTTGCCTCAAGGACCCATAACTTCCGGTTATATAGATTTTCCGCCATCTTGAATTTTTTGAAAAACACTTCAAATGTATCTCCTCCTAGGAATTTTGACCAATCTGCACGAAACTCGGTAGGCACATTCTCTAGACCAATGTCCACATAGGATGTTCAGGGATTTTCAATTTTCGAAAGGGTTCGCCCGCTACAGCCAATCAAATTTGGTGTCCAAGCCGCCAAACAGGAAGTGTGGTCATATCTCAGCAAATTGTTAATGTATTAAATCCACATTTGGCACACTCATCGGGGACAGTCCCATGACCTCTGGCAGCAAGTGGCATTGCGACAGCTCAAACCCTCTAGCGCCACCACCATGTCAAAGTTGGAAGTGCGTTAATGCACACAACTTTTGACCTGTGTAACCGATTTTGAAAAATGAGGTACCGTTGGAATCCCTCGCTCATGCCGAGTTCATCGCATCCTATGATGTCATTTTCCACCAACTGGATTTCCCGCCATTTTGTATTTTGTGTAAAACACTTAAAATGTATCTTCTCCTAAGGATTTTCACCAATCTGCATGAAACTGGCTGTACACATTCTTTAGACTAATGTCCACAAAACTCCTAGAGGGATTTTCGATTGTCGAAGGTGTTCGCTCGCTACAGCCAATCGAATTTGGCGTCCAAGCCGCCAAACAGGAAGTGTGGTCAAATCTCAGTAAGGTTTTGATGTATCATAACCACATTAGGCACACTCATCGTGGACGGTCCCGAGACCCCTGTCACCAAGTCTATGTCGACACCTCAAAGTCTCTAGCGCCACCAACCTGTCAAAGTTGGAAGTGCGTATATTCTGAACCGTACGCCCGATTTTCAAAACTGCGGTAGCGATTTGAATAGACTCCTATGACGTGTTTCGCTTGTTGTCTTTTATGCGCTGGTCGCATGTCCTGCTTGGCCCCCACATTGCTGCTTGCAGCTATATTTAGGGGCCAAGCCCCGAAGGGGCGAAGACCCTATTGTTATTGGTAGTTTTCCTATTATTATTCTGCAATGGAAGTCTATGGGAAGCCCTATAGCCGATTGGTAACTTTTTACGAAACTTTGCACGATGGTAGAGGCTTATAGCCCGAAGCCATGGAGCAAGTCTCACATCGATTGGCCAAAAGGGGGCGCTATAGCAGCCGACTGAAGTTGCGAACTTTGAACAGACATATCTCAGGCCCCGTTTGACCTACAGACATGACACTTTGCACACATATGTCTCTCCTCATGATGAACAAATTTGCCTCAAGGACTTATAACTTCCGGTTATATAGATTTTCCGCCATTTTGAATTTTTAGAAAAACGCTTAAAATCTATCTTCTCCTAGAGACTTTGACCAATCTGCATGACATCCGGTACACACAATCTAGGGAACAATATCTAAAATTCCATCTCGGCAAAAGTTGAAAAAGTTAAATATAACAGCAACTATGAGCCAATGAAATGTGCAGAGGGCGTGGCTTTTCACATAAAGGGGTATCATTTCTTAAGGGTTGTGCAGAACACCATGCCACTTTGTAGACATCTCTGCAGATATAACCTGAGGCGGCCACTGCATTATTGGCCCAATAAAACCAAATGGGGGCGCTAGAGAGCTCATTTTCATTTTAGGCCTAACCGCCATGCAGAGTTTTCCGAAAAACAGTACAGTGGTACCACGGTATGTCTAATGGTGACTGGAGAAAGAAGAGCCTGATTGGCCACATGGTGGTGCTATAATAAGCCAAAATACATAAAAGGGGCTAAAATGCAAACTTTGAACGGTCATATCTCATGCCCCGTTGGAGCTAGATTCTTGGAAGCTTTGGAGGCATATATGTCTCATCAGGTTGAACAAATTTGCCTCAAGGAGCCATGACTTCAGATTATGTTAATTTGCAACAAATAAGCATTTTTGGAAAAACACTTGAAATCTATTTCTTCCTAGGAAGTTTTGTCAATCTACATAAAGCACAGTTTATAGAATCTAGCAATGAATATCTAAAGTTCCATCTCGGCATAATTTAGAAAACTTGATGAAAGTAGCCACTGTGAGCAATTGAATATTGCAGAGGGTGTGGCTTTTCACAAAAAGGCATATAACTTCTGAAGGAATGCATGGAACATCACAAAACGTTGTGGTCATATCAACAATGTCAGCCCAAGGCTAAGCCTCCATTACCGGCCAGAATAAACTGAATGGGGGTGCTAGAGAGCTCATTTCCTGTTGAGGCCTAACCGCTTGGATGGTATTTCCGAAAACAGATATAGTAGTACCAGAGCATATATTGAGGTAACTGAAGAAATATGAAGCAGTTAGGCCAAAGGGTAACGCTATAACGAGCCAAAATTCTTAAAAGTGGCTAAAACGCAATTGATTGCTGTAGCGCCCCCCGTGGCTAAATGGGGTTCATAATGCTTGTATGGGTCGCGGATGGAATGCTCTACAACTTACTAATTGGGCACAACACTGTCAGATTACATTTTGATGTTTATATAAGCATTGTTGTGCAAAGGGACCACCATTGCACTTTCATTGTATTTTCATTGCTAGAATTAAACCAATGTGTTGTCTCTTCTTATATGAAGAATGTGCTTGTTTAACTGAAATAATCAAGATCACTACAATTGAATGCATATGGACTCCAGGTTAGTTTGACAGAAGTCATTCAGGTCAATTGGATGGAAATGTAGACCTTAAATTACATAGCCTACTTACACCAAATGTATGGGTAGGAGAGGGGCATTCTTCTGAAAACTGTGAGGTTAAGAGAGAAACAAGAATTGTGAGGGTTGTTCACAGATTGCTGAATTGTCAAGCTATCCTTGCAGTGATACTTGATGGTAAAGGTGGGTCTCCCAGTCAGATGTAAGGCCTGGACAATGACCAGGTGGGATGTTGACATGCAGAGAAATAGTCACATGCATAGCTCAAATGTGGCTATGGCAGATGTTAGCCATGTTTCTGTTACACAAATGTAATCAGCGTTCATAAAGAATTGATGTGTGTGTACATCTTTAAAGTCTGCTTTAAGACTGGATATTGTGTAGAGCCATTGTAAATGAACTGGCTTTTGTAGGAGTCAGTGTGAGAGGCATTTAGTGTAAAATGTGACATAGGTAGAGAGGTAATAGTTGGAGAAGGGTGCAAATGAGATTAAACTAGGGAATGTTATGACAGGTTTGATGGGAAGGTTAGTTGTCCAAAGAGTAACGAGTGCAGTGGTGTGTATTGTATGTGGCATGGGTGACAAACTGGATGGTAGAGTGGAAAAGAGTATCAAGTTTGGATAGTGTACCTTTTGCAGTATATAGCTTCACACTTCAACCAGGGAGAGGGTTTTAGCCTTTAATCTAAACACTTCATCCTGGGAGAGGACAGTAGCCCACAGACTACATAGCCTACTTACACCAAGTGTAGGGGGGGCATTCTTCTGGAAACTGTGAGGTGTAGAGAAACAAAAGTTGTGAGTGTTCTTCATAGGTAGCTGAATTATCAAGAAATCCCCGCACTGAGACTTGATGGTAGAGGTGGACCTTCCAGGCAGATGGAAGGCCTGGAGAACGATCATGTGGCATGTAGACATGCAGAGAAATAGGTTCTAAAACATATGTACCAAAATACAATAAATGTAATGAGATTCTAAAAAGGACCTGACTCTCACTTGATGCTGTCAGATTAATTGAATGTGAATGCAGTTATATAATGATGATGATGATGATGATCATGGTGATGATACTTTTGCATGAATTTGACCTGATTCACCTGGTCAGGTGACATAGATGCTCACATGCATAGCTCCAATGTAGCTATGGCGTGTTTTCCTCGTTGGCTTTGATGCGTTTGTTGCGCTTGGCCCCGTTATTGCTGCTTGCAGCTATATTTGGGGGCCAAGCAGCGAAGCGCTAAGCGCTGGCACCCATTGTTCTTGTACCTTTTCTTATTATTATTATTATTATTCTTCTGCCATTGGAGTCTATGGCAGCCCATAGAACCGTATGGTAAAAAGTTGGGAAAATTGGCACACTCATTCATGACAGTCCCCAAAGTCTTCTCACCAAGACCCATGTCCACAGCTTGAACGCTCTAGCGCCACCAACCTGTCAAAGTTGGAGGTGCATTTGTGCATGCAACTTTTGACCTGTAAGCCTGATTTTCAAAAACGAGGCAGCGTTGGATTCCTTCGCTCAAGCCAAGTTCAACGCACCCTATGACATCATTTTCCACCATGTTGGATTTCCCACCATATTGGATTTAGTGTAAAACACTCAAAATGTATCTCCTCCTAGGTTTTTTCACCAATCTGCACCACACGCAGTATGCACAATCTATAGACCGATGTCCACAAAAGTCTTACAGGGATTTTTGATTGTCCATTGCGTTCTCTCGTGACAGCCAATCAAAATTGGCCGAAAAGCTGCAAAACAGGAACTGGGGTCATATCTCTGTAATGTTTTAATCTATCAAAACCACATTTGGCACACTCATCCGGGACACACCCATGACATCTGTCACCAAGCCTTACGTTGACATCTCGTGCACTCTAGCGCCACCAGCGTGTCAAAGTTGGAGTTGCGTTTATGCCAGTAACTTTTGAACTGTATGGCCAATCTTCAAAATGATGGTAGCAATGGATTCCCTGGCTCATGCCGAGTTCAAAACACCCCATGGTTTCATTATTACTTCATTTGTTTGATTGCAGAATGAAAGAAACACTTTTTGTCCTCTGCACAATTTCACCAGTTTCAGAGGTTTTTGGAAAAAGTCACACATTTTCTAAACTGCCATCCCTCTTCTAATTCTCACAGCTCATACACATTTTATATATCAAAACGTTCACACGACTCTTGGGATTCATAAAATCAAAAAAGCTAAGCTTTTCGATGTATATTTTTCACTCTGGGACAGTTCGAATAATGACTCCCCCCCCTCCATTGAAATCAATGGAGCCACGCTCTAGAAAATCTCTCTTCGCTCTAGAATCTCAAACTGTTTCTAACTCTTCACCTCTCCTACACTTCTGAAGACCGAAGGACATTTTATACATGGAAATGTTCGCGTGATTGTCTGGATTCTGAAGAAGTAAATAGTTGAGCTATGCTATGTATACTTTTCGCTGTGTGCCAATTTAAACAACGACACCCCCCCCTCTCACTCTACCAAGAGGAAGCAACCCTGCCAGGTGATATTAATTAAGTGCTCAGGACTCAGACTCACGGGGTTAGGGAAGGCTCACATGCCTTGTGGACTAGGGTGGTTCACTTTCGCAACATCCTGCGTAGCACAGTGGTTAGCGTGTCGGCCTTGCAAGCAGCAGGTACAGAGATCGAATCCTGTTCAACAATGTCTGGCTTTTGACATGTTTTGCTTGTTGTCTTTGATGCGCTGGTCGTGCGTCCCGCTTGGCCCCCACATCGCTGCTTGCAGCTATATTTATTATTATTATTCATCTTCCTCTGGCATTGGAGTCTATGGCAGCCCATAGAACCATATGGTAAAAAGTTGTGAAAATTGGCACACTCATTCATGACAGTCCCCTGAGTCTTTTCACCAAGACCCATGTACACAGCTCGAACCCTCTAGCGCCACCAACATGTCAAAGTTGGAGGTGCGTTTGTGCACACAACTTTTGACCTGTAAGCCCGATTTTCAAAAACAAGGTACCGTTGGATTCCTTGGCTTAAGCCGAGTTCAACGCACCCCATGACATCATTTTCCGCCATATTGGATTTTCCGCCATTTTGGATTTTGTGAAAAACTCTCAAAATGTATCTCCTCCTAGGTTTTTTCTCCAATCTGCACGAAACTCGGTAGGCACAATCTGTAGACCGATGTCCACAAAAGTCTTACAGGGATTTCTGATTGTCCATTGCGTTCGCTCGCTGCAGCCAATCAAATTTGGCCTCTAAGCCGCCAAACAGGAAGTGTGGTCATATCTCAGCAAATTGTTAATGTATTAAAGCCACATTTGGCACACTCTTCGGGGACAGTCCCATGACCTCTGGCAGCAAGTGGCATTGCGACAGCTCAAACCCTCTAGCGCCACCACCATGTCAAAGTTGGAAGTGCGTTAATGCACACAACTTTTGACCTGTGTAACCGATTTTAAAAAATGAGGTACCGTTGGAATCCCTCGCTCATGCCGAGTTCATCGCATCCTATGATGTCATTTTCCACCAATTGGATTTCCCGCCATTTTGTATTTTGTGTAAAACACTTAAAATGTATCTTCTCCTAAGGATTTTCACCAATCTACATGAAACTGGCTGTACACATTCTTTAGACCAATGTCCACAAAACTGCTAGAGGGATTTTCGATTGTCGAAGGTGTTCGCTCGCTACAGCCAATCGAATTTGGCGTCCAAGCCGCCAAACAGGAAGTGTGGTCAAATCTCAGTAAGGTTTTGATGTATCATAACCACATTAGGCACACTCATCGTGGACGGTCCCGTGACCCCTGTCACCAAGTCTATGTCGACACCTCAAAGTCTCTAGCACCACCAACCTGTCAAAGTTGGAAGTACGTATATTCTGAACCGTACGCCCGATTTTCAACACTGCGGTAGAGCTTTGAATGCGGCTATGACGTGTTTCGCTTGTTGTCTTTGATGCGCTGGTCGCATGTCCTGCTTGGCCCCCACATTGCTGCTTGCAGCTATATTTATTATTATTAGTGTGAATGCTTTAGAGCATTCACACTATTGTTATCCAGTTCTTTATAGTTTATTCTTACTTCTTCTTCCGTACGTTTTTTGGCTCTCTGTAGCTCCTTCATACTTTGAGCTATTTAAACCATTCAAGTATCAAAATGTTCAGCTTGTTAAGGACATTATCGGAATCCTTTCAGATTTTTTATACCTTTTATACTTTTTAAAATATTCAA
Organism: Borostomias antarcticus; assembly: GCF_949987555.1. Lineage (NCBI taxonomy): Eukaryota > Metazoa > Chordata > Actinopteri > Stomiiformes > Stomiidae > Borostomias > Borostomias antarcticus. Next base: position 6,449,261 of record NC_140237.1, read on the forward strand.
CTTATTCAACAATTTTTTTGAATGGAAGTCAATGGGGGAGTTTTGAAATCTTCTTCAGCCTTCAACTCCTTCATACTTTGAGCTACAGAAACCATTCAACTATCAAAATGTTCAGCTTGTTAAGGTCTTTATGGGATATATTTCAGATTTTTAATAACTTTCATACTTTTTTAAATATTCAGCTTTTTTCAACAATTTTTTACAATGGAAGTCTATGGGCAGACCTTGAAACCCCTCATCAGCTTTGAAACCTATCTCCTCCTTCATTTTTTGTGCTAGAAACCTCCTTCAAAGTTTAAAATGTTCAGGACCTTTAGGTGAGTAAACTAACCATTCAGATTTTTGAAATTCCTTTTAGTTTTTATGTAATTTAAGTTTGTTTGGGACCCTTTTTAACATTGAAGTTGATGTGTGGAATGTTCAGTTTTTACAGTGTAGCAGCTCGTATTTTCGAAAACATCTACACGTTTTGTAAACTGCTGTCGCTCCTACAGTTTTAACAGCTTATACACATATTCTACATTAAAACGTTCACACAACTGTGCTGATTCGTACAATGTAAGTCTCTAAGCCATGTGACTTATAGTTTTGGCTGTATGACGATTTGTTCGGCAACTGCGCTCTCCATTGAAACGTATGGGCCCACCCTCTAACTTTTGAGCTGCTAATTTTGCATTTTTACACTTTTTCTAACTCGTCGCCATGCCTACAGTTTTTAAGCTACAAGGACATATCATAGCCTGAAATGTTCAGCATTTTCTCAGGATTCCTACGGTGTCAATATCTAGGCTGTGACCTTCATACTTTTTGAGGGAGAGCTGTCTGAAGCCGGCATACCTTTCCATTGAAGTGAATGAGAGGATGCTCACAGTGTCAGTTGAGATTTGAATTTGGGGACACGCGCAGGCTCTCTGTACAGGCACCCTTTTATGACTATTGTGGCAGCATTCATATTCCTTTCTTCCATCCTTCCATCCTTCCTTCCTTCCATCCTTCCTTCCTTTCATCCATCCTTCTTTCCTTCCTTCCTTCCTTACTTATATTCAAAGAAATATTCAGAATGACACTTTTTCAGGCTGTAAACTCATATTAATATATTTTCTCCTCTTTCAGCTATTGAACTCAATAAAACTATGAGTTATGATGAGTGGTCTAATCCAATTTTGAGTGTAGTACTAGCAGTACTTATAACAAACACCTACTGCTTTTCACTACTACTGCTTCTAACCTCAACTTCCATACAACACCTCCACATCTACTGCTCGGCCCCGGAGTGGGCTATAGACACATGGTGGGATGAGGGGTGCATGGGGATGGCCTGGCAATCACTGACCTGCCCCCCACAACCTCTGACCTGAGGGGGCGGAGTCTTGCCACCACGCCACTATCCACGCCACCGTCCCAACATCTCAGACCCTGAGTTGGCTAAAGATGCAGTTTTCACGGTTGGGTGCATGTGGGTGGCCCGGGGAGCAGTACACTCTCCTCGACCAGCTCTGACCTGAGGGGGCGGAGTCTCGTCTCCACGCCACTATCCACGCCACTGTCCCCACATCTCCGTCCCTGAGTGAGCTACAGACACGGCTTCACTGTTGGGTGCATGGCAATTCCCCGGATGTCAGTGCATTGCCCCCGACCTGCTCTGACCAGAGGGGGCGGAGTCTCGCCATCACGCCACTATCCATGCCACGGACCTCACAACACAGCCTCTGAGGTGGATAGAGACACACGGTCCTCACTGGTGAAGGCAGGTGGGAAGCCCGGCACGGCCTACACTGTCCACGACCAGCTCTGACCCAAGGGGGCGGAGTCTCGCCACCACGCCACTATCCACACCACGCACCCCACAACTCAGACCCTGAGTGGGCTAAGGACACAGGGTCATTGCCGGTGGGGGCAGGTGGGAGGCCCAGAGCGGCGTACACTGTCCAAGACCGGCTCGGACCCAAGGGGGCGGAGTCTCGCCATCATGCCACTAATACGCCACGCACCTCACAACACAGCCTCTGAGGCAGCTAGAGACACACGGTCTTCACTGGTGAAGGAAGGTGGGTAACCCGGTGCGGTCTACACTGTCCACGACTGGCTCTGACCCGAGGGGGCGGAGTCTCGCCACCACGCCACTACCACGCCTCGGACCTCACAACACAGCCTCTGAGGTGACTAGAGACACACGGTCTTCACTGGTGAAGGCAGGTGGGTAGTCCAGTGCGGCCTACACTGTCCACAACCGGCTCTGACCCGAGGGGGCGGAGTCTCGCCACCACGCCACTACCACGCCTCGGACCTCACAACACAGCCTCTGAGGTGGCTAGAGACACACGGTCGTCACTGGTGAAGGCAGGTGGGTAGTCCGGTGCGGCCTACACTGTCCACAACTGGCTGTGACCAGAGGGGGCGGAGTCCTGTCACCACGTCACTATCCACAACACAGACACCACAACTAAGACCCTGAGTGAGCTACAGACAGTATAGGTGCGGCCTATACTGTCCATGACCAGCTCTGACCCAAGGGGGCGGAGTCTCACCACCATGCCACTACCACGCCACGGACCTCACAACACAGCCTCTGAGGTGGCAAGAGACACACGGTCTTCACTGGTGAAGACAGGTCGGCACGGTCTACACTGGCCATTACCGGCTCTGACCCGAGGGGTCGGAGTCTCTTCACCACACCACTGAACATGCCACGGACAACACAACTCAGACCGGGTTAGAGACACATGGTCTTCACGGGTGGGTGCATGGAGATTGCCAAGAGGTCACTGTACTGTCCCCGACATGTTGTGACCCAAGGAGGGGGAGTCTCGCCACCACGCCACTATCTACACCACAGACCCCACAACTCGGCCCCTGAGTGAGCTAGAGACACACGGCCTTCACTAAGGAGATTGCCCGGAGGTCAATGCACTGCCCCTGACCAACGGTGACCAAGGCGGCGGAGTCTTTCCACCACGCCACTATCCACGCCATAGACCACAGAACTCAGCCCCTGTGGGCTAGAGACACACGGCCTTCACCATCTGGTGCATAGAGATTGCCCAGAGATCACTGTACTGTCACCGACAGGCTTCCAAGCTCTTAAGCTATACATTCCATCATTTATTCCATCTTTCAGATTTGACAGTATTACTCTATTGCTCATCTTTCAAGCTAAAGGCTCAGTTCAAGGCTTAAACTACTCAGGTTGAAAAGTTGAAAAGTATTTAAGTTCTTAGCTTCTTTAGGTTATGCAGTTCCAATTCTGCCAGTTTCACATTTCAGCTAAGCTTCCAGGTTTTCCAGCCTACAAGCTTTTTAGCAATATATTCCATCATTTATTCCATGTTCCAGCTTTGACAGTATTACCGTTTATCTTCCAGCTTTTATAGCAATGTATTTAAGTTTTTAGCTTCTTTAGGCAATGCAATTCAGCTTCCAATTCTGCCAGTTTCACATTTCAGCTTCCAGGTTTTTCAGCTTCCAATCTTTTTAGCAATACATTCCATCATTACAGTGTAACAGTTTATCTTCCAGCTTTTGTAGCAATGTATTTAAGTTCTTAGCTTCTTTATGTAATGCACTTCAGCTTCCAATTCTGCCAGTTTCACAGTTCAGCTAAGCTTCAAGGTTTTTCAGCTTCCAGGCTTTTCAGCTTCCAGGATTTTCAACCATTCAGGTGTGATGCATTTGACATTTCAGATTTCTCACATTCATGCATTTTCAGCAATGCTTTTGCTATTCCGTTCAGCTGCTCAGCATTCACACGCATTTTCTGCAGGAAATGCAATTTTCTAGTATTAGAATTGACACCTCTCTTTTTTCCTTCCGTACATACTTTGGCTCTCCTTAACTCCCTCATACTTTGAGCTACAGAAACCATTCAAATAGCATAATGTTTGTATTTTTATGGACACGATGGGACTTCTTTCAGATTTTTTATATCTTTTATACTTTTTAAAATATTCAGCTTTTTCAATATTTTTTTTACAATGGAAGTCTATGGCAGACCTTGAAACCCCTCATCAGCTTTGAAACCTATCTCCTCCTTCATTTTTTGTGCTAGAAACCTCCTTCAAAGTTTAACATGTTCAGGACCTTTAGCTGAGTAAAGGATCTATTCAGATTTTTTAAATTCTTTATAGTTTTGATGTAATTTAAGTTTGTTTTGGACCCTTTTTAACATTGAAGTGGATGTGTGGAATGTTCAGTTTCTAGAGTGTAGCAGCTCGTATTTTGAAAACATCTACATGTTTTGTAAACTGCTGTCGCTCCTACAGTTTTAACAGCTCCTACACATATTCTACATTAAAACGTTCACACAACTGTGCTGATTCGTACAATCTAAGTCGCTAAGCCGTGTGACTTATAGTTTTCGCTGTATGACAATTTGTTCGGCAACTGCGCTCTCCATTGAAACGTATGGGCCCACACTGTAACTTTTGAGCTGCTAATTTTGCATGTTTACCCTTTTTCTAACTTGTCGCCATGCCTACAGTTTTTAAGCTACACAGACATATCATAGCCTAAAATATTCAACATTTTCTCAGGATTCCTACGGTGTCAATATCTAGGCTGTGACCTTTATACTTTTTATGAGAGAGCTGTCTGAAGCCGGCATGCCTTTCCATTGAAGTGAATGAGAGGATGCTCAGTGTCAGTTGGGATTTGAATTTGGGGACATGCACGCTCTCTGTACAGGCACCCTTTTATGACTACTGTAGTAGCATTCATATTCCTTCATTCCATCCTTCCTTCCCTCCCTCCTTCCTTCCTTCCTTCCTTCATTCCTTCCCTCCTTCCTTCCTTCATTCCTTCCGTCCTTCCTACCTTCCTTATATTCAAATAAATATTCAGAATGACACTCTTTTTCAGGCTGTAAACTCATATTAATACCTTTTCTACTCTTTCAGCTATTGCACTCAATAAAACTATGAGTTATGATGAGTGGTTAAATCAATTTTCAGTGTAGTAGTATAGTAGCTGCACTTATAACAAACACACTGCTTCTCACTGCAACTGCTTCTCACTTCAACTTCCATACAAAACCTCCACAGCTACTGCTCAGCCACGGATCGGGCTATAGACACACGGTCTCCAATGAGGGGTGCATGGGGATGGCCTGGCGGTCACTGACCTGCTCCTGACTGGCTCTGACCCAAGGGGATGGAGTCTCACCATCACGCCATTATCCACGCCACAGTCCCCACATCTCAGCCCCTGAGTGAGCTACAGACACACGGTCTTCACTGTTGGGTGCATGAAGACTGCCCGGATGTCAGTGCACTGCCCTCGAACTGCTCTGACTGGAGGGGGTGGAGTCTCACCATCACGCCACTATCCACGCCACTAACCTCACAACACAGCCTCTGAGGTGGCTAGAGACACACGGTCTTCACTGGTGAAGGCAGGTGGGTAGCCCGGCACAGCCTACACTGTCCAAGACCGGCTATGACCCAAGGGGGCGGAGTCTCGCCACCACGCCACTTTCCACGCCAAAGACACCACAACTAAGACCCTGAGTCAGCTACAGACACACGGTCTTCACTGGTGGGTACAGGGAGATTGCCCGGACGTCACTGCACTGCCCGCGACCTGCTCTGCCCCGAGGGGGCGGAGTCTCGCCATCACGCCACTACCACGCCACGGACCTCACAACACAGCCTATGAGGTGGCTAGAGACACACAATCTTCACTGGTGAAGGCAGGTGGGTAGCCCGGCACGGCCTACAGTGTCCCCGACTGGCTCTGACTCGAGGGGGCGAGTCACGCCACCAAGCCACGGACACCACAACTCAGCCCTTGAGTGGGCTAGAGACACATGATCTTCACGGGTGGGTGGATGGAGATTGCCAAGAGGTCACTGTACTGTCCCCGATGAGTTGTGACCCAAGGGGGCGGAGTCTCTCCACTACGCCACTATCCACGCCATGGACCTCAGAACTCAGCCCATGTGGTCTAGAGACACACGCTCTTCACCGTCTGGTGCATAGAGATTGCCCAGTGGTCACTGTAATGTCCCGACAGGCTTCCAAACTTTTAAGCTATACATTCCATCATTTATTCCATCTTTCAGCTTTGACAGTATTACTCTATTGCTCATCTTTCAAGCTAAAGGCTCAGTTCAAGGCTTAAACTACTCAGGTTGAAAAGTTTGAAAGTATTTAAGTTCTTAGCTTCTTTAGGTAATGCAGTTCTAATTCTGCCAGTTTCACATTTCAGCTAGGCTTCCAGGTTTTCCAGCCTACAAGCTTTTTATCAATAAATTCCATCATTTATTCCATGTTTCAGCTTTGACAGTATTACAGTTTATCTTCCAGCTTTTGTAGCAATGTATTTAAGCTTTTAGCTTATTTAGGCAATGCACTTCAGATTCCAACTCTCCCAGTTTCATATTTCAGCTAAGCTTCCAGGTTCTTCAGCTTCCAATCTTTTTAGCTATACATTCCATCATTACAGTGTATCTTCCAGCTTTTGTAGCTATGTATTTAAGTTCTTAGCGGCTTCATGTAATGCACTTCGGCTACCAATTCTGCCAGTTTCACAGTTCAAATAAGCTTCAAGGTTTTTCAGCTTCCAGGCTTTTCAGCTTTCAGGATTTTCAGCCGTTCAGGTGTGATGCATTTAACATTTCAGATTTTTCACATTCATGCATTTTCAGCAATGCTTTTGCTATTCCGTTCAGCTGCTCAGCATTCACACGCATTTTCTGCAGGAAATGCAATTTTCTAGTTATTATTATTATTCTTTTTTCCGCCATGGGAGTCAATGGCAGCCTATAGAACGGAGTGGTAACTTTTTACCAAAATTTGCATGATGGTAGAGGATGATGTGCTGAGTCCATGGAGCACGACCCAGATCGATTAGCCAATAGGGGGCGCTATAGCAGCCGACTGAAGTTGCGAACTTTGAACAGGCATATCTCAGGCCCCGTTTGACCTACAGACATGACACTTTGCACACATATGTCTCTCCTCATGATGAACAAATTTGCCTCAAGGACCCATAACTTCCGGTTATATAGATTTTCCGCCATCTTGAATTTTTTGAAAAACACTTCAAATGTATCTCCTCCTAGGAATTTTGACCAATCTGCACGAAACTCGGTAGGCACATTCTCTAGACCAATGTCCACATAGGATGTTCAGGGATTTTCAATTTTCGAAAGGGTTCGCCCGCTACAGCCAATCAAATTTGGTGTCCAAGCCGCCAAACAGGAAGTGTGGTCATATCTCAGCAAATTGTTAATGTATTAAATCCACATTTGGCACACTCATCGGGGACAGTCCCATGACCTCTGGCAGCAAGTGGCATTGCGACAGCTCAAACCCTCTAGCGCCACCACCATGTCAAAGTTGGAAGTGCGTTAATGCACACAACTTTTGACCTGTGTAACCGATTTTGAAAAATGAGGTACCGTTGGAATCCCTCGCTCATGCCGAGTTCATCGCATCCTATGATGTCATTTTCCACCAACTGGATTTCCCGCCATTTTGTATTTTGTGTTAAACACTTAAAATGTATCTTCTCCTAAGGATTTTCACCAATCTGCATGAAACTGGCTGTACACATTCTTTAGACTAATGTCCACAAAACTCCTAGAGGGATTTTCGATTGTCGAAGGTGTTCGCTCGCTACAGCCAATCGAATTTGGCGTCCAAGCCGCCAAACAGGAAGTGTGGTCAAATCTCAGTAAGGTTTTGATGTATCATAACCACATTAGGCACACTCATCGTGGACGGTCCCGAGACCCCTGTCACCAAGTCTATGTCGACACCTCAAAGTCTCTAGCGCCACCAACCTGTCAAAGTTGGAAGTGCGTATATTCTGAACCGTACGCCCGATTTTCAAAACTGCGGTAGCGATTTGAATAGACTCCTATGACGTGTTTCGCTTGTTGTCTTTTATGCGCTGGTCGCATGTCCTGCTTGGCCCCCACATTGCTGCTTGCAGCTATATTTCTTTCTTTATTATTATTATTCCTCTGCCATTGTAGTCTATGGCAGCCCATAGAAGCTTATGGTAGAAAGTTATGAAAATTGGCACACTCATTCGGGACAGTGCCCTGACCCTCCTCACCAAGTCTCATGTCCACACCTCACCCTCTCTAGCGCCACCAACGTGTCAAAGTTGGAGGTGTATTTATGCATGCAGCTTTTCTTCAGCAAGTCCAATTTTCAAACTTCAGGTGTCCTTCAATTCCTTGGCTCAAGCCGGATTCAACGCACTCTAAGACGTCATTGTGGCCATCTTGGCTCCTCCGCCATTTTGAATGATGTGCAAAACCCTTAAAATGTATCTCCTCCTAGGAACTTTCACCAATCTGCACGGACATCGGTGGATGTCATCTATACACCAATGTCTACAAAGGATGTACAGGGATTTTTGATTATCCATTGCGTTCGCTCGTGACAGCCAATCAAAATTGGCAGAAAAGCTGCAAAACAGGAACAGGGATCATATCTCAGTAATGTTTTAATCCATCAAAACCACATTTGGCACACTCATCCGGGACATATCCATGACATCTGTCACCAAGCCTCATGTTGACATCTAGTGCACTCTAGCGCCACCAGCGTGTCAAAGTTGGAGTTGCGTTTATGCCAGTAACTTTTGAACTGTATGTCCAATCTTCAAAATTATGGTAGCAATGGATTCCCTGGCTCATGCTGAGTTCAAAACACCCCATGGTTTCATTATTACTTCATTTGTTTGATTGCAGAATGAAAGGAACACTTTTTGTCTTCTGCACAATTTCACCAGTTTCAGAGTGGTGAAAGGCGCATTTTGGAAAAAGTCACATTTTCTAAACTGCCATCCCTCTTCCAATTCTCACAGCTCATACACATTTTATATATCAAAACGTTCACACGACTCTTGGGATTCATAAAATCAAAAAGCTAAGCTCTTCGATGTATATTTTTCACTCTGTGACAGTTCGAATAATGACCCCCCCCCCTCCATTGAAATCAATGGAGCCACACTCTAGAAAATCTCTCTTCGCTCTAGAATCTCTAACTGTTTCTAACTCTTCACCTCTCCTACACTTCTGAAGACCGAAGGACATATTATACATGGAAATGTTCACGTGATTGTCTGGATTCTGAAGAAGTAAATAGTTGAGCTATGCTATGTATACTTTTCGCTGTGTGCCAATTTAAACAACGACCCCCCCCCCCCTCTCACTCTACCGAGAGGAAGCAACCCTACCAGGTGACATTAATTAAGTGCTCAGGACTCACTCTACCAAGAGGAAGCAAAAGCTGACATTATCCACTCAAATCTGCGAATTGCGTTCCTGAGATCCGTCGTGGAACAACGGGTAGCGCATCAGTCTCGCAAGCAGCGAGTTCAGGGTTCGATTCCCGTTCATCCAAAATGCCTTCTTATAGTTATTGTAATTATGCTGCTGTGGAAGTCAATGGCAGACAACAGAATCGTTGTCGGTCGCTGCTGCCAGTTCAAAGTTGTGAAATTTGGCTCACAGACCAGGGACTCTTGTGCCTATTGTTCAGAGTAAGTAATATGTGTGACTTTCGAAATTCTCGGAACCATCCTTGACCCTTGTCAAACATGTCGCCACGTCAGTCTAGCCTTGTACTTGCACCATTATGTTTCTACCTTTTCTTATTATCATCCTTTTTTTTTTTTCTTTCTTTCTTTATTATACTCTTCTGCCATTGGAGTCTATGGCAGCCCATAGAACCGTATGGTAGAAAGTTATGAAATTTGGCACACTGATTCGGGACAGTCCCATGACCCCTCTCACCAAGACCCATGTCCTCAGCTCCTACACTCTAGCGCCACCAACATGTCAAAGTTGCCAATGCATTTATGCACGCCACTTTTGAACCGTAAGTCCAATTTTCAAAATAAAGGTGCTATATGATTCCTTGGCTCAAGCCGAGTTAAACAAACCCTTTTTACGTCTTGCATACTATATTGAATTGTCTGCCATTTTGGATTTAGTGAAAAACACTTAAAATGCTACTCCTCCTACAGATTTTCACTAATCTGCAAAACAAAATAATACACATTATCTGGAGACCAATGTCTACAACAGATTGATTTGAATTGTTGATATTCCAATGCGTTTGCTTGTGACAGCCAATTGAATTTGGGGACAAAGCCACCAACGGCTGAAATGCCTTGTGGACTAGGGCAATTCTCCTTTGCAAGATCAGGCATAGCACAGTGGATAGGGAGTCGGCCTTGCAAGCAGCAGGTGCAGAGTTCGAATCTCGTTCAACCACATGTCAGATTTTCCTCCAATCTGCATGAAACGTGATAGGCCTACACAATATGTAGACTAATCCTAGTCTACAAAGGTTCAATATGATTTTTTCTAATTTTCCAATGCGTTCGCTTGTGACAGCCAATTGCATTTGGCGACAATGCCGCTAAACAGGAGTTGTATCAGAAATGCTTTAATAGCATTTAATTCAGGGCCCTTGCACCCTCTGGCCTTTCCAGCTGACATTAATTAAGTGCTCAGGACTCAGGCTCAAGTGTGAAGGGGCGGAAGGGTGGTTTGCGCACTTAGATTGGGATTCAGCTAATGTATCAAAACCACATTTGGCACACTGGTTATGGATCCCCTGTCATCAAGTCACATGTTGACAGCTTGAGAATTAGTTACCATTCATGTCGTTTTAATCTAATATATTTTTAAACACTTGCCTTTTTATATAATAGCCTTGTTCTATTAAAGCTGTAAATGGAATGCATGCATTCTGCAATCATACACACTATCTCAAACAGAAATACCACTAAAGTTATTAAAGTCGAAATTCCTTTATAAACACAGAAATAACTGTACTTAAACATGACTATATCACACATACATCAATTATACATAGCCTACAGTATAATATCTCTACCCAAGGCCTTCTACAGAAATGCACACTTTTAAAAATGGGCCTCCATAACCTTAAATGAGTAGATGGCTGCCTAGGGGCCTACTATTAATATTAAATATGAATCCATAGCCGCTAACTTCATGAGTAGGTTCAAGCCATCCCAAGTCATCATGGGAGTAACGTCAATCACATCTCAAAGTCATGTGTGACCAAAACCAACGTTTTTACAAATTACCGTTAAGTTATCATTCGCAAGATCAAAATGCCGAGAAGATATGGAAACATTATTTCAAGCAGTGACGAAGATGGCCAGTTGCCTATCTGATAAAGTGATCGGTGTACTGCTGTCAAAACCTCATCCGCTGAAATTATATGTTCGCACGTCTTTCTCATCCCAGCCATTCATGATGAACCATTTCAGTTTAAATAAAGGGTAGCATGTGACTGAAATAAATGATTAGGCCAGCTGAGAAATGCAAATTTATATTGTAGGCTAACAGTTACATTAACACATTTCTCAAAACGTAGGCTAAATCAACATTCACATTTTGTCTTAAGGTGTTATTCTATCAGTAGCCTAAAAACATTTAACTTCATGCAACTAGCTAATGACCAAAACGTTTAATAGGGTAGACCTATAGGCCTACGCCAACTGAGAAATTGAGTCGCTCTAGATATTGTAGCCTAATGCACACATTTATCATGTCAACATTCACGTTGTCCTACAGAAAGGTGTTGATTCTAATCAGTACAAACATTTGACTTAATACAATTAATAACCAAAACTAGCTATACATACGCATATTGAATGTGTTCCTCTTCTTGAAATGTTCGTCTACTGATTCAACGCTCTTCAGACTCTGACAGACTTCAGGACGCGCTCTTTACGTTACGTTACGGTACGGATTCAGTGTGTGTGCGTGCTATAGAACGTTACGTTCGCATGTTACGTTATGTTACGGTACTGTCGCTGTACGTGACGGGCGTTAGCCTCGTGTCACCAGGCTCTCCTCGGGGGTTGACTTTGAACTTCATCTGCCATCCATCCTGTGAGTATATCTGTTAATATTAACCATCTACCATGTAAAGTTGTTTTAATAAACCGTGCTACTATCGATGTAACTCATTGTTTTTCGATAGAGGCTCAAATCATGTGCAGACGATTAATATAGCTAGCGCGTAGCCGCTAGCTAACTGAGTAACGTTACCGCTAGCCTGCTAACGTTAGCTAGGTAGCACGAACGAATGTTATCCGCAAAAACGGATTAGCTAATATAGCTAGCTAGCAGGCTTGCCACGATGGAAAACAGTTGTAGTTTGTGAGTGAACTTTAATTATCTGCTTCTCATTACCAGGTCCTACTGTACATATGTGGTTTACAAATAGACTGAAAGATCATTTTCTAGCTGGTGAGCGAACTTTAATTACTTGCTTCTCATGGCCAGGTCCTACATGCATGGTGACTGCGTTCTGCAACCCTTCCGACCACTACGCTCTGCTACTCAGGTATGTAGGAACATTAATCATACATTATTATTGACTTTAGTCATATTTCAGACCATTCATGTCTTCAGTCTTACAATATTTCACTTATCTATATAGCAAAAGGCAATCTTACAATATTTAACTTATCTATATAGCAAAAGGCAATCTCTGTCTCTAAATACAGTTTATATTTCTCTTTCTGTCTATCTGTATCTATATTTATCCGAACTGTGTAAGTAACCATGTATCTTTATCTGCCACCGCCCCTCCTTTTCTCTCTCCGTCTATCTTTTAGGGTCAAAAGGGTAATCTACAGCTGCCATACCCCTGGCCCATCCCTCAACAGAAGCTGTGTGTGTGTGTGTGGGAAGTACTTCAGTCAGGAGAGTTAAAGACACCAGCGTGTTCATACAGGAGAGAAGCCATACCACTGTGATCAGTGTGGGAAGAACTTCAGTCAGTCAGGAGAGTTAAAGACACCAGCGTGTTCATACAGGAGAGAAGCCATACCACTGTGATCAGTGTGGGAAGAACAGTCAGTCAGGAGAGTTAAAGACACCAGCGTGTTCATACAGGAGAGAAGCCATACCACTGTGATCAGTGTGGGAAGAAGTCAGTCAGGAGAGTTAAAGACACCAGCGTGTTCATACAGGAGAGAAGCTTTACCACTGTGATCAGTGTGGGAAGAACTTCAGTCAAGTCAGGAGAGTTAGACACCAGCATGTTCATACAGGAGAGAAGCCATACCACTGTGATCAGTGTGGGAAGAACTTCAGTCAGTCAGGAGATTTAAAGATACATCCATGTGGTGTCGGAGATTTATGAGGCCAACAGCGGCGCAAGATATTTCGAGGGCTTCCTGCAGGAAGCTGAGAAGACCAGCAGAATTGTGGTGTTTACACCAAAACGCCACTCAGAGTTTGTCAATGTGGAAAAAGACAGGTAACATGATGGCAAAAGCCACATTTGGTAGAAGTGTCAGGCATTTGTAGAATGCAAAAATATGAACTGTATTGCTGTAGGAAAATGCAAAAATATGAAGTGTATTGCTGTAGGCTATGTGGTTGTGTTTGTAAGTAAATACCTTGAGAACCGTCATTGTTGAGCAGGTGTAATGCTACTAGTGGTGACTTGAGGTGTGTAGGTTGATAACATGTTATCTTTATTTATGTTTTTATTACAGGGGTAATTGTACTCTTTAAGAAAATGGGGGAAATATAGGCTATTTATTCTTTATTTAAGTAAGATTTCAGGGGTAGGATATTCAATAGACCATATCCAGGTAGCCAGATTGTGTTCATACAGGAGAGAAGCCATGCCACTGTGATCAGTGTGGGAAGAACTTCAGTCAGTCAAGAGACATGGAAGTGAATAAGTGGTACAGCTGTACTTGTGTGCTTACAAAAGAGTCTCCTACGATAGGTCATGTCACATTCTGAACACCGCAAACATAGTGTCATTTCATTAACATGTGAGATAATATGCCTATTAGGACAACGAAAAATGTTCTTAACTTGAGTGGCTACTAGTTCTACAGTTACTTCCCTGATATCACTCACATGCTGTACCACCTCTCCTTGGTCAGCAATCATGGTTATAGTGGACTTTGCAGTGGTTGACAAACAAATATCATTGGATGTGCAGTGGTGGTGTTTGTGTACAGTGGTACATTAATTACACAAATATAGTGTTGAAGTATTACATGCATGTTCTTTGCATGCTGTGCAGAATTCTTTTTTTTTTTTTTTTGGAGAGATGCAGGTTTTGAACTAGTGTGACCACTGACTAGTGCAGATTTTTGAAACTGCTTGTATTTATTTGAACCAGTGTGACCACTGAGTACTACAGAAACTGCTTGTATTTTTTATTTGAACCAATGTGACCACTCTGAGTACTACACTAACTGTGTATTTTTTATTTGAACCAGTGTGACCACTGAGTACTACACTAACTGTGTATTTTTTATTTGAACCAGTGTGACCACTGAGTACTACACAAACTGCTTGTATTTTTTATTTGAACCAGTGTGACCACTGTGAGTACTACACAAACTGTATTTTTTATTTGAACCAGTGTTACCACTGTGACTACTTGAGATTTTTGTATTTGGAACCATGACCAACAGTAAGCCAGAAGCTAATTTATTTAAAGGTTCCAGATATGCTAAACTCAATAAAAAAAATTGTTATACACCCTTGATCTTTGAGTCTTACTAATATGGCCAGTCTTATGCACAATTTCACCAGTTTTAGAGTGGTGACAACATAACAGACAAAAGAGACAATTACATAGACACAAGCACATACGGTACAGACAATCACATATAGTACAATAATGCGCTCCACGTAAAATGCATAAGACGGAACTTGGTTGCGTATTGTTTGCCATGTTCATGGCCGTGTCCAAATAGTCAAAGTGGGTAAAGGAAATGCAGTGAGTGGGTGTAGACTCCTGTGGAGTCTAGTTTGTCGGAACGGGAGGGTAATGTTGGCATTGTGCAGAGAGAGAGTTGGTGTGTCCAATTACAATTAATGTTCTGTGAATATTATGCAAAAGGGAGTTTTGTTTTTTACAGAGATGTGCAGATATTTGAAACCAGTGTGACCACTGTGACTACTCTAGATTGTTGAAACTGCTTGTAGGCTACTCTATTTGAACGAGTGTGATCACTGTGACTATGCTAGATTGTTGAAACTGCTTGTACTCTATTTGAAACAGTGTGATCACTGTGACTATGCTAGATCGTTGAAACTGCTTGTAGGCTACTCTCTATTTGAACCAGTGTGATCACTTGAGTATGCTAGATCGTTAAAACTGGGGAGGCCATACCTTGCACTGGTAGAGCCAATCCTCGAAGACACACCCTAGTTAGTGGCAAAGGCAATCGTTTCTGCAGAGGGCGGCCAGATTCCAGTTCAAGTGAAGAACACTGGCCAGACTCCTGTTTACCTTCATCGCTATCAGAAGGTAGGCTGTCTTTCGCTGGTGCAGCAAGAAATTCCACGAGTATTTTCTAGGCTCCCATTTTGTAGTGTTCACTGACAACAACATTCTCGCAAACTTACAGGAGGTGAACCTGAGAAGCTTGGAGCAACAGTGGGCAGCCAGACTCTGCAACTACCACTTCAACATCAAGTTCCAGCCTGACAAAACCAATGCTAATGCCGATGCCCTATCTCGAGTACCTGTGGATGGAGGAGAGGATGGTGAAGAGGAGGAGATCCTGGCCCTGAAGACTATAATTAGTTTGTTGTTGCTCTATGTTTAAAATGTGCTAATGTTCTGTCAAGTTTGACAATGTGAAATATGTGATAGAAGTAATCAACCACATGACTGGTGTAGTTAGAGGTATTCTAAACTCTTTGGTATAGCTTACATACTGAGGCGGGGGGGTATACATCAATGTTTGCTAGCTAGCACTAGTGAAATTAGACGTTTTCCTCAGCACGCACTGTTGTCAATAAATGTTACAAAAGTAATATAGGAGCTCACAGAAACAAGTTGCAACACAAGTTGTGTAGCTAGCTTCAGTCAGTAGCACAGTAGCCTACGTGTGTTACGTTAGCAAGTGAGACAATAATGAGGCTATAGGTTGAAAGAACGGTGTGTGTGCGTGCTGTGTTTAGAGAATATCACAAAATCTACAACAGCAAAAGTTGACTGCTTATTGTCAATCTACAGCCATAGCTTGCTAGCTTAGCTCATAAATCGAGTAGCCTACCCAGTACAATGTATGGCATGGCTTTAACCCCCCCTTTTCTTGAATACTGTAGGTCCAGCAGATGCAAAAATGAAAAGGAAGGAGAACAGTGGTGGCATATAGCCAGCTTTTTTCAACCATAAAAAAGGAATCAAGACTTTAACGTTTTTGAAATATTTTTCAAGGTGCACACCCACATCCATTGTATGACCAAAACGGTGGTAGAGCAATTATCAGAATTTCTCAAAAGTTTTGTCAACGTTTTGATCTGAACCATTGTATATGATCATAAGTAACCTTAAAACAGGGCTAAACATGCATTTTCCCGTTACATCTCCCTTAACGAATTTCTATATAACAACATGGCTTTCATGTTCTCTGATATTGGCTAGTGTAGCCAGTGGTGTTGGGTTCTTACTGTAGCCTGTTCAGAATTGTGCATGATTTAGGCTGATGTTGAAGTTAATCCAAGGTGCTTCACACTAGGCTGTGAGTGGGTGAATGGAATTTGAGTAGGACAGTTGAATTATTTAGTAACTACTGATACAGTAGTAAATGTATTGCCCTAATTGCTTCTTTTCTCTCATTTTAGATGTATCGAAATATAAAACTGATGGACCAATACAGCAACATCTGAATGCCTTTCCACAAACCTTATGGGGAGGGGCAAGACGATCTTTCCACAGTGAGTGGTATTAAGAGCATCTCTGGCTGGAATATTCTCAATCCAAGGATGCAGCATACTGCTTTGTATGCAGACATTTTGCCTCTTCAAATGCCCCCGAGAGTAATTACGCATCTGAAAATGGATATTCCAACTAGAAAAAGGACACTTTTGGGGATAGTGGGTTTAATGTACATGCTAAGTCAGAGACACATGCGAGTGCAATGATTTCATTCGGTGAATACAAAAGAATGGTTGAAAACAACACATCTGTCCTGGGAATGATGGGAGCTGAAAATCATTTCTATTAAAAATGGTAAAACTGTAATTGTTGTAAGTTTTTATTGCATGCAAGGACTGGGTTAAGTGCTCGATAAGGTGATTTTTACATTGTCTTATTATGTGATTCACATCCTGAAAATCACCAGAGAATGCAGAAATTTAAATCTCTGAAGTTGAAATGTGTTTGCGGAGGATATTACCTCTGCCCCCCCTGCTGGAACCTCATGCGACCCTTTTGCCACCCCAGGTAAAACTTTCTAGAACCGCCAGGGCTCCCCCGCACGCGGCCCGTCAGTAGTACTTCCTGCGTTGGCAATATCTTGACATTGGTTGTGGTGCGTACATAGCCTACCTCCCCCCCTGGCAAACTATGAAAATAATTCAGCTCAATAAAACAAGAAAAGTAGGCTACTCTAGGTGGTCTAATACTCAACACTCGTGCAGTGGCGTATTTAGGCATGGGCAGCCGCTCAACAACTTACCGACAGTTTATCATTCACAATTGAAAAGCCCGTTCATTTCACGTTTACAAAACGAAACTGAAAGTGCCCCATCCACCGCGTCAGCTCGGGTCCAGGGTGGGGGGGGGGCGTAGCGGGAGGTTCGCCCAGGGTGGCATATATGGGTACCAAATGTAGTCCTAAACCTGCCATCTTTGTGTCCTCCACAGGTGTATCAAGTGGTCTAATTGGCTCTAGTGCATAGAATCCTATGCAATCACACAAATTCACACACCTATGTTGGGCACACATATGGCAGATTATTATAGGCTACTTCTGTTGCGCACGGTCAGAGCCCCGCCTCCCAAACATATGGTCTGTTTTACACGCCAACGTGTAGGTCAGAAATCGTCTGATGGTGAAGAGGTAAGTAGGCTCAAGGCTAATCAAATTTCAATAGACTGTCATGGTGAAATAGCCTATTGATAAATATCCAACTAGTCCTATATTACCGAAATACTTAATAGTATGCATTAACTTTATTTGGTGATATTTATGGAGGATGGATGGTAAAGACGGAAGTTGGATTGTGGCAGAGTGGGATCCTAGGGTCTAAAAATAAAATAGTTTGTTTCTGGTTGGTTGCCAGTTCAGGTCATGGGTAGGTAGGGATTGTTTTGTTTTGTTTGAGGCCTGCATATCCATAGCAGGTCGGTGCGGCCTACTGAAGCCTAGACCCAAGCGGGCCTTAAACGAATAAAGGCCTGTTGCCTGTTGACGTTAATATTGTAACTGCTATTGAGCCTAAAATGCAAACCAATTAAAATATCAATTCATTTCAAAAATAAATATAGGCTATATGATATGATGAAATGGCAGGGCATGCAATTACATTAAAATCATTTTGGACTGCACTGTAAAACCTAACAGTAAAACCTAACAGTGTATCTTAATGAAAGTCAACTTGAATTAAGAATAGCAGAAAGTTGAATTTAAGTATGTGTTTTCCAGCATTATGGCAGAGTCAAATGTCCAAATGAAGCGAGGAGACAACGTTGAGGGATACATCCATGGGGTGTCGGAGATTTATGAGGCCAACAGCGGCGCAAGATATTTCGAGGGCTTCCTGCAGGAAGCTGAGAAGACCAGCAGGATTGTGGTGTTTACACCAAAACGCCACTCAGAGTTTGTCAACGTGGAAAAAGACAGGTATGGCAAAAGCCACATTTGGTAGAAGTGTCAGGCATTTGTAGAATACAAAAATATGAACTGTAGCCTATTGCTGTAGGAAAATGCAAAAATATGAAGTGTATTGCTGTAGGCTGTGGTTGTTTGTAAGTAAATACCTTGAGAACCGTCATTGTTGAGCAGGTGTAATGCTACTAGTGGTGACTTGAGTTGTGTAGGCTATGTCCCATAACATGTTCTTTATTTATTTGTTTTTATTACAGGGGTAATTGTACTCTTTAAGAAAATGGGGGAAATCTAGGCTATTTATCCTTTTATTTAAGTAAGATTTCAGGGGTAGGATATTTCAATTGACCATATCCAGGTAGCCAGCCGAATCGGGCCGATTCCGGCTAAGTGTCGACGCACTCGGCTGTGTTCTGGCAGCGGCTCCCCTAAACTGAGCCGGATCTGGCCCAATAATGGTCGCCCAATTTGGCTAGGTTTTGGATATGTGGACAAGAGTTGGCACATTTGGCTTTTTAAATTAAATATATTTATTGTACTTTGAGTCAAATGTAGCCCAATTAATCAATTTAAAATGTACATTCTATTCAAATTTGCACAATTGAGCAAGTAATTAATGAATTCATGTAATCAAACAATTTAACAATAATTCGGATGGCATATTTCAACCACCATATGTGCAGGGACTGTGGTTTTGTTGGACAAATGCAGTGGTAATGCAGTGGTTATTTAACAAGGCAATGGATGGGGCAACCTGTCAGACTATTCAGCCTATTCAAAATAACCATCTATTATCTGAGGTAGCCTACATCTGCATTATTATATTATGATCATACTGGCATGATGACGGAGAGTTGCAAAAAAAGAAGAAAAATACTTTTGAACAGGCGCGAGAGTCGTGACTCATGCCTACTTACGCCCGTCACGCACAGCGACTGTTACCGACGTAACTTAACATCAGATATGAGCGGTTATGGAATGTATGACTTGACTACAATGAGTGCCCACACATCCACCGTACCGTAACATACCGTAACGTAACATACAGAATGCTTTTTGACGGTAGCTGTCCAAGGCCGTCAATGCATTGAAATAAAGAGAAATAACATTGATTTTGTATGTTTTCCGAGTCTATATGGCTACCATTATTTCAGAATCGTCTCTTTGAGCTCTTTAGAAATGCAATAGGCTATACAGGCTATCTTCCAGATTGTATTAGCATATTGAAACATATTTGCGCATGTAGACCTATAATCTCCATTTAATAATAATTATTTAATTAATCATTTGATAATAGCCTACTATTAATAATAAATATGAATCCATAGCCGCTAACTTCATGAGTAGGTTCAAGCCATCCCAAGTCATCATGGGAGTAACGTCAATCACATCTCAAAGTCATGTGTGACCAAAACCAACGTTTTTACAAATTACCGTTAAGTTATCATTCGCAAGATCAAAATGCCGAGAAGATATGGAAACATTATTTCAAGCAGTGACGAAGATGGCCAGTTGCCTATCTGATAAAGTGATCGGTGTACTGCTGTCAAAACCTCATCCGCTGAAATTATATGTTCGCACGTCTTTCTCATCCCAGCCATTCATGATGAACCATTTCAGTTTAAATAAAGGGTAGCATGTGACTGAAATAAATGATTAGGCCAGCTGAGAAATGCGAATTTATATTGTAGGCTAACAGTTACATTAACACATTTCTCAAAACGTAGGCTAAATCAACATTCACATTTTGTCTTAAGGTGTTATTCTATCAGTAGCCTAAAAACATTTAACTTCATGCAACTAGCTAATGACCAAAACGTTTAATAGGGTAGACCTATAGGCCTACGCCAACTGAGAAATTGAGTCGCTCTAGATATTGTAGCCTAATGCACACATTTATCATGTCAACATTCACGTTGTCCTACAGAAAGGTGTTGATTCTAATCAGTACAAACATTTGACTTAATACAATTAATAACCAAAACTAGCTATACATACGCATATTGAATGTGTTCCTCTTCTTGAAATGTTCGTCTACTGATTCAACGCTCTTCAGACTCTGACAGACTTCAGGACGCGCTCTTTACGTTACGTTACGGTACAGATTCAGTGTGTGTGCGTGCTATAGAACGTTACGTTCGCATGTTACGTTATGTTACGGTACTGTCGCTGTACGTGACGGGCGTTAGCCTCGTGTCACCAGGCTCTCCTCGGGGGTTGACTTTGAACTTAATCTGCCATCCGCATCCATCTCGTGAGTATATCTGTCAATATTAACCATCTACCATGTGAAGTTGTTTTAATAAACCGTGCTACTATCGATGTAACTCATTGTTTTTCGATAGAGGCTCAAATCATGTGCAGACGATTAATATAGCTAGCGCGTAGCCGCTAGCTAACTGAGTAACGTTACCGCTAGCCTGCTAACGTTAGCTAGGTAGCACGAACGAATGTTATCTGCAAATACGGATTAGCTAATATAGCTAGCTAGCAGGCTTGCCACGATGGAAAACAGTTGTAGTTTGTGAGTGAACATAATCTGCTTCTCATTGCCAGGTCCTACTGTACATATGTGGTTTACAAATAGACTGAAAGATCATTTTCTAGCTGGTGAGCGAACTTTAATTACTTGCTTCTCATGGCCAGGTCCTACATGCATGGTGACTGCGTTCTGCAACCCTTCCGACCACTACGCTCTGCTACTCAGGTAGGTAGGAACTTTAATCATACATTATTATTGACCTTAGTCATATTTCAGACCATTCATGTCTTCAGTCTTACAATATTTCACTTATCTATATAGCAAAAGGCAATCTTACAATGTTTAACTTATCTATATAGCAAAAGGCAATCTCTGTCTCTAAATACTGTTTATATTTCTCTCTTTCTGTCTATCTGTATCTATATTTATCCGGACTGTGTAAGTAACCATGTATCTTTATCTGCCACCGCCCCTCCTTTTCTCTCTCCGTCTATCTTTTAGGGTCAAAAGGGTAATCTACAGTTGCCATACCCCTGGCCCATCCCTCAACAGAAGCTGTGTGTGTGTGTGGGAAGTACTTCAGTCAGGAGAGTTAAAGACACCCGCGTGTTCATACAGGAGAGAAGCCATACCACTGTGATCAGTGTGGGAAGGAACAGTCAGTCAGGAGAGTTAAAGACACCAGCGTGTTCATACAGGAGATAAGCCATACCACTGTGATCAGTGTGGGAAGAACAGTCAGTCAGGAGAGTTAAAGACACCAGCGTGTTCATACAGGAGATAAGCCATACCACTGTGATCAGTGTGGGAAGAACAGTCAGTCAGGAGAGTTAAAGACACCAGCGTGTTCATACAGGAGATAAGCCATACCACTGTGATCAGTGTGGGAAGAACAGTCAGTCAGGAGAGTTAAAGACACCAGCGTGTTCATACAGGAGATAAGCCATACCACTGTGATCAGTGTGGGAAGAACAGTCAGTCAGGAGAGTTAAAGACACCAGCGTGTTCATACAGGAGATAAGCCATACCACTGTGATCAGTGTGGGAAGGAACAGTCAGTCAGGAGAGTTAAAGACACCAGTGTGTTCATACAGGAGATAAGCCATACCACTGTGATCAGTGTGGGAAGAACAGTCAGGAGAGTTAAAGATGCACCAGTGTGTTCATAGAGTTAATCCAAGAGCTTCAGAGAATTCACAGAAGAAGGACCCCATCTTTGTAAGCAACTCTGTGTGTGTGTGTGTGTGTGTGTGTGTGTGTGTGTGTGGTCCTTTTCACAGTGCTGTTTGCCTTCTATCGCGTGTGTGTAGCTTCTCTGTTGTAAATCACTTGTGTTATAATTGCTGTTTGTTATAAGTTCAAACTAAGCAATTAATGTATGTATTTGCATTTCCAAAATACATTCAATATGTTTTACTCTTAGAGTCTAAAATTTAATAATAAAAATTGGATTATGAAGTTACTTCTGTTGCATTAACTTGTTCTCTGTTTCACTTTTGCATTAACTTGTTCTCTGTTTCACTTAAATGTGCTAGGGGGGACTTAAACCTATTTCTTTCATAGTAATTTTCCTTTATACTTTTTTGCAAGTATGGCTGTGAAATAGATATTCTATTCAAAGTGGTCAAAAAAGGTTTATAAGGTATATATCCTCTAGAAAGTAATGCTCCCAATACAGAATCATTTTGTGGGTTTGGTGCAAGTGCAGTAGCCTACTGCTAGGTAGCTGCAAGTGATAGGTTGCAGAGATGGATAGAACAGCTGAGTGTTTGTGGTATTGCGATATACATAGTATGGGAAAGAGGTTAACACTTTATTTATTTTTTTTCTTACAGGAGTCCAGTGCAATAAGTGCAATAACTGACCAATGTTCAGTTCAAAACCGCTAGAAGGAAACCTGGGAGCATGGACATTCTGGTGGGTGCACGGTCTCAAATGACCCTGAAGCGGAAATTGGAGTTCCCTTGTGCTGCTCGTATGGAGTGTGTGGTACCAGAAAAGACACTGGAAGAGATCAGAAATGATGGTAGAGAAGACTCTGAGGTATGTGTTGGAAATGTGTTTATTTGATTAAAAAATCACCAAAATTTGCACATAGCTCCAGTACTATACCCAAAGTCCTCAACCTGCATTGTAGGTCAATAAAGCTGAAGGTGGCGCTACAGCAACAGTCTAAAGTTTAAAACTTAAAAAAAAATCATAACAAATCAGCCATAGGTGCTATCACTGTAAAACCACCACGTGAATATAGTCCCAAGTGAGACAAAACTTTCATACGCTTTGACCTTGCAGGAATTTTGAAGTCCATCACTCTGATTTCTTCATAAACTGTAAAACCTATCAAACCTATCTCCTCCCACATTTTTTGTTCAATTGACACCAAAATTGATCTACTGTATCTTCAGACTGTCCTTACCAAACGATCCTCACAGATTTTTGAAATATGAAAAATAGAGCCCACAGCACTTCAAAAAGTTTTATTGTTAACAGTTCTGTATACAGTTCCTATTAATTCTCGCCAAATCAATGTCTGATCATCCTCATAAAAAGTGACAACATTGGCCACATATCCAAGATGTAGTGTGATTTATTTCAGAATTTTATCTCTCAAATTGAATATTTAGAAATATGTTTAATTCTGTCCTCTGAAACCAACACTTCATACAGAGAAAACTACTTTACCCACAATCCAACGCAAGCTCCGGAGACATCGCTGTTTTGCAACCCTACCCAGCCCCCGCCGAGGATTACAATGACTGAAACGATTGATTGGCAACTGACTGAGAACACAGCTGCTGAAGTTAATGTTCAATTATGAAGAAAAGCAAACAAAACCTGTAAAAATTAATAAACATATCTCATCCCTCATTTTTCAATCAATTAACACCACACAACTTGCTCCACTGGATATTCAGACTGTAATTCACAAACTCATTGACCAGATTGTTGAATTATCAAAATCGAGCTTACAATGCATCAAAATGTTTTACAAATGTTTTACGATACGATACAAATGTACAAAATTAACATTGGAATGTCAACTTTCTTGTTGTCCTCCTATTCGCTCGCTTATTGCTCCTAAACTTGTCGGAAATTGCCTGGCACCGCCTCATCGCTGCGCAGCAGCTTTAATTTATTTTGATTTCCTCCATTTCTGTTCTGATCCTCCTCGCTACACGACGCCAGACGCTGCACATTGCATGCATGTTCTTTTAAGCCTGTATGGGAAGGGACAGAATTAACCTGAACAGCCGTGATGAGAAGTGCAGCATTTCTGCATCATGATTTACGCAAAGCCGTCTCTAAAGGATGTGGTGATGAAATGTCTCAAAATATCTAATCTGGTGGAGTCACATGTCCTTTCATGAATGCACTCAGAAAATCTCTCATCATGCATAAAAATGACTTTGGTAAATAATTTGTTTTGCCAACATGGTGGTGATTACACAGTCTCCAAGCAGGGCAAGGTCTTTTTTCAGATTGAACAGTTTATTTTCTTTTTCTTTTTTTCTTTTTTTTTACAGATTTTGAAAGTGCAGATTATAAACTTTCAAATGATATACATTGGAATCTGTAACTATTTGAATAAGATAGGCTTCTGTGAATGTTGGTACACCTGAAAGCAGAGAAAAAGGGCTTCAGAGACTCTGAGCGGTTCACACTTCTCACAGGACCTGGACAAAATATGTAATGATCCAAAAACTGTTGTTTGTTATATTAAGTGGGTTCTTCACAACTTCGACTTTTGTAATATGGAGGGAAAAAACTAAATAAATAAGTAAATAAATAAATAAATAAAAAATATTTAAAAAAATGCTCGTAACGTGATTGGAGGTCTGCCAATATGGGACCAAAATACCAGCGGCTGCCACACTGAACTCACTATGCCGGTGGGGAGCACAGGTCTGAGAGCATCATGCTGGGGCCCAACTCTGTAGACAAGGTGACCTTCAGCTTATACTGTATGTTGTAGCAGAAGGATGACGAACAGTGTGTAAAAGTGGGGTAACATTTAGGGTAGGAGTTATTGTGACTGAAAAGCCCCACCCAACAGGATGTTTTCCCGATCCATACTGTAGATCTCTTCCTCCTTCCTTTCTCCTATTCCGCGAGTAAACTAGTGATGGGTCGGTCGCGAACGATACGGCTCTATGTGCCAGCTCTTTTAAGTGAACGATGATAAATACATAGTTGTTAGCTGATAGATACAACTAAAACTGTTGGATGCTGCCGTTGTGCACTTTGTAATTTTTGACTTTTTTTAATTCATTATTTATGTTATTTGACTGTTTTGTTTATATAGTCATCTCGTGTTCATATCTATGGATAAAACGCCTCACTCCCATGCCAAATGTCAGGGATTCAAGCCCAGATTTTTGTCACTGAATCTTATAGAAGCTATGTAAAAATGTGGTTACCTGGTGGTGCCATGTCAGTTATTGAATTTATGTGCAGTAATTTGAAATACTTCTGAAAAACTTCTGAAATTATACCTACAGTATAGGTGTCTCAGTAATTACCAATTACACATATTTCACACAATGAAGGTTTATGCATTTTATTTTCACTACACCACAGAACAGGTAACAGTGGTCAATGTGGAAGCAGGGAATGTGTCCGTCTTCCTGTAATCTGGAATGTTAGATGGCATTGACCCTTCAGTACTCCTCTTCCTCCTCTTCCTCTCCCACGCTGTCTGTGCCCACCTCTTCGTAATCCTTCTCCAGGGCGGCCATGTCTTCTCTGGCCTCAGAGAACTCTCCCTCCTCCATGCCCTCTCCCACGTACCAGTGCACGAAGGCCCTCTTGGCGTACATCAGGTCAAACTTGTGGTCCAGCCTGGCCCAGGCCTCAGCGATGGCGGTGGTGTTGCTCAGCATGCACACAGCCCTCTGGACCTTGGCCAGGTCTCCTCCAGGGACCACTGTGGGGGGCTGGTAGTTGATGCCCACCTTGAAGCCAGTGGGACACCAGTCCACAAACTGGATGGAGCGGCGGGTCTTGATGGTGGCGATGGCGGCGTTGACGTCTTTGGGCACCACATCACCGCGGTAGAGCAGGCAGCAGGCCATGTACTTGCCACGCCTGGGGTCGCACTTCACCATCTGGTTGGCTGGCTCGAAGCAGGCGTTGGTGATCTCCGGGACAGAGAGCTGCTCGTGGTAGGCCTTCTCTGCAGAGATGATGGGCGCGTAGGTGACCAAGGGGAAGTGGATACGGGGGTAGGGCACCAAGTTGGTCTGGAACTCAGTCAGGTCCACGTTGAGGGCTCCGTCGAAGCGCAGGGACGCAGTGATGGAGGAGACGATCTGGGCGATGAGGCGGTTAAGGTTGGTGTAGGAAGGATGTTCCACTTCCAGGTTATGCTGGGAGATGTCGAAGATGGCCTCATTGTCCACCATGAAGGAGCAGTCCGAGTGCTCCAGGGTGGTGTGGGTGGTCAGGATGGAGTTGTAGGGCTCCAACACGGCTGTGGACATCTGTGGAGCCGGGTAGATGGGAGAACTCCAGCTTGGACTTCTTTCTGTAGTCAACAGACAGACGCTCCATCAGCAGGGAAGTAAAGCCGGAGCCGGTCCCTCCTCCAAAGCTGTGGAAGATGAGGAAGCCCTGCAGTCCAGTGCATTGGTCCGACTGGGGAACAAGACAATGATTTAGTCTATTTAATGAACAAAGGTGCAAGTCAAGATTTCAATGTAGACTAATCAATAATACAACCACAGAGTTTTTAGAAAAGGTGAAACACAAATATAGCACCCCCCCAAAAAAAAAGAACAAATCAAAAATACATCACCCATCAAAACATGTTTGGTTGTTTGGTTCTCGGGGGGGGGGAGGTAGCATTTTACAGTAGTAGTGAATTCAAATGGGGCCTGACAGCAGTTGGGCATGATCTTAAACGCACCATTTTACGCAGCCTTTCCAACACAGAGTCCACGATCTCCTTGCCGATGGTGTAGTGCCCACGAGCGTAGTTGTTGGCAGCGTCCTCCTTGCCACTGATGAGCTGCTCAGGGTGGTACAGCTGACGGTAGGACCCATTTCTTACCTCATCTAAAAATTACAAATACAAGTTAACCCAAGGACATGTTTGCAGGGTTTTTGTATTGTA
Organism: Borostomias antarcticus; assembly: GCF_949987555.1. Classification (NCBI taxonomy): domain Eukaryota; kingdom Metazoa; phylum Chordata; class Actinopteri; order Stomiiformes; family Stomiidae; genus Borostomias; species Borostomias antarcticus. Next base: position 6,476,458 of record NC_140237.1, read on the forward strand.
TGATGAGGAAATGAGAACATTACTGTAACAGTCCAGAGGGAACCTGCAGACAAATAGCTTTTCTCACCCACAACCGAAGGCTCCAGATCAATGAAGATAGCCCTGGGAACATACTTCCCAGTACCAGTCTCATTGAAGAAAGTACCAAAGCTTGAGTCATTGGGAGAAATACCACTGGATGCAGAGACTGTCCCATCAGGCAGGATGCCATGCTCCAGACAGTAGAGCTCCCAGCATGAGTTGCCCATCTGGACACCTGCTTGACCGATGTGTACTGAGATGCATTCCCTCTACCAAGGAAGACATGGTCGTTTTAGTTTGACAAGGATAGAGATACTCCTATCGGAGAAACACCTACAAGTGGTTGTGTGTAACTAATACAAGACTTGCAGCATTACAAATTAATTAAAACCCCATTTAATTCTTTAAAGAACGCAGTACTCCTGATAAATCAGTGAAACACAAAAAGCTCACATTCCACAAGTATAATAATGAACTTACCACCATTTTTCTACAGAAATGTTACCCTCACAAACTCACTCTCAGTAGCCACAGACTGTAAAAAGATTTAACCGTTGGCCTCAAACAGCTTAATCAATCCGTGAAACACATGCCACAATCCGGCTCACCTTTAAACACTAATAACCAGTTTGATTGTTTTCACCTGCTTTTCTGGCCACAGCAATCAGGTGTGATGGGTGTGGTTTCCAATGACAGGCTTGTTTGTGAGGATCAGAACTGAGCAGTCGGTTATCAGCACAGATCCCTTCCCATATCCCATAGCATTGTCAGACAATTGTGTCCAACTTACGCCAACCGTTGGCTGTGTGAATTCTAAATTCATGTCTATCAGCTGTGGCTGATTTCTTCCTCTCTGTGCCAGGAGCTGCTGCCAGGGCCCAGGCTGTGCCACTGCATACACGGCAAACTGGAACTCACCTGCTGCTGTAACATCTAATGACCACAAGGTGTCGCCATTTACTGCAGAATGAGGGGGTTCCCATGATTGAGTCTGTCACTCAATGTCATGTCCTTCGCTTCCCAGTCAGAGGCAGAATCTCAGCGGTGAGTGTGCTCTGTTGGTCGAGTTCGACCGGTGTGTATCATCAGTGTTCTTCCTTCCGGGAATATACATTGTTATACACCCATGGCTGTCTGAGCGTTGGTTGTGCTGGGGTGCTTGTCTGAATGTTCTCTCTTCTGAGATATACGTTTGATGAGCCCCTGCTCTCCCCTCGTTTGGAGTCCCATGGTCATTCCGGTCTTGCTTTCTACTCTGGAGTATAGCTCATGGGTTATATTGATGTTCTTCCTCTTGGGGAATATACGTCGGTATACACCCTGGTAGCTTCTGGTGGATTCCAGGGATCGTCCTGGGATGTGGGCTGGACAGCGGTTATGGTCGTCTCAGCGGTGAGCGAACGCTGTCGGTCCTTAGAAGGTGGTTTCCTCGTCATAGGCCCTTCCTAGGGTTGGTTCCCCTTCGCTTCCCGGTCAGAGGCAGAATCTCAGCGGTGAGTGTGCTCTGTTGGTCGAGTTCGACCGGTGTGTATCATCAGTGTTCTTCCTTCCGGGAATATACATTGTTATACACCCATGGCTGTCTGAGCGTTGGTTGTGCTGGGGTGCTTGTCTGAATGTTCTCTCTTCTGAGATATACGTTTGATGAGCCCCTGCTCTCCCCTCGTTTGGAGTCCCATGGTCATTCCGGTCTTGGTTTCTACTCTGGAGTATAGCTCATGGGTTATATTGATGTTCTTCCTCTTGGGGAATATACGTCGGTATACACCCTGGTAGCTTCTGGTGGATTCCAGGGATCGTCCTGGGATGTGGGCTGGACAGCGGTTATGGTCGTCTCAGCGGTGAGCGAACGCTGTCGGTCCTTAGAAGGTGGTTTCCTCGTCATAGGCCCTTCCTAGGGTTGGTTCCCCTTCGCTTCCCGGTCAGAGGCAGAATCTCAGCGGTGAGTGTGCTCTGTTGGTCGAGTTCGACCGGTGTGTATCATCAGTGTTCTTCCTTCCGGGAATATACATTGTTATACACCCATGGCTGTCTGAGCGTTGGTTGTGCTGGGGTGCTTGTCTGAATGTTCTCTCTTCTGAGATATACGTTTGATGAGCCCCTGCTCTCCCCTCGTTTGGAGTCCCATGGTCATTCCGGTCTTGGTTTCTACTCTGGAGTATAGCTCATGGGTTATATTGATGTTCTTCCTCTTGGGGAATATACGTCGGTATACACCCTGGTAGCTTCTGGTGGATTCCAGGGATCGTCCTGGGATGTGGGCTGGACAGCGGTTATGGTCGTCTCAGCGGTGAGCGAACGCTGTCGGTCCTTAGAAGGTGGTTTCCTCGTCATAGGCCCTTCCTAGGGTTGGTTCCCCTTCGCTTCCCGGTCAGAGGCAGAATCTCAGCGGTGAGTGTGCTCTGTTGGTCGAGTTCGACCGGTGTGTATCATCAGTGTTCTTCCTTCCGGGAATATACATTGTTATACACCCATGGCTGTCTGAGCGTTGGTTGTGCTGGGGTGCTTGTCTGAATGTTCTCTCTTCTGAGATATACGTTTGATGAGCCCCTGCTCTCCCCTCGTTTGGAGTCCCATGGTCATTCCGGTCTTGCTTTCTACTCTGGAGTATAGCTCATGGGTTATATTGATGTTCTTCCTCTTGGGGAATATACGTCGGTATACACCCTGGTAGCTTCTGGTGGATTCCAGGGATCGTCCTGGGATGTGGGCTGGACAGCGGTTATGGTCGTCTCAGCGGTGAGCGAACGCTGTCGGTCCTTAGAAGGTGGTTTCCTCGTCATAGGCCCTTCCTAGGGTTGGTTCCCCTTCGCTTCCCGGTCAGAGGCAGAATCTCAGCGGTGAGTGTGCTCTGTTGGTCGAGTTCGACCGGTGTGTATCATCAGTGTTCTTCCTTCCGGGAATATACATTGTTATACACCCATGGCTGTCTGAGCGTTGGTTGTGCTGGGGTGCTTGTCTGAATGTTCTCTCTTCTGAGATATACGTTTGATGAGCCCCTGCTCTCCCCTCGTTTGGAGTCCCATGGTCATTCCGGTCTTGGTTTCTACTCTGGAGTATAGCTCATGGGTTATATTGATGTTCTTCCTCTTGGGGAATATACGTCGGTATACACCCTGGTAGCTTCTGGTGGATTCCAGGGATCGTCCTGGGATGTGGGCTGGACAGCGGTTATGGTCGTCTCAGCGGTGAGCGAACGCTGTCGGTCCTTAGAAGGTGGTTTCCTCGTCATAGGCCCTTCCTAGGGTTGGTTCCCCTTCGCTTCCCGGTCAGAGGCAGAATCTCAGCGGTGAGTGTGCTCTGTTGGTCGAGTTCGACCGGTGTGTATCATCAGTGTTCTTCCTTCCGGGAATATACATTGTTATACACCCATGGCTGTCTGAGCGTTGGTTGTGCTGGGGTGCTTGTCTGAATGTTCTCTCTTCTGAGATATACGTTTGATGAGCCCCTGCTCTCCCCTCGTTTGGAGTCCCATGGTCATTCCGGTCTTGGTTTCTACTCTGGAGTATAGCTCATGGGTTATATTGATGTTCTTCCTCTTGGGGAATATACGTCGGTATACACCCTGGTAGCTTCTGGTGGATTCCAGGGATCGTCCTGGGATGTGGGCTGGACAGCGGTTATGGTCGTCTCAGCGGTGAGCGAACGCTGTCGGTCCTTAGAAGGTGGTTTCCTCGTCATAGGCCCTTCCTAGGGTTGGTTCCCCTTCGCTTCCCGGTCAGAGGCAGAATCTCAGCGGTGAGTGTGCTCTGTTGGTCGAGTTCGACCGGTGTGTATCATCAGTGTTCTTCCTTCCGGGAATATACATTGTTATACACCCATGGCTGTCTGAGCGTTGGTTGTGCTGGGGTGCTTGTCTGAATGTTCTCTCTTCTGAGATATACGTTTGATGAGCCCCTGCTCTCCCCTCGTTTGGAGTCCCATGGTCATTCCGGTCTTGGTTTCTACTCTGGAGTATAGCTCATGGGTTATATTGATGTTCTTCCTCTTGGGGAATATACGTCGGTATACACCCTGGTAGCTTCTGGTGGATTCCAGGGATCGTCCTGGGATGTGGGCTGGACAGCGGTTATGGTCGTCTCAGCGGTGAGCGAACGCTGTCGGTCCTTAGAAGGTGGTTTCCTCGTCATAGGCCCTTCCTAGGGTTGGTTCCCCTTCGCTTCCCGGTCAGAGGCAGAATCTCAGCGGTGAGTGTGCTCTGTTGGTCGAGTTCGACCGGTGTGTATCATCAGTGTTCTTCCTTCCGGGAATATACATTGTTATACACCCATGGCTGTCTGAGCGTTGGTTGTGCTGGGGTGCTTGTCTGAATGTTCTCTCTTCTGAGATATACGTTTGATGAGCCCCTGCTCTCCCCTCGTTTGGAGTCCCATGGTCATTCCGGTCTTGGTTTCTACTCTGGAGTATAGCTCATGGGTTATATTGATGTTCTTCCTCTTGGGGAATATACGTCGGTATACACCCTGGTAGCTTCTGGTGGATTCCAGGGATCGTCCTGGGATGTGGGCTGGACAGCGGTTATGGTCGTCTCAGCGGTGAGCGAACGCTGTCGGTCCTTAGAAGGTGGTTTCCTCGTCATAGGCCCTTCCTAGGGTTGGTTCCCCTTCGCTTCCCGGTCAGAGGCAGAATCTCAGCGGTGAGTGTGCTCTGTTGGTCGAGTTCGACCGGTGTGTATCATCAGTGTTCTTCCTTCCGGGAATATACATTGTTATACACCCATGGCTGTCTGAGCGTTGGTTGTGCTGGGGTGCTTGTCTGAATGTTCTCTCTTCTGAGATATACGTTTGATGAGCCCCTGCTCTCCCCTCGTTTGGAGTCCCATGGTCATTCCGGTCTTGGTTTCTACTCTGGAGTATAGCTCATGGGTTATATTGATGTTCTTCCTCTTGGGGAATATACGTCGGTATACACCCTGGTAGCTTCTGGTGGATTCCAGGGATCGTCCTGGGATGTGGGCTGGACAGCGGTTATGGTCGTCTCAGCGGTGAGCGAACGCTGTCGGTCCTTAGAAGGTGGTTTCCTCGTCATAGGCCCTTCCTAGGGTTGGTTCCCCTTCGCTTCCCGGTCAGAGGCAGAATCTCAGCGGTGAGTGTGCTCTGTTGGTCGAGTTCGACCGGTGTGTATCATCAGTGTTCTTCCTTCCGGGAATATACATTGTTATACACCCATGGCTGTCTGAGCGTTGGTTGTGCTGGGGTGCTTGTCTGAATGTTCTCTCTTCTGAGATATACGTTTGATGAGCCCCTGCTCTCCCCTCGTTTGGAGTCCCATGGTCATTCCGGTCTTGGTTTCTACTCTGGAGTATACCTCATGGGTTATATTGATGTTCTTCCTCTTGGGGAATATACGTCGGTATACACCCTGGTAGCTTCTGGTGGATTCCAGGGATCGTCCTGGGATGTGGGCTGGACAGCGGTTATGGTCGTCTCAGCGGTGAGTGAACGCTGTCGGTCCTTAGAAGGTGGTTTCCTCGTCATAGGCCCTTCCTAGGGTTGGTTCCCCTTCGCTTCCCGGTCAGAGGCAGAATCTCAGCGGTGAGTGTGCTCTGTTGGTCGAGTTCGACCGGTGTGTATCATCAGTGTTCTTCCTTCCGGGAATATACATTGTTATACACCCATGGCTGTCTGAGCGTTGGTTGTGCTGGGGTGCTTGTCTGAATGTTCTCTCTTCTGAGATATACGTTTGATGAGCCCCTGCTCTTCCCTCGTTTGGAGTCCCATGGTCATTCCGGTCTTGGTTTCTACTCTGGAGTATACCTCATGGGTTATATTGATGTTCTTCCTCTTGGGGAATATACGTCGGTATACACCCTGGTAGCTTCTGGTGGATTCCAGGGATCGTCCTGGGATGTGGGCTGGACAGCGGTTATGGTCGTCTCAGCGGTGAGCGAACGCTGTCGGTCCTTAGAAGGTGGTTTCCTCGTCATAGGCCCTTCCTAGGGTTGGTTCCCCTTCGCTTCCCGGTCAGAGGCAGAATCTCAGCGGTGAGTGTGCTCTGTTGGTCGAGTTCGACCGGTGTGTATCATCAGTGTTCTTCCTTCCGGGAATATACATTGTTATACACCCATGGCTGTCTGAGCGTTGGTTGTGCTGGGGTGCTTGTCTGAATGTTCTCTCTTCTGAGATATACGTTTGATGAGCCCCTGCTCTCCCCTCGTTTGGAGTCCCATGGTCATTCCGGTCTTGGTTTCTACTCTGGAGTATAGCTCATGGGTTATATTGATGTTCTTCCTCTTGGGGAATATACGTCGGTATACACCCTGGTAGCTTCTGGTGGATTCCAGGGATCGTCCTGGGATGTGGGCTGGACAGCGGTTATGGTCGTCTCAGCGGTGAGCGAACGCTGTCGGTCCTTAGAAGGTGGTTTCCTCGTCATAGGCCCTTCCTAGGGTTGGTTCCCCTTCGCTTCCCGGTCAGAGGCAGAATCTCAGCGGTGAGTGTGCTCTGTTGGTCGAGTTCGACCGGTGTGTATCATCAGTGTTCTTCCTTCCGGGAATATACATTGTTATACACCCATGGCTGTCTGAGCGTTGGTTGTGCTGGGGTGCTTGTCTGAATGTTCTCTCTTCTGAGATATACGTTTGATGAGCCCCTGCTCTCCCCTCGTTTGGAGTCCCATGGTCATTCCGGTCTTGGTTTCTACTCTGGAGTATAGCTCATGGGTTATATTGATGTTCTTCCTCTTGGGGAATATACGTCGGTATACACCCTGGTAGCTTCTGGTGGATTCCAGGGATCGTCCTGGGATGTGGGCTGGACAGCGGTTATGGTCGTCTCAGCGGTGAGCGAACGCTGTCGGTCCTTAGAAGGTGGTTTCCTCGTCATAGGCCCTTCCTAGGGTTGGTTCCCCTTCGCTTCCCGGTCAGAGGCAGAATCTCAGCGGTGAGTGTGCTCTGTTGGTCGAGTTCGACCGGTGTGTATCATCAGTGTTCTTCCTTCCGGGAATATACATTGTTATACACCCATGGCTGTCTGAGCGTTGGTTGTGCTGGGGTGCTTGTCTGAATGTTCTCTCTTCTGAGATATACGTTTGATGAGCCCCTGCTCTCCCCTCGTTTGGAGTCCCATGGTCATTCCGGTCTTGGTTTCTACTCTGGAGTATAGCTCATGGGTTATATTGATGTTCTTCCTCTTGGGGAATATACGTCGGTATACACCCTGGTAGCTTCTGGTGGATTCCAGGGATCGTCCTGGGATGTGGGCTGGACAGCGGTTATGGTCGTCTCAGCGGTGAGCGAACGCTGTCGGTCCTTAGAAGGTGGTTTCCTCGTCATAGGCCCTTCCTAGGGTTGGTTCCCCTTCGCTTCCCGGTCAGAGGCAGAATCTCAGCGGTGAGTGTGCTCTGTTGGTCGAGTTCGACCGGTGTGTATCATCAGTGTTCTTCCTTCCGGGAATATACATTGTTATACACCCATGGGTTACTGAGCGTTGGTTGTGCTGGGGTGCTTGTCTGAATGTTCTCTCTTCTGAGATATACGTTTGATGAGCCCCTGCTCTCCCCTCGTTTGGAGTCCCATGGTCATTCCGGTCTTGGTTTCTACTCTGGAGTATAGCTCATGGGTTATATTGATGTTCTTCCTCTTGGGGAATATACGTCGGTATACACCCTGGTAGCTTCTGGTGGATTCCAGGGATCGTCCTGGGATGTGGGCTGGACAGCGGTTATGGTCGTCTCAGCGGTGAGCGAACGCTGTCGGTCCTTAGAAGGTGGTTTCCTCGTCATAGGCCCTTCCTAGGGTTGGTTCCCCTTCGCTTCCCGGTCAGAGGCAGAATCTCAGCGGTGAGTGTGCTCTGTTGGTCGAGTTCGACCGGTGTGTATCATCAGTGTTCTTCCTTCCGGGAATATACATTGTTATACACCCATGGCTGTCTGAGCGTTGGTTGTGCTGGGGTGCTTGTCTGAATGTTCTCTCTTCTGAGATATACGTTTGATGAGCCCCTGCTCTCCCCTCGTTTGGAGTCCCATGGTCATTCCGGTCTTGGTTTCTACTCTGGAGTATAGCTCATGGGTTATATTGATGTTCTTCCTCTTGGGGAATATACGTCGGTATACACCCTGGTAGCTTCTGGTGGATTCCAGGGATCGTCCTGGGATGTGGGCTGGACAGCGGTTATGGTCGTCTCAGCGGTGAGCGAACGCTGTCGGTCCTTAGAAGGTGGTTTCCTCGTCATAGGCCCTTCCTAGGGTTGGTTCCCCTTCGCTTCCCGGTCAGAGGCAGAATCTCAGCGGTGAGTGTGCTCTGTTGGTCGAGTTCGACCGGTGTGTATCATCAGTGTTCTTCCTTCCGGGAATATACATTGTTATACACCCATGGCTGTCTGAGCGTTGGTTGTGCTGGGGTGCTTGTCTGAATGTTCTCTCTTCTGAGATATACGTTTGATGAGCCCCTGCTCTCCCCTCGTTTGGAGTCCCATGGTCATTCCGGTCTTGGTTTCTACTCTGGAGTATAGCTCATGGGTTATATTGATGTTCTTCCTCTTGGGGAATATACGTCGGTATACACCCTGGTAGCTTCTGGTGGATTCCAGGGATCGTCCTGGGATGTGGGCTGGACAGCGGTTATGGTCGTCTCAGCGGTGAGCGAACGCTGTCGGTCCTTAGAAGGTGGTTTCCTCGTCATAGGCCCTTCCTAGGGTTGGTTCCCCTTCGCTTCCCGGTCAGAGGCAGAATCTCAGCGGTGAGTGTGCTCTGTTGGTCGAGTTCGACCGGTGTGTATCATCAGTGTTCTTCCTTCCGGGAATATACATTGTTATACACCCATGGCTGTCTGAGCGTTGGTTGTGCTGGGGTGCTTGTCTGAATGTTCTCTCTTCTGAGATATACGTTTGATGAGCCCCTGCTCTCCCCTCGTTTGGAGTCCCATGGTCATTCCGGTCTTGGTTTCTACTCTGGAGTATAGCTCATGGGTTATATTGATGTTCTTCCTCTTGGGGAATATACGTCGGTATACACCCTGGTAGCTTCTGGTGGATTCCAGGGATCGTCCTGGGATGTGGGCTGGACAGCGGTTATGGTCGTCTCAGCGGTGAGCGAACGCTGTCGGTCCTTAGAAGGTGGTTTCCTCGTCATAGGCCCTTCCTAGGGTTGGTTCCCCTTCGCTTCCCGGTCAGAGGCAGAATCTCAGCGGTGAGTGTGCTCTGTTGGTCGAGTTCGACCGGTGTGTATCATCAGTGTTCTTCCTTCCGGGAATATACATTGTTATACACCCATGGCTGTCTGAGCGTTGGTTGTGCTGGGGTGCTTGTCTGAATGTTCTCTCTTCTGAGATATACGTTTGATGAGCCCCTGCTCTCCCCTCGTTTGGAGTCCCATGGTCATTCCGGTCTTGGTTTCTACTCTGGAGTATAGCTCATGGGTTATATTGATGTTCTTCCTCTTGGGGAATATACGTCGGTATACACCCTGGTAGCTTCTGGTGGATTCCAGGGATCGTCCTGGGATGTGGGCTGGACAGCGGTTATGGTCGTCTCAGCGGTGAGCGAACGCTGTCGGTCCTTAGAAGGTGGTTTCCTCGTCATAGGCCCTTCCTAGGGTTGGTTCCCCTTCGCTTCCCGGTCAGAGGCAGAATCTCAGCGGTGAGTGTGCTCTGTTGGTCGAGTTCGACCGGTGTGTATCATCAGTGTTCTTCCTTCCGGGAATATACATTGTTATACACCCATGGCTGTCTGAGCGTTGGTTGTGCTGGGGTGCTTGTCTGAATGTTCTCTCTTCTGAGATATACGTTTGATGAGCCCCTGCTCTCCCCTCGTTTGGAGTCCCATGGTCATTCCGGTCTTGGTTTCTACTCTGGAGTATACCTCATGGGTTATATTGATGTTCTTCCTCTTGGGGAATATACGTCGGTATACACCCTGGTAGCTTCTGGTGGATTCCAGGGATCGTCCTGGGATGTGGGCTGGACAGCGGTTATGGTCGTCTCAGCGGTGAGTGAACGCTGTCGGTCCTTAGAAGGTGGTTTCCTCGTCATAGGCCCTTCCTAGGGTTGGTTCCCCTTCGCTTCCCGGTCAGAGGCAGAATCTCAGCGGTGAGTGTGCTCTGTTGGTCGAGTTCGACCGGTGTGTATCATCAGTGTTCTTCCTTCCGGGAATATACATTGTTATACACCCATGGCTGTCTGAGCGTTGGTTGTGCTGGGGTGCTTGTCTGAATGTTCTCTCTTCTGAGATATACGTTTGATGAGCCCCTGCTCTCCCCTCGTTTGGAGTCCCATGGTCATTCCGGTCTTGGTTTCTACTCTGGAGTATAGCTCATGGGTTATATTGATGTTCTTCCTCTTGGGGAATATACGTCGGTATACACCCTGGTAGCTTCTGGTGGATTCCAGGGATCGTCCTGGGATGTGGGCTGGACAGCGGTTATGGTCGTCTCAGCGGTGAGCGAACGCTGTCGGTCCTTAGAAGGTGGTTTCCTCGTCATAGGCCCTTCCTAGGGTTGGTTCCCCTTCGCTTCCCGGTCAGAGGCAGAATCTCAGCGGTGAGTGTGCTCTGTTGGTCGAGTTCGACCGGTGTGTATCATCAGTGTTCTTCCTTCCGGGAATATACATTGTTATACACCCATGGCTGTCTGAGCGTTGGTTGTGCTGGGGTGCTTGTCTGAATGTTCTCTCTTCTGAGATATACGTTTGATGAGCCCCTGCTCTCCCCTCGTTTGGAGTCCCATGGTCATTCCGGTCTTGGTTTCTACTCTGGAGTATACCTCATGGGTTATATTGATGTTCTTCCTCTTGGGGAATATACGTCGGTATACACCCTGGTAGCTTCTGGTGGATTCCAGGGATCGTCCTGGGATGTGGGCTGGACAGCGGTTATGGTCGTCTCAGCGGTGAGTGAACGCTGTCGGTCCTTAGAAGGTGGTTTCCTCGTCATAGGCCCTTCCTAGGGTTGGTTCCCCTTCGCTTCCCGGTCAGAGGCAGAATCTCAGCGGTGAGTGTGCTCTGTTGGTCGAGTTCGACCGGTGTGTATCATCAGTGTTCTTCCTTCCGGGAATATACATTGTTATACACCCATGGCTGTCTGAGCGTTGGTTGTGCTGGGGTGCTTGTCTGAATGTTCTCTCTTCTGAGATATACGTTTGATGAGCCCCTGCTCTTCCCTCGTTTGGAGTCCCATGGTCATTCCGGTCTTGGTTTCTACTCTGGAGTATAGCTCATGGGTTATATTGATGTTCTTCCTCTTGGGGAATATACGTCGGTATACACCCTGGTAGCTTCTGGTGGATTCCAGGGATCGTCCTGGGATGTGGGCTGGACAGCGGTTATGGTCGTCTCAGCGGTGAGCGAACGCTGTCGGTCCTTAGAAGGTGGTTTCCTCGTCATAGGCCCTTCCTAGGGTTGGTTCCCCTTCGCTTCCCGGTCAGAGGCAGAATCTCAGCGGTGAGTGTGCTCTGTTGGTCGAGTTCGACCGGTGTGTATCATCAGTGTTCTTCCTTCCGGGAATATACATTGTTATACACCCATGGCTGTCTGAGCGTTGGTTGTGCTGGGGTGCTTGTCTGAATGTTCTCTCTTCTGAGATATACGTTTGATGAGCCCCTGCTCTCCCCTCGTTTGGAGTCCCATGGTCATTCCGGTCTTGGTTTCTACTCTGGAGTATACCTCATGGGTTATATTGATGTTCTTCCTCTTGGGGAATATACGTCGGTATACACCCTGGTAGCTTCTGGTGGATTCCAGGGATCGTCCTGGGATGTGGGCTGGACAGCGGTTATGGTCGTCTCAGCGGTGAGTGAACGCTGTCGGTCCTTAGAAGGTGGTTTCCTCGTCATAGGCCCTTCCTAGGGTTGGTTCCCCTTCGCTTCCCGGTCAGAGGCAGAATCTCAGCGGTGAGTGTGCTCTGTTGGTCGAGTTCGACCGGTGTGTATCATCAGTGTTCTTCCTTCCGGGAATATACATTGTTATACACCCATGGCTGTCTGAGCGTTGGTTGTGCTGGGGTGCTTGTCTGAATGTTCTCTCTTCTGAGATATACGTTTGATGAGCCCCTGCTCTTCCCTCGTTTGGAGTCCCATGGTCATTCCGGTCTTGGTTTCTACTCTGGAGTATACCTCATGGGTTATATTGATGTTCTTCCTCTTGGGGAATATACATCGGTATACACCCTGGTAGCTTCTGGTGGATTCCAGGGATCGTCCTGGGATGTGGGCTGGACAGCGGTTATGGTCGTCTCAGCGGTGAGCGAACGCTGTCGGTCCTTAGAAGGTGGTTTCCTCGTCATAGGCCCTTCCTAGGGTTGTTTCCCCTTCGCTTCCCGGTCAGAGGCAGAATCTCAGCGGTGAGTGTGCTCTGTTGGTCGAGTTCGACCGGTGTGTATCATCAGTGTTCTTCCTTCCGGGAATATACATTGTTATACACCCATGGCTGTCTGAGCGTTGGTTGTGCTGGGGTGCTTGTCTGAATGTTCTCTCTTCTGAGATATACGTTTGATGAGCCCCTGCTCTCCCCTCGTTTGGAGTCCCATGGTCATTCCGGTCTTGCTTTCTACTCTGGAGTATAGCTCATGGGTTATATTGATGTTCTTCCTCTTGGGGAATATACGTCGGTATACACCCTGGTAGCTTCTGGTGGATTCCAGGGATCGTCCTGGGATGTGGGCTGGACAGCGGTTATGGTCGTCTCAGCGGTGAGCGAACGCTGTCGGTCCTTAGAAGGTGGTTTCCTCGTCATAGGCCCTTCCTAGGGTTGGTTCCCCTTCGCTTCCCGGTCAGAGGCAGAATCTCAGCGGTGAGTGTGCTCTGTTGGTCGAGTTCGACCGGTGTGTATCATCAGTGTTCTTCCTTCCGGGAATATACATTGTTATACACCCATGGCTGTCTGAGCGTTGGTTGTGCTGGGGTGCTTGTCTGAATGTTCTCTCTTCTGAGATATACGTTTGATGAGCCCCTGCTCTCCCCTCGTTTGGAGTCCCATGGTCATTCCGGTCTTGGTTTCTACTCTGGAGTATAGCTCATGGGTTATATTGATGTTCTTCCTCTTGGGGAATATACGTCGGTATACACCCTGGTAGCTTCTGGTGGATTCCAGGGATCGTCCTGGGATGTGGGCTGGACAGCGGTTATGGTCGTCTCAGCGGTGAGCGAACGCTGTCGGTCCTTAGAAGGTGGTTTCCTCGTCATAGGCCCTTCCTAGGGTTGGTTCCCCTTCGCTTCCCGGTCAGAGGCAGAATCTCAGCGGTGAGTGTGCTCTGTTGGTCGAGTTCGACCGGTGTGTATCATCAGTGTTCTTCCTTCCGGGAATATACATTGTTATACACCCATGGCTGTCTGAGCGTTGGTTGTGCTGGGGTGCTTGTCTGAATGTTCTCTCTTCTGAGATATACGTTTGATGAGCCCCTGCTCTCCCCTCGTTTGGAGTCCCATGGTCATTCCGGTCTTGGTTTCTACTCTGGAGTATACCTCATGGGTTATATTGATGTTCTTCCTCTTGGGGAATATACGTCGGTATACACCCTGGTAGCTTCTGGTGGATTCCAGGGATCGTCCTGGGATGTGGGCTGGACAGCGGTTATGGTCGTCTCAGCGGTGAGCGAACGCTGTCGGTCCTTAGAAGGTGGTTTCCTCGTCATAGGCCCTTCCTAGGGTTGGTTCCCCTTCGCTTCCCGGTCAGAGGCAGAATCTCAGCGGTGAGTGTGCTCTGTTGGTCGAGTTCGACCGGTGTGTATCATCAGTGTTCTTCCTTCCGGGAATATACATTGTTATACACCCATGGCTGTCTGAGCGTTGGTTGTGCTGGGGTGCTTGTCTGAATGTTCTCTCTTCTGAGATATACGTTTGATGAGCCCCTGCTCTCCCCTCGTTTGGAGTCCCATGGTCATTCCGGTCTTGCTTTCTACTCTGGAGTATAGCTCATGGGTTATATTGATGTTCTTCCTCTTGGGGAATATACGTCGGTATACACCCTGGTAGCTTCTGGTGGATTCCAGGGATCGTCCTGGGATGTGGGCTGGACAGCGGTTATGGTCGTCTCAGCGGTGAGCGAACGCTGTCGGTCCTTAGAAGGTGGTTTCCTCGTCATAGGCCCTTCCTAGGGTTGGTTCCCCTTCGCTTCCCGGTCAGAGGCAGAATCTCAGCGGTGAGTGTGCTCTGTTGGTCGAGTTCGACCGGTGTGTATCATCAGTGTTCTTCCTTCCGGGAATATACATTGTTATACACCCATGGCTGTCTGAGCGTTGGTTGTGCTGGGGTGCTTGTCTGAATGTTCTCTCTTCTGAGATATACGTTTGATGAGCCCCTGCTCTCCCCTCGTTTGGAGTCCCATGGTCATTCCGGTCTTGGTTTCTACTCTGGAGTATAGCTCATGGGTTATATTGATGTTCTTCCTCTTGGGGAATATACGTCGGTATACACCCTGGTAGCTTCTGGTGGATTCCAGGGATCGTCCTGGGATGTGGGCTGGACAGCGGTTATGGTCGTCTCAGCGGTGAGCGAACGCTGTCGGTCCTTAGAAGGTGGTTTCCTCGTCATAGGCCCTTCCTAGGGTTGGTTCCCCTTCGCTTCCCGGTCAGAGGCAGAATCTCAGCGGTGAGTGTGCTCTGTTGGTCGAGTTCGACCGGTGTGTATCATCAGTGTTCTTCCTTCCGGGAATATACATTGTTATACACCCATGGCTGTCTGAGCGTTGGTTGTGCTGGGGTGCTTGTCTGAATGTTCTCTCTTCTGAGATATACGTTTGATGAGCCCCTGCTCTCCCCTCGTTTGGAGTCCCATGGTCATTCCGGTCTTGGTTTCTACTCTGGAGTATAGCTCATGGGTTATATTGATGTTCTTCCTCTTGGGGAATATACGTCGGTATACACCCTGGTAGCTTCTGGTGGATTCCAGGGATCGTCCTGGGATGTGGGCTGGACAGCGGTTATGGTCGTCTCAGCGGTGAGCGAACGCTGTCGGTCCTTAGAAGGTGGTTTCCTCGTCATAGGCCCTTCCTAGGGTTGGTTCCCCTTCGCTTCCCGGTCAGAGGCAGAATCTCAGCGGTGAGTGTGCTCTGTTGGTCGAGTTCGACCGGTGTGTATCATCAGTGTTCTTCCTTCCGGGAATATACATTGTTATACACCCATGGCTGTCTGAGCGTTGGTTGTGCTGGGGTGCTTGTCTGAATGTTCTCTCTTCTGAGATATACGTTTGATGAGCCCCTGCTCTCCCCTCGTTTGGAGTCCCATGGTCATTCCGGTCTTGGTTTCTACTCTGGAGTATACCTCATGGGTTATATTGATGTTCTTCCTCTTGGGGAATATACGTCGGTATACACCCTGGTAGCTTCTGGTGGATTCCAGGGATCGTCCTGGGATGTGGGCTGGACAGCGGTTATGGTCGTCTCAGCGGTGAGCGAACGCTGTCGGTCCTTAGAAGGTGGTTTCCTCGTCATAGGCCCTTCCTAGGGTTGGTTCCCCTTCGCTTCCCGGTCAGAGGCAGAATCTCAGCGGTGAGTGTGCTCTGTTGGTCGAGTTCGACCGGTGTGTATCATCAGTGTTCTTCCTTCCGGGAATATACATTGTTATACACCCATGGCTGTCTGAGCGTTGGTTGTGCTGGGGTGCTTGTCTGAATGTTCTCTCTTCTGAGATATACGTTTGATGAGCCCCTGCTCTCCCCTCGTTTGGAGTCCCATGGTCATTCCGGTCTTGGTTTCTACTCTGGAGTATAGCTCATGGGTTATATTGATGTTCTTCCTCTTGGGGAATATACGTCGGTATACACCCTGGTAGCTTCTGGTGGATTCCAGGGATCGTCCTGGGATGTGGGCTGGACAGCGGTTATGGTCGTCTCAGCGGTGAGCGAACGCTGTCGGTCCTTAGAAGGTGGTTTCCTCGTCATAGGCCCTTCCTAGGGTTGGTTCCCCTTCGCTTCCCGGTCAGAGGCAGAATCTCAGCGGTGAGTGTGCTCTGTTGGTCGAGTTCGACCGGTGTGTATCATCAGTGTTCTTCCTTCCGGGAATATACATTGTTATACACCCATGGCTGTCTGAGCGTTGGTTGTGCTGGGGTGCTTGTCTGAATGTTCTCTCTTCTGAGATATACGTTTGATGAGCCCCTGCTCTCCCCTCGTTTGGAGTCCCATGGTCATTCCGGTCTTGGTTTCTACTCTGGAGTATAGCTCATGGGTTATATTGATGTTCTTCCTCTTGGGGAATATACGTCGGTATACACCCTGGTAGCTTCTGGTGGATTCCAGGGATCGTCCTGGGATGTGGGCTGGACAGCGGTTATGGTCGTCTCAGCGGTGAGCGAACGCTGTCGGTCCTTAGAAGGTGGTTTCCTCGTCATAGGCCCTTCCTAGGGTTGGTTCCCCTTCGCTTCCCGGTCAGAGGCAGAATCTCAGCGGTGAGTGTGCTCTGTTGGTCGAGTTCGACCGGTGTGTATCATCAGTGTTCTTCCTTCCGGGAATATACATTGTTATACACCCATGGCTGTCTGAGCGTTGGTTGTGCTGGGGTGCTTGTCTGAATGTTCTCTCTTCTGAGATATATGTTTGATGAGCCCCTGCTCTCACCTCGTTTGGAGTCCCATGGTCATTCCGGTCTTGGTTTCTACTCTGGAGTATAGCTCATGGGTTATATTGATGTTCTTCCTCTTGGGGAATATACGTCGGTATACACCCTGGTAGCTTCTGGTGGATTCCAGGGATCGTCCTGGGATGTGGGCTGGACAGCGGTTATGGTCGTCTCAGCGGTGAGCGAACGCTGTCGGTCCTTAGAAGGTGGTTTCCTCGTCATAGGCCCTTCCTAGGGTTGGTTCCCCTTCGCTTCCCGGTCAGAGGCAGAATCTCAGCGGTGAGTGTGCTCTGTTGGTCGAGTTCGACCGGTGTGTATCATCAGTGTTCTTCCTTCCGGGAATATACATTGTTATACACCCATGGCTGTCTGAGCGTTGGTTGTGCTGGGGTGCTTGTCTGAATGTTCTCTCTTCTGAGATATACGTTTGATGAGCCCCTGCTCTCCCCTCGTTTGGAGTCCCATGGTCATTCCGGTCTTGGTTTCTACTCTGGAGTATAGCTCATGGGTTATATTGATGTTCTTCCTCTTGGGGAATATACGTCGGTATACACCCTGGTAGCTTCTGGTGGATTCCAGGGATCGTCCTGGGATGTGGGCTGGACAGCGGTTATGGTCGTCTCAGCGGTGAGCGAACGCTGTCGGTCCTTAGAAGGTGGTTTCCTCGTCATAGGCCCTTCCTAGGGTTGGTTCCCCTTCGCTTCCCGGTCAGAGGCAGAATCTCAGCGGTGAGTGTGCTCTGTTGGTCGAGTTCGACCGGTGTGTATCATCAGTGTTCTTCCTTCCGGGAATATACATTGTTATACACCCATGGCTGTCTGAGCGTTGGTTGTGCTGGGGTGCTTGTCTGAATGTTCTCTCTTCTGAGATATACGTTTGATGAGCCCCTGCTCTCCCCTCGTTTGGAGTCCCATGGTCATTCCGGTCTTGCTTTCTACTCTGGAGTATAGCTCATGGGTTATATTGATGTTCTTCCTCTTGGGGAATATACGTCGGTATACACCCTGGTAGCTTCTGGTGGATTCCAGGGATCGTCCTGGGATGTGGGCTGGACAGCGGTTATGGTCGTCTCAGCGGTGAGCGAACGCTGTCGGTCCTTAGAAGGTGGTTTCCTCGTCATAGGCCCTTCCTAGGGTTGGTTCCCCTTCGCTTCCCGGTCAGAGGCAGAATCTCAGCGGTGAGTGTGCTCTGTTGGTCGAGTTCGACCGGTGTGTATCATCAGTGTTCTTCCTTCCGGGAATATACATTGTTATACACCCATGGCTGTCTGAGCGTTGGTTGTGCTGGGGTGCTTGTCTGAATGTTCTCTCTTCTGAGATATACGTTTGATGAGCCCCTGCTCTCCCCTCGTTTGGAGTCCCATGGTCATTCCGGTCTTGGTTTCTACTCTGGAGTATAGCTCATGGGTTATATTGATGTTCTTCCTCTTGGGGAATATACGTCGGTATACACCCTGGTAGCTTCTGGTGGATTCCAGGGATCGTCCTGGGATGTGGGCTGGACAGCGGTTATGGTCGTCTCAGCGGTGAGCGAACGCTGTCGGTCCTTAGAAGGTGGTTTCCTCGTCATAGGCCCTTCCTAGGGTTGGTTCCCCTTCGCTTCCCGGTCAGAGGCAGAATCTCAGCGGTGAGTGTGCTCTGTTGGTCGAGTTCGACCGGTGTGTATCATCAGTGTTCTTCCTTCCGGGAATATACATTGTTATACACCCATGACTGTCTGAGCGTTGGTTGTGCTGGGGTGCTTGTCTGAATGTTCTCTCTTCTGAGATATACGTTTGATGAGCCCCTGCTCTCCCCTCGTTTGGAGTCCCATGGTCATTCCGGTCTTGGTTTCTACTCTGGAGTATACCTCATGGGTTATATTGATGTTCTTCCTCTTGGGGAATATACGTCAGTATACACCCTGGTAGCTTCTGGTGGATTCCAGGGATCGTCCTGGGATGTGGGCTGGACAGCGGTTATGGTCGTCTCAGCGGTGAGCGAACGCTGTCGGTCCTTAGAAGGTGGTTTCCTCGTCATAGGCCCTTCCTAGGGTTTGTTCCCCTTCGCTTCCCGGTCAGAGGCAGAATCTCAGCGGTGAGTGTGCTCTGTTGGTCGAGTTCGACCGGTGTGTATCATCAGTGTTCTTCCTTCCGGGAATATACATTGTTATACACCCATGGCTGTCTGAGCGTTGGTTGTGCTGGGGTGCTTGTCTGAATGTTCTCTCTTCTGAGATATACGTTTGATGAGCCCCTGCTCTCCCCTCGTTTGGAGTCCCATGGTCATTCCGGTCTTGGTTTCTACTCTGGAGTATAGCTCATGGGTTATATTGATGTTCTTCCTCTTGGGGAATATACGTCGGTATACACCCTGGTAGCTTCTGGTGGATTCCAGGGATCGTCCTGGGATGTGGGCTGGACAGCGGTTATGGTCGTCTCAGCGGTGAGCGAACGCTGTCGGTCCTTAGAAGGTGGTTTCCTCGTCATAGGCCCTTCCTAGGGTTGGTTCCCCTTCGCTTCCCGGTCAGAGGCAGAATCTCAGCGGTGAGTGTGCTCTGTTGGTCGAGTTCGACCGGTGTGTATCATCAGTGTTCTTCCTTCCGGGAATATACATTGTTATACACCCATGGCTGTCTGAGCGTTGGTTGTGCTGGGGTGCTTGTCTGAATGTTCTCTCTTCTGAGATATACGTTTGATGAGCCCCTGCTCTCCCCTCGTTTGGAGTCCCATGGTCATTCCGGTCTTGGTTTCTACTCTGGAGTATACCTCATGGGTTATATTGATGTTCTTCCTCTTGGGGAATATACGTCGGTATACACCCTGGTAGCTTCTGGTGGATTCCAGGGATCGTCCTGGGATGTGGGCTGGACAGCGGTTATGGTCGTCTCAGCGGTGAGCGAACGCTGTCGGTCCTTAGAAGGTGGTTTCCTCGTCATAGGCCCTTCCTAGGGTTGGTTCCCCTTCGCTTCCCGGTCAGAGGCAGAATCTCAGCGGTGAGTGTGCTCTGTTGGTCGAGTTCGACCGGTGTGTATCATCAGTGTTCTTCCTTCCGGGAATATACATTGTTATACACCCATGGCTGTCTGAGCGTTGGTTGTGCTGGGGTGCTTGTCTGAATGTTCTCTCTTCTGAGATATACGTTTGATGAGCCCCTGCTCTCCCCTCGTTTGGAGTCCCATGGTCATTCCGGTCTTGGTTTCTACTCTGGAGTATAGCTCATGGGTTATATTGATGTTCTTCCTCTTGGGGAATATACGTCGGTATACACCCTGGTAGCTTCTGGTGGATTCCAGGGATCGTCCTGGGATGTGGGCTGGACAGCGGTTATGGTCGTCTCAGCGGTGAGCGAACGCTGTCGGTCCTTAGAAGGTGGTTTCCTCGTCATAGGCCCTTCCTAGGGTTGGTTCCCCTTCGCTTCCCGGTCAGAGGCAGAATCTCAGCGGTGAGTGTGCTCTGTTGGTCGAGTTCGACCGGTGTGTATCATCAGTGTTCTTCCTTCCGGGAATATACATTGTTATACACCCATGGCTGTCTGAGCGTTGGTTGTGCTGGGGTGCTTGTCTGAATGTTCTCTCTTCTGAGATATACGTTTGATGAGCCCCTGCTCTCCCCTCGTTTGGAGTCCCATGGTCATTCCGGTCTTGGTTTCTACTCTGGAGTATAGCTCATGGGTTATATTGATGTTCTTCCTCTTGGGGAATATACGTCGGTATACACCCTGGTAGCTTCTGGTGGATTCCAGGGATCATCCTGGGATGTGGGCTGGACAGCGGTTATGGTCGTCTCAGCGGTGAGCGAACGCTGTCGGTCCTTAGAAGGTGGTTTCCTCGTCATAGGCCCTTCCTAGGGTTGGTTCCCCTTCGCTTCCCGGTCAGAGGCAGAATCTCAGCGGTGAGTGTGCTCTGTTGGTCGAGTTCGACCGGTGTGTATCATCAGTGTTCTTCCTTCCGGGAATATACATTGTTATACACCCATGGCTGTCTGAGCGTTGGTTGTGCTGGGGTGCTTGTCTGAATGTTCTCTCTTCTGAGATATACGTTTGATGAGCCCCTGCTCTCCCCTCGTTTGGAGTCCCATGGTCATTCCGGTCTTGGTTTCTACTCTGGAGTATACCTCATGGGTTATATTGATGTTCTTCCTCTTGGGGAATATACGTCGGTATACACCCTGGTAGCTTCTGGTGGATTCCAGGGATCGTCCTGGGATGTGGGCTGGACAGCGGTTATGGTCGTCTCAGCGGTGAGCGAACGCTGTCGGTCCTTAGAAGGTGGTTTCCTCGTCATAGGCCCTTCCTAGGGTTGGTTCCCCTTCGCTTCCCGGTCAGAGGCAGAATCTCAGCGGTGAGTGTGCTCTGTTGGTCGAGTTCGACCGGTGTGTATCATCAGTGTTCTTCCTTCCGGGAATATACATTGTTATACACCCATGGCTGTCTGAGCGTTGGTTGTGCTGGGGTGCTTGTCTGAATGTTCTCTCTTCTGAGATATACGTTTGATGAGCCCCTGCTCTCCCCTCGTTTGGAGTCCCATGGTCATTCCGGTCTTGGTTTCTACTCTGGAGTATAGCTCATGGGTTATATTGATGTTCTTCCTCTTGGGGAATATACGTCGGTATACACCCTGGTAGCTTCTGGTGGATTCCAGGGATCGTCCTGGGATGTGGGCTGGACAGCGGTTATGGTCGTCTCAGCGGTGAGCGAACGCTGTCGGTCCTTAGAAGGTGGTTTCCTCGTCATAGGCCCTTCCTAGGGTTGGTTCCCCTTCGCTTCCCGGTCAGAGGCAGAATCTCAGCGGTGAGTGTGCTCTGTTGGTCGAGTTCGACCGGTGTGTATCATCAGTGTTCTTCCTTCCGGGAATATACATTGTTATACACCCATGACTGTCTGAGCGTTGGTTGTGCTGGGGTGCTTGTCTGAATGTTCTCTCTTCTGAGATATACGTTTGATGAGCCCCTGCTCTCCCCTCGTTTGGAGTCCCATGGTCATTCCGGTCTTGGTTTCTACTCTGGAGTATACCTCATGGGTTATATTGATGTTCTTCCTCTTGGGGAATATACGTCGGTATACACCCTGGTAGCTTCTGGTGGATTCCAGGGATCGTCCTGGGATGTGGGCTGGACAGCGGTTATGGTCGTCTCAGCGGTGAGCGAACGCTGTCGGTCCTTAGAAGGTGGTTTCCTCGTCATAGGCCCTTCCTAGGGTTGGTTCCCCTTCGCTTCCCGGTCAGAGGCAGAATCTCAGCGGTGAGTGTGCTCTGTTGGTCGAGTTCGACCGGTGTGTATCATCAGTGTTCTTCCTTCCGGGAATATACATTGTTATACACCCATGGCTGTCTGAGCGTTGGTTGTGCTGGGGTGCTTGTCTGAATGTTCTCTCTTCTGAGATATATGTTTGATGAGCCCCTGCTCTCACCTCGTTTGGAGTCCCATGGTCATTCCGGTCTTGGTTTCTACTCTGGAGTATAGCTCATGGGTTATATTGATGTTCTTCCTCTTGGGGAATATACGTCGGTATACACCCTGGTAGCTTCTGGTGGATTCCAGGGATCGTCCTGGGATGTGGGCTGGACAGCGGTTATGGTCGTCTCAGCGGTGAGCGAACGCTGTCGGTCCTTAGAAGGTGGTTTCCTCGTCATAGGCCCTTCCTAGGGTTGGTTCCCCTTCGCTTCCCGGTCAGAGGCAGAATCTCAGCGGTGAGTGTGCTCTGTTGGTCGAGTTCGACCGGTGTGTATCATCAGTGTTCTTCCTTCCGGGAATATACATTGTTATACACCCATGGCTGTCTGAGCGTTGGTTGTGCTGGGGTGCTTGTCTGAATGTTCTCTCTTCTGAGATATACGTTTGATGAGCCCCTGCTCTCCCCTCGTTTGGAGTCCCATGGTCATTCCGGTCTTGGTTTCTACTCTGGAGTATAGCTCATGGGTTATATTGATGTTCTTCCTCTTGGGGAATATACGTCGGTATACACCCTGGTAGCTTCTGGTGGATTCCAGGGATCGTCCTGGGATGTGGGCTGGACAGCGGTTATGGTCGTCTCAGCGGTGAGCGAACGCTGTCGGTCCTTAGAAGGTGGTTTCCTCGTCATAGGCCCTTCCTAGGGTTGGTTCCCCTTCGCTTCCCGGTCAGAGGCAGAATCTCAGCGGTGAGTGTGCTCTGTTGGTCGAGTTCGACCGGTGTGTATCATCAGTGTTCTTCCTTCCGGGAATATACATTGTTATACACCCATGACTGTCTGAGCGTTGGTTGTGCTGGGGTGCTTGTCTGAATGTTCTCTCTTCTGAGATATACGTTTGATGAGCCCCTGCTCTCCCCTCGTTTGGAGTCCCATGGTCATTCCGGTCTTGGTTTCTACTCTGGAGTATACCTCATGGGTTATATTGATGTTCTTCCTCTTGGGGAATATACGTCGGTATACACCCTGGTAGCTTCTGGTGGATTCCAGGGATCGTCCTGGGATGTGGGCTGGACAGCGGTTATGGTCGTCTCAGCGGTGAGCGAACGCTGTCGGTCCTTAGAAGGTGGTTTCCTCGTCATAGGCCCTTCCTAGGGTTGGTTCCCCTTCGCTTCCCGGTCAGAGGCAGAATCTCAGCGGTGAGTGTGCTCTGTTGGTCGAGTTCGACCGGTGTGTATCATCAGTGTTCTTCCTTCCGGGAATATACATTGTTATACACCCATGGCTGTCTGAGCGTTGGTTGTGCTGGGGTGCTTGTCTGAATGTTCTCTCTTCTGAGATATACGTTTGATGAGCCCCTGCTCTCCCCTCGTTTGGAGTCCCATGGTCATTCCGGTCTTGGTTTCTACTCTGGAGTATAGCTCATGGGTTATATTGATGTTCTTCCTCTTGGGGAATATACGTCGGTATACACCCTGGTAGCTTCTGGTGGATTCCAGGGATCGTCCTGGGATGTGGGCTGGACAGCGGTTATGGTCGTCTCAGCGGTGAGCGAACGCTGTCGGTCCTTAGAAGGTGGTTTCCTCGTCATAGGCCCTTCCTAGGGTTGGTTCCCCTTCGCTTCCCGGTCAGAGGCAGAATCTCAGCGGTGAGTGTGCTCTGTTGGTCGAGTTCGACCGGTGTGTATCATCAGTGTTCTTCCTTCCGGGAATATACATTGTTATACACCCATGGCTGTCTGAGCGTTGGTTGTGCTGGGGTGCTTGTCTGAATGTTCTCTCTTCTGAGATATACGTTTGATGAGCCCCTGCTCTCCCCTCGTTTGGAGTCCCATGGTCATTCCGGTCTTGGTTTCTACTCTGGAGTATACCTCATGGGTTATATTGATGTTCTTCCTCTTGGGGAATATACGTCGGTATACACCCTGGTAGCTTCTGGTGGATTCCAGGGATCGTCCTGGGATGTGGGCTGGACAGCGGTTATGGTCGTCTCAGCGGTGAGCGAACGCTGTCGGTCCTTAGAAGGTGGTTTCCTCGTC
The DNA here is from genome assembly GCF_949987555.1 of Borostomias antarcticus. Taxonomy (NCBI): domain Eukaryota; kingdom Metazoa; phylum Chordata; class Actinopteri; order Stomiiformes; family Stomiidae; genus Borostomias; species Borostomias antarcticus. The sequence continues at coordinate 6,500,363 of NC_140237.1, forward strand.
ATAGGCCCTTCCTAGGGTTGGTTCCCCTTCGCTTCCCGGTCAGAGGCAGAATCTCAGCGGTGAGTGTGCTCTGTTGGTCGAGTTCGACCGGTGTGTATCATCAGTGTTCTTCCTTCCGGGAATATACATTGTTATACACCCATGGGTTACTGAGCGTTGGTTGTGCTGGGGTGCTTGTCTGAATGTTCTCTCTTCTGAGATATACGTTTGATGAGCCCCTGCTCTCCCCTCGTTTGGAGTCCCATGGTCATTCCGGTCTTGGTTTCTACTCTGGAGTATAGCTCATGGGTTATATTGATGTTCTTCCTCTTGGGGAATATACGTCGGTATACACCCTGGTAGCTTCTGGTGGATTCCAGGGATCGTCCTGGGATGTGGGCTGGACAGCGGTTATGGTCGTCTCAGCGGTGAGCGAACGCTGTCGGTCCTTAGAAGGTGGTTTCCTCGTCATAGGCCCTTCCTAGGGTTGGTTCCCCTTCGCTTCCCGGTCAGAGGCAGAATCTCAGCGGTGAGTGTGCTCTGTTGGTCGAGTTCGACCGGTGTGTATCATCAGTGTTCTTCCTTCCGGGAATATACATTGTTATACACCCATGGCTGTCTGAGCGTTGGTTGTGCGCCAACTGCGTCCCGATCTTCTCGGCCGATTCCAATGTTCTGGTTCCAATGTTGCCGCGCCCTCATTGGCTGTCCCAATGTTGGCCGCAGAGCGCCATTGGCTGTTCTAATGGTTCCAATGTTTGCTCGGCCAATCGGCGCGTCTGGTCCCGCCTTTAAGTGAGCTCGCGCGCTGGCGCTGCATTCGAACGGCGAATTTTGCCGCATGTTTACTTACAGTATTAGCTACAGTGAGGCATGCACTGTCGATCGTTATTTTGCCGCATGTTGACTTACAGTATTAGCTACAGTGAGGCATACAGTGAGGCTCGGTGGCCGATAATGCTGGCGACGTTACAACGCCAAAAGTCGCCGATGAGCTAAGAAAGGCATCAATGAATTATTTTTGGTGAAAGGGTAGGCTACAGTAATCTACAGTAGGCTACAGTAATCTACAGTGAGCGCACGGTCGATCCAACTCTAGTTGGCTGTAACGCTACAGTGAGCTAGCCTACAGCAGTGTTTGGGACTCTGGGACTCGTTCCTAGTTCAGTCAGAATAAAACGTGAAGCTTTTTAAAATAAAATAAATCATTTTTACTTTCTTTCATACAGTTACTTCATAGCTATGGCTAGTTGGTGAAAGTGCTGGTGTCTTGGTTTAGTTTCTGGTACACTCTGTAAGAGAGAGTTGTGGAGAGGGTGTGGGTGTGTCTGGGGTGAGGGGGTGGTAGACCTTTTTTGTGCCAAGGTTAAGGACTACTGGGACTGTGTATTCGTCAGCAGAGGGTGTGTGGGGGAGGGGAAGGGGCTAGAGTCCTGTGAGAGCCCTGTTTTCTGTAAAGGTGTGTCTTGGGGGGAGGGGGTGGTAGAGCCCTGTTTTCTGTAAAGGTGTGTCTGGGGGGGAGTGGGTGGTAGAGCCCTGTTTTCTGTAAAGGTGTGTCTGGGGGGGAGGGGGTGGTAGAGCCCTGTTTTCTGTAAAGGTGTGTCTGGGGGGGAGTGGGTGGTAGAGCCCTGTTTTCTGTAAAGGTGTGTCTGGGGGGGAGGGGGTGGTAGAGCCCTGTTTTCTGTAAAGGTGTGTCTGGGGGGGAGTGGGTGGTAGAGCCCTGTTTTCTGTAAAGGTGTGTCTGGGGGGGAGGGGGTGGTAGAGCCCTGTTTTCTGTAAAGGTGTGTCTGGGGGGGAGGGGGTGGTAGAGCCCTGTTTTCTGTAAAGGTGTGTCTGGGGGGGAGGGGGTGGGAGAGCCCTGTTTTCTGTAAAGGTGTGTCTGGGGGGGAGGGGGTGGTAGAGCCCTGTTTTCTGTGAAGGTGTGTCTGGGGGGAGGGGGTGGTAGAGCTCTGTTTTCTGTGAAGGTGTGTCTGGGGGGAGGGGGTGGTAGAGGTGTGTCTGGGGGGGAGGGGGTGGTAGAGCCCTGTTTTCTGTAGAGACAGTAAAAGAAAAATCAACCGTAGGCCTAGCTGTTGTATATTAACTCTCTTGTCTTTTTCCTTTTTTCTAAAGAATGGATTTCAATCCAACGTTTCGACGGCAGCGTAACGGGGATCTGACCTTGAGGCCCTCTGAAGCTGCCGTCACCATAGGCAAGCTGCCCCGCTCGTCTGCTTTCAAGGTCCTGACTGCCAAGGAGGTCAGACAGAAGGCCATTGAGAGGGTAGTTACAAAAGGTGGTGATCCCCAGGACCAGCGGCTGGTGGACAGTGAGAGTGCCCTCCAGTTCGGCAAGTACCAGGGGCGATCCTTGAAGTGGCTGCTCTCTAATGACACTGGCTACCTTGTCATGATCTTGTCGTTCCACCGTCGGGAGAGAGAGCGCGACCAAAGCCACACTCCTCAGATGGACAACAAGGACCTTCTGGACAGCTACGCCTCTCTCTTCCCCGAGGTGGATGCCTTGGTGGTCAGGCAGCGACTGCAGCGTGAGCAGGGGGCCAGTGCTGGGCCCATATCTGCAGACCTGGAGGAGCAGCAGGTTGTGGGCTTTGGGCGCTACAAGGGGTCCCTCTTTGGGGACTTATACAGGGACAGGAACAAGGAAGTCATGAGGTAAAGTCAGCTCTGTTCAATCCTCAGAATATCATGTGTGGATTGAATATGATCCTGAATGTTTGCATGCTGTTTGTCACATATTGTAATGTCCCTTGTATCTATACAGCTACTTGGCGTGGCTTAGGGGGACGGATGTGACGCCTGGGTCACAGGTAGCAGCGCTGAAGACCTTTGTCCTCCGTATGGATGAGCAGCTGAGCCGTACTCCAGGTAATTATGATTGATATTATTATAAAATTATTCATAATGTACGTAGCTTTTTGTAAATGCTATATTTGAATGACATGCAGCCCTTTCTATTGTAACAGCTGAGGGTCGCTCTGAGGTCCCCACTACCACTCCCACCAGCTCCCAGCCCTCTGCCAGCGCTACCCAGCCACGCACTACCTCCCAGCCCTCTGCCAGCGCTACCCAGCCATGCACTACCTCCCAGGCCAGCGCTACCCAGCCACGCACTACCTCCCAGCGCTACCCAGCCACGCACTACCTCCCAGCGCTACCCAGCCACGCACTACCTCCCAGGCCAGCGCTACCCAGCCACGCACTACCTCCCAGCCCTCTGCCAGCGCTACCCAGCCACGCACTACCTCCCAGGCCAGCGCTACCCAGCCACGCACTAACTCCCAGCCCTCTGCCAGCGCTACCCAGCCACGCACTACCTCCCAGACCAGCGCTACCCAGCCACGCACTACCTCCCAGCCCTCTGCCAGCGCTACCCAGCCACGCACTACCTCCCAGCCCTCTGCCAGCGCTACCCAGCCACGCACTACCTCCCAGCCCTCTGCCAGCGCTACCCAGCCACGCACTACCTCCCAGGCCAGCGCTACCCAGCCACGCACTACCTCCCAGCGCTACCCAGCCACGCACTACCTCCCAGCCCTCTGCCAGCGCTACCCAGCCACGCACTACCTCCCAGGCCAGCGCTACCCAGCCACGCACTACCTCCCGGGCCAGCGCTACCCAGCCACGCACTACCTCCCGGGCCAGCGCTACCCAGCCACCAGTGCCAGTCTCCTCCCTGCGTGGCCTGTTGGTTGGGAAAGGTTGCAGTGTACAGAACATTCAAAGGGCTGTGAAAAGGACACTTACCCCCGCTGCAATCCAACCATGTAAGCATACATTTGATTCAGATTTTAAATGTATGGGTTTTAAAATGATCTACATTGTAGGTGTGTGTATTTGTGTGTGTATGTGTGTGTAAAAGTGTCCCATAATCTTTTGCAGCTCTCCCACCTGTGGTGGCCAGGTCTGTGAGACGGCGGGTTTCACCCCCTACCATCCAGCCTTGTAAGAATACATTTGATTCAGATTTTACATTTGTGAGTTTTAAAAAGATCTACATTGTAGATGTGTGTTTTTGACCACAAATACAGTAGTTTGGAGGAATGTGTGTGTGTCCTCTCCTCACCTCTCTGTCTCTTTGCAGCAACTCAGTCAGGTCCAACTACATTAGTGGCAGTTGAGATCACTGATGAAGAGCTGATGGAGGAGTGCTCATTCTGGTCTGATCTCCCAGACGTAGTCGGTATGTCAATGTGTATATTTGTCTTTATCGCTCTAAAGAGTATCATGAATATATGAATAGAGGTTTTGTTTACTCCTCTTTCTGTCATTGCAAACAGGTTATTCTGTAAGTGACATGGTAAGTGGAATCATGTGGTAGTTGTACATTGTAGTTGTAGAAATGTCACTGCCTTACTCCTGCTCTGCATGGTAGTGTATGGTGCTCTCTCCATCACTGGTATAATCACTAGCTAAAGCTCATATTGTCTTCTCATCTAGCCAATCATATTAACACTCTGAGAAACACTCATCTTTGTGTGGCTTCCACTATTTGCTTTGCTATTTGGCTGCAATCATTTCAATTCAACTCTTTGCACACTGCATTATAGTAATAACTTAATGCAATTCATTACCAAATTAAAGTATTGTGTTAAAGTTAAACTCTTGTGCAATATTATGGTAGATTAACCTTTGTTTTATTAACTGTGTAGCTCCAGCTCCAGCTCCAACAACCTTGTTGTTGGCTGACAGGCCTGTTGCTCAGCCAGAGGTCATCACTGAGCCAGAGGTAATCAATCATTCTTATTATTATTATCATTATTATTATTATTAATAACAATAATAATTTGTAATAACCTAATGTCTTTCACAGGTTGTTCCTCCAACCGCCACCACCCTGCCAGCTCCTCCATCCCTAGCCTTGGACAGACTGAGAATCAGGCCACAGCCTCCGCCTGTCACTCACAAAGAGGTAATCAAACATGCACACACGCACGCACGCACGCACACACACACACACACACACACAGAGAGCTGAACCTAATGTGTTCTCTCTTTCACAGGTTCTTCTGCCTGATGGGTGGATTAAAACCCTCCCTAAAGAGCAGCACCAGTGGGTGAGCAAGGCGCTCTTCAAAGCCGATGCCAGTGGGAAAGCGGTCATCAAGAGCGACCTGACCCTCTGGTATCACCCCCCTCCGCTGCCCAACATCTTCCACCAACCTCCGGCTTCCCCAGATGGGTTCTTCCTCCGCCCGCTCTGCCTGTGGATGCCGTACCGCTTGTGGGCCTACAAGTTTGTGTGCACCCAGCCAGACTGCAAGAACCACGCCCTGAAGTCCTGCAGTCGGCCGTGCAAGGAGCATGCGCTCACAAGCTGTGGCCTTTATAAAGTTGTGCGCAAGGTCCTGGACATGGAAGGGTGGTACTTCCTGGCTACGGAGTACCTGGAGTGCCGCCGCTGTACCAAGAAGTACACTTCCTGGTCCCTCGACACCCTGGATCAGCTGGAGCCCGGACGCAGGAGCCTGTTTCCAGCTGTTCTTACCTACCAGTGAGTGGACACACAGCTTTTCACTTATGTACTATGTAAAATAGATTATTTAAAAAAGCCCTGCTGATTCAAGTTATCCTATAACTAATGATTGTTTTATCTGCCCATCTCTCCATCAGTCTGGCCTGTGACATAAAGGTGGTGAAGCTGATGAGGGAGAGGACTCTGGGGAACAGCACCACCAGGCTGATGAGGGAGAGGACTCTGGGGAACAGCACCACCCGGCTGATGAGGGAGAGGACTCTGGGGAACAGCACCACCCGGCTGATGAGGGAGAGGACTCTGGGGAACAGCACCACCCGGCTGATGAGGGAGAGGACTCTGGGGAACAGCACCACCCGGCTGTACAACCAGATCAGGGAGCAGTACAGCGAGCGCTGGAAGGCCCAGACCATCCTCTACCTCAGCACCTGCAAGAAGTTTGCTGTCCCGGGTGCTGCGGTGAGAACCGTCCTGCCTCCGATTCCCATGATCCCTGTGCCCTCACCCCGTTGGCTGCTGACCGTCCGCGCTGCTGATTTGGTGCCCAGGATGGAGGAGATGAAGGCCCGGATCACCTCCGTGTATGGGTCCATCTTGAAGATGGACTCCACAAAGAAGGTAACAATGAATGGCAGAATGAAAACATGAATTGTATCCCTGTGAAATATAGATATATTAATGGCATCCCTATGTTATACATCTGTTTGTTGTTAGATGACCAAGAAGCTGGCGGGCAAGCTCCAGGGGAGGGCAGCCTGGGCCACCAACGTGGCCAACGAGCTGGGGCAGGTGCTCATAACGGTCCTGACAGAGGCGGAGGGAGTGGACCTGCTCCCCATGACAGCAGGCCTGCAGCAGCGCTACCAGGACGCGGAGGTCCCACCTCCCGTGCTGCTGTATGTGGACCGGGACTGCTGCTCTGCCCGTGGCCCGGGCAAAGCGGCAGCCATGTTCAGCCAGTGGGACAAGCTTGCGGTCCGGCTGGACATCTGGCACTTCACCCGCCGGCTGGCTGGGGGAGTGACCACGGACTGCCATCCTCTCTACGGCTTGTTTCTGAGCCGCCTGTCAGGCTGCATATTCGAGTGGTGCAGAGAGGATGTAGACCTGCTGATGGCGGCCAAGCGCGCGCTACTGGAGGCTTCCTCCCTGGGACCCATCAGCGACGCCCAGGTGGCCAACAGCATCTCGAAGGAGGAGCTGGCCAGGCACTGTCGCCGCCGCACTCGTGGGGTGCAGGAGACCGAGCGGCGTCTGAAGGAGCTGTTCAGGGACTTCTGGAGCTCCACCGACACCCTGGGCGTTCCGTTCCTGGACCACCGGAAGATGGAGGTCATCTGGGACAGCCAGCGGCGTCACCTGGAGTGCATCCAGGATCCCCCCGGCGTGCAGATGTACACCCAGACAGGCAGGGAGAAGAAGGGAGGGCGCCTGTGTTCCGCTGCTCCCGGGGGTCGTCGTCACTGGAGTCCTTTCACCTCCACCTGAACCGGTTCATTCCAGGTATATACTCAGACATTTAAACAGATGTTGTTAAGCTCATGTTCACTTTACCAGTGGCTGGACGTTGGGTGAGAGTTTATTACTACAAAAAAATCTTGTTTCATTTTTTAAAGGAACTCGCCTGTGGGGGGGCCACTACCATGCCTTCCTCCTGGAGGGGCTCACCAGGTGGAATGAGGACCGGGCTGGGATAGCTGTGGAGGGGCACTACGGACCATCCATCCACAGCTATGACGGCCGCCTGAAACAGGCCATCAACTCCCTCACTGAAGAGTTGTTGGCTTGTAAGATAGCTGAGGACTTCACGCACCCTGTTCCATACACTGGTATGTATTCTCTCTCTCCCTTGCACTCTCTCTCAGGTTCTTACACAGAACACACACACACACACACACCAGTAAGTAAACCCTTTCTGTACTTTGTTTCAGGTGAGCTCATCGGACTGGACTACCTCCTCTCCCAGACTGGAGAAGAACCAGAAGAGCTCACCAGGGACCCAGAGGTGCCTGATGGAGTGAGGGAGGAGGACTTTGAGTTGGAGGACGACGAGGGGATCGAGACCTTCTGGAGACCTTCACCATGCCTGTGAGTATACTAATATGACCTCACTATACCTGTGAGTATAATAATATAATAATATGGCCTCACTTCACTATACCTGTGAGTATAATAATATAAACTCTCTTCACTATACCTGTGAGTATAATAATATAAACTCACTTCACTATACCTGTGAGTATAATAATATAAACTCTCTTCACTATACCTGTGAGTATAATAATATAAACTCACTTCACTATACCTGTGAGTATAATAATATAAACTCTCTTCACTATACCTGTGAGTATAATAATATAAACTCTCTTCACTATACCTGTGAGTATAATAATATAAACTCTCTTCACTATACCTGTGAGTATAATAATATAAACTCACTTCACTATACCTGTGAGTATAATAATATAAACTCTCTTCACTATACCTGTGAGTATAATAATATAAACTCACTTCACTATACCTGTGAGTATAATAATATAAACTCACTTCACTATACCTGTGAGTATAATAATATAAACTCACTTCCCTATACCTGTGAGTATAATAATATAAACTCACTTCACTATACCTGTGAGTATAATAATATAAACTCTCTTCACTATACCTGTGAGTATAATAATATAAACTCTCTTCACTGTACCTGTGAGTATAATAATATGAACTGTCAGCCAACTACTCAAGGATTTATACTCAGAATGACTGTAGCTGTATTAGTCACACTTAACTACAGTAGGTCTGTCTTCTCTATACCACATAAGACAACAAAATGGATGACCAAAGATGCCTTCAGTTGTGATTAAATATCTATTTCTCTAAATGGTTCACCAGATATATATGAAAAAACTCTCAATTCTAACTCTGAGTAAACAGACTGCACCTTAATTATTATTATATCAATTAAAATTCAACATGGAAGATTACAGAATAACTTTCCTAATACTTTAACCTCCTCTCCTCTCCTCTCCTCTCCTCTCCTCTCCTCTCCTCTCCTCTCCTCTCCTCTCCTCTCCTCTCCTCTCCTCTCCTCTCCTCTCCTCTCCTCTCTCCTCTCTCCTCTCCTCTAGGCCTGTCCCACGGTCATCATGAACCTGTTCCAGGAGAAAGCCCCCCTGGTGATGGGTCTGTTCCTGGGCACGGCTGCCCTGCTGGTGGACCCACTTCCATACTATACACTACGCACTTCCATACTATACACTACGCACTATACTAGTGTAGTAGCACAATAGAACACACACACACGCGCACACACAAACACACACAGTAGCTCAGGAGGTAGAGCAGCCATCTGCTGAGTGGAAGGTTCCCGGTTCGATGGCAGCTCCCAGCAGCATGTCGGAGTGTCCTTGAGCGTGCCCACTTCTCCTAGCTTCCTTGAGCCTGCCCACTGCTCCTAGCTTCCTTGAGCCCGCCCACGGCTCCTAGCTTCCTTGAGCCTGCCCACGGCTCCTAGCTTCCTTGAGCCTGCCCACTGCTCCTAGCTTCCTTGAGCCCGCCCACGACTCCTAGCTTCCTTGAGCCTGCCCACGGCTCCTAGCTTCCTTGACCCTGCCCACGGCTCCTAGCTTCCTTGAGCCTGCCCACGGCTCCTAGCTTCCTTGAGCCCGCCCACTGCTCCTAGCTTCCTTGAGCCTGCCCACGGCTCCAAGCTTCCTTGAGCCCGCCCACTGCTCCTAGCTTCCTTGAGCCTGCCCACTGCTCCTAGCTTCCTTGAGCCTGCCCACTGCTCCTAGCTTCCTTGAGCCTGCCCACTGCTCCTAGCTTCCTTGAGCCCGCCCACGGCTCCTAGCTTCCTTGAGCCCGCCCACTGCTCCTAGCTTCCTTGAGCCTGCCCACAGCTCCTAGCTTCCTTGAGCCTGCCCACTGCTCCTAGCTTCCTTGAGCCTGCCCACTGCTCCTAGCTTCAGAGGACCCATTCCACCGGTGACACTGCTGTACTTTACTGACCCCTGGTGGCAGCCGAACACCCAGCACCGTACTGCACACTATAAACCACTCTACACTGTCTATTAGAGCCACGGTACAACACACAGCTCTGAGAACTACTGACCTGTTCACTATGGTGCAGATGGAGGAGAGAGAGGGAGAGGGAGAGAGAGAGATAGACGGAGGGAGAGAGAGGGAAAGAGAGATAGAGGGAGGGAGAGAGAGAGAGAGAGGAGAGAGAGGGAGAGGGAGAGAGAGAGATAGACGGAGGGAGAGAGAGGGAAAGAGAGATAGAGGGAGGGAGAGAGAGAGATAGTGGGAGGGAGAGAGAGATAGAGGGAGGGAGTGAGAGAGGGAGGGAGAGAGAGATAGAGGGAGGGAGAGAGAGATAGAGGGAGGGAGAGAGAGAGATGGAGGGAGGGAGGGAGGGAGAGATAGAGGGAGGGAGAGAGAGATAGAGGGAGGGAGAGAGAGATAGAGGGAGGGAGAGAGAGATAGAGGGAGGGAGAGGGAGAGATAGAGGGAGAGAGAGAGAGAGATAGAGGGAGGGAGAGAGAGAGAGGGAGGGAGAGAGAGAGAGATGGAGGGAGAGATAGAGGGAGGGAGAGAGAGGGAGAGATAGAGGGAGGGAGAGAGAGGGAGAGAGAGAGAGAGAGAGAGAGATAGAGGGAGGGAGAGAGAGATAGAGGGAGGAAGAGAGAGGGAAAGAGAGAGATATAGGGAGGGAGAGAGAGAGATAGAGGGAGGGAGAGAGAGGGATAGAGGGAGGGAGAGAGATAGAGGGAGGGAAAGAGAGAGATAGTGGGAGGGAGAGATAGATAGTGGGAGGAAGAGAGAGAGATATAGGGAGGGAGAGAGAGATAGAGAGAGAGGGAGAGGGAGGGAGGGAGAGAGATAGAGGGAGGGAGGGAGAGATAGAGGGAGGGAGAGAGAGAGATAGAGGGAGGGAGAGAGATAGAGGGAGGGAGAGAGATGGTGCGAGGGAGAGAGAGGGAGAGATAGAGGGAGGGAGAGATAGAGGGAGGGAGAGAGAGAGATAGAGGGAGGGAGGGAGGGAGAGAGACAGAAAGAGAGGGAAAGTCAGTTTGGAAGGCACCAGGTGGTTAAATAATGGTAAATGGTGTAAAGAACCAGTGAGGAGCAGAGCAGATGGAAATGCTAAATGGACGGCACTTATAGAGCACGTTTACCCAAAGCGCTTTACAGCGAAGGCCTCTCATTCACCCACTCACACACACACACACATCAATGGCGGCAGCTGCAAGATGCAAGGTGCCAGCCTGCTCACTGGGAGCAATTTGGGGTTCAAAAGGGCACTTCGACATGTGGTCAGGAGGAGCCGGGATTCGAACCGCCGACCCTACGATCACCGGGTGACCCGCTCTACCTCCTGAGCTACAGACGCCCGGACGAGAGACATCAACTCCAAACCTCAAGATTGTTAACATCTCTCTGTTCCCCCTTCTCCTCTCCTCTGCTGTGTGCTGACCCCTACCTACCTGTGTGTGATGACCTGTGACCCCTACCTACCTGTGTGTGCTGACCCCTACCTACCTGTGTGTGATGACCTGTGACCCCTACCTACCTGTGTGTGATGACCCCTACCTACCTGTGTGTGCTGACCCCTACCTACCTGTGTGTGATGACCCCTACCTACCTGTGTGTGCTGACCCCTACCTACCTGTGTGTGATGACCCCTACCTACCTGTGTGTGATGACCCCTACCTACCTGTGTGTGATGACCCCTACCTACCTGTGTGTGCTGACCCCTACCTACCTGTGTGTGCTGACCTGTGACCCCTACCTACCTGTGTGTGCTGACCCCTACCTACCTGTGTGTGCTGACCTGTGACCCCTACCTACCTGTGTGTGATGACCTCTACCTACCTGTGTGTGATGACCCCTACCTACCTGTGTGTCGCTTACATCTCACCTCCTCATCTGATGACTTTCTTCCCTCGCTCCCTTTCTGTCTCCCTCCTTGCCTCTTTCTCCCTCCATCTCTCTCTCTCCCTCCATCTTTCTCTCTCTCCCTCCATCTCTCTCTCTCTCCATCTCTCTCTCTCTCCTTGCTCTTTCTGTCCGTCTCCTCCTCCTCCGTTCTGTTCTCCCTGCCTCCCTCCCTTCATCTCTCCTCTCGCACTCTGTCCATCACCTCTATCTCCTATCCGTTTGTCCTCTCCATCAATCAATCTCTCCTTGCTCTCTCTGTCTGTCACCTCCTCTTCCTCCTCCTCCTTCCCCCACCCCTCCTCTCCTCCTCCATGACCCTCCGTCTCTCTCCCTCCTCCCCCCATCCCTCCTATCCTCCTCCATGACCCTCCGTCTCTCTCCCTCCTCCCCCACCCCTCCTCTCCTCCTATATTACCCTCCGTCTCTCTCCCTCCCCCCCATCCCTCCTCTCCTCCTCCATGACCCTCCGTCTCTCTCCCCCCCCCCATCCCTCCTCTCCTCCTCCATGACCCTCCGTCTCTCTCCCCCCCCCCATCCCTCCTCTCCTCCTCCATGACCCTCCGTCTCTCTCCCTCCTCCCCCCATCCCTCCTATCCTCCTCCATGACCCTCCGTCTCTCTCCCTCCTCCCCCACCCCTCCTCTCCTCCTCCCTGACCCTCCGTCCCTCCCCACGGACCCCGTGGTCTTCACCCCTCTGACCGTCTCCATGACCACTGCCTCCACTTGCATCTAACCCCTCTGTCTGCAGACCTGGGGGCAGTTTCATTAGTCTAGGGGCAGTTTCATTAGTCTAGGGGCAGTTTCATTAGTCTAGGGGCAGTTTCATTAGTCTAGGGGCATTTCAGTAGTATTTGTAAATAATACAATACCCAGGTCTGATCTCCCATATCGCACACTACCTGCTTTGTTTGCCTCTGTTCAGCTCAATCCTCTGTGTTCAGCTCAATCCTCTGTGTTCAGCTCAATCCTCTGTGTTCAGCTCAATCCTCTGTGTTCAGCTCAATCCTCTGTGTTCAGCTCAATCCTCTGTGTTCAGCTCAAGCAGCTGTGTTCAGCTCAATCCTCTGTGTTCAGCTCAATCCTCTGGCTTCTTTTCACTGTTTAGTGACTGGATAATGTTTTCATTCTGTCCTTGGCTTGGGTGAGGGTTTCAGACTGTAGTAGGCTAGGGTTAGGATGAGGGTTAGGGTTATAGGGTTAGGGTTAGGGTTATAGGGTGAGGGTTAGGGTTAGGGTTAGGGTTATAGGGTTATAGGGTGAGGGCTTGTGTGACGGTTTCAGACTGTAGTAGGCTGAGCAACTACTCACACTCTCCTGCAATCCATGACCTTCACACCATGACCTTCACACCATGACCTTCACACCATGACCTTCACACCATGACCTTCACACCATGACCTTTACACCATGACCTTCACACCATGACCTTTACACCATGACCTTCACACCATGACCTTCACACCATGACCTTTACACCATGACCTTTACACCATGACCTTCACACCATGACCTTTACACCATGACCTTCACACCATGACCTTTACACCATGACCTGCACTCCAGAGAATCTCCATTACTTAACCCTCTCTCTGTCTCCTCCTAGTCCTGAAAGTGTTCAGGGTCAAAGTTCCCGCACCTCCTGGTCCCCTCCCACTCTGCTTAACCCCCCGACCTTGCCCCCCCTCCTCCCCCTCCCCTCCCGTAGGTCACGGCGTCGGCGTGCGCCGCCGTCCTCATGAAGGAGATTAAGAGGAGCGAGCGAGGGGTGCCGGTCCACTACAGCCAGCCCATCTGCTGAGGGGTGTGGAGGAGGACCAACCAGTGCAGCCACTGGCAACGTTTAATGCAAACTTGAATGGAGGTCCCCCGCCCGCGTTTCTTCTTCTCCTGCTGCTTTCACTGCTGCTTCACACAGGAAGTGTGGACCCACAAGGGATGTTTACTGTTAAGTAGTTGAGTGTGATTTGCATGGTCAGCTGGTGTGAACCAGAATAGTCTCAGGACTGTTCCATGTTCGTACCAGAAGGGCATCGTGTTTCTATGAATCCATTCCACAGGGTCAGTAAATTGGCTGGCATTGTGCATTTTACCTTCAATCATTTATTTTTGTATTGTATAGCCTAGCATGCTAGCTTCACTATGACGTTGGCATAACAGCTTCTCATGGCCACATAAAGAAGTGAACCTAGTTGTATTGCATTATAAATAAAAATGCATTTATTTCGGCCTTCCGGGAGTCCGTTTATAAGAAGGGCCCGGCCATGTGTCTACTGAGACGGGCCAGGGTGTCGTTAGAGAGAATCCCCTTCCTTCTCCCCAGAATGGCTGTTGAGTGAAGCGACAGGCCGGCAGCCTGTGGTAATAATCAAGGCTTTGGCTGCACAAGCAGTTGATCCCGAGGACCTCGAGTGCAGAGAGCTGCTTTTCTAGTGACCAAATGATGCCGAGAGACTCGCCAGTTTGCGTCATCTGACAAAAATAGCCGGTAGAGATTTTCCAAACGCTTGTTTGTGCGTTTGTTACACTGTAATCCAAGTATTTCCGTCCTGTTACAAATGGCTGTATTCTAATGTTGTTCTACTGAGTATCTTGGCCAGTTGTTGAAAAAATAAATATTCTTAAGTGCTTCTTTTCTTTAACGCCGGCTCCTGTCTGTCTATGATTGAATGAGTGCTTGAGGAAAAACACCACAGACCAATGTTGTGGATATACTTTACTTTTAATATTTATTTTTTATTGTGCTCATGTATAAAAAAAAAAGGCAAGGCAGATGGAGTATTATATGTACATTGATTAACCGAGTAACAACTAGACGATGTGTACACCATGCAGTCCCAGGATGAGAAGGTCAGAGGTCAGGTGTGTGATGTAGCAGTGATGCAGTCCCAGGATGAGAAGGTCAGAGGTCAGGTGTGTGATGTAGCAGTGATGCAGTCCCAGGATGAGAAGGTCAGAGGTCAGGTGTGTGATGTAGCAGTGATGCAGTCCCAGGATGAGAAGGTCAGAGGTCAGGTGTGTGATGTAGCAGTGATGCAGTCCCTCTCGGCGGGAGAGCACAGGAAGTACACCTGGAGAACACAACACACTGTCCAGAGACCACCTGATGAGATGCATCACTATACCAAACAATAGTTGTTTTATAGATTAGGACTGAGATGTATTATCTGAGAGGGTGTTGGTTGGAACCCCGGCTCTTCAATGAGCTTTGAGTTGAAGACGAGAGCTCCACAGAGGGCAGTTTGGCCTGGCAGGATGGAAGGGTGTAGCCAAACCAAGCCCTCCTCTCCAGCCTACACCACCTGGCAGCCCTCCTCACCAGTCTACACCACCTGACAGTCCCCCTCACCAGTCTACACCACCTGGCACCAATGTGACAAGCTGACTGCTTTGAAAACAGTCTTTAATTGTGGCCTGTTCCCCACCATCTGATCAACTATAGAAGTTTGTGCCTAAAGCCTAATTTTCTCAATCCATGCTCAAAACATGCACGGCTGGTATACTTCCATCCACTCCCGTCTCTTCCTGGGCGCAGCACAGCAGGAATGAGAAAGAGGGGGGAATGGGTGAATTAATTGGAGTGTGACGCCCTCTAGTGGTGAGAATTGTGAGTCACATACTGAGAACCTAGGTCAAGTACACACACTGTACATTTGACTTGAGGTGCGTTAGATTTATCTCTGAGTTTGAGGCCCAAGTATGAGAGAGCTAACCGTCTTTTATCCATATCTGGGCAACATAACGCATGAAAGAAACATGAGACAACTTTAAAGGTTATGTACATTTATACAGTTTCACAAATACAGTACGTCATTAACAGTAATGTCACATGACACACAGACATTCAGTTATGGAGCAACATAGAACCATTTGGGGGAGTCGATCGCCTCGTTGAGAGGGGTCAGGGAAGAATTTTTACAGCTCACTTATCTGGCCACCGGGTGATTACTGTTTTTTTATCTTCCCTATGGAATATGTAGAGGTGGGTCGTATGTTCTCTGTAAAGCGCATTGTGTTGCCTCTGGGTATGAAATGTGCTATACAGATAAAGCTTTGATGGAGCAAGCTCCTGGAGTATGTTTGTCTACCAGCTAAGAACATTTATAAAGCAATAAATTACATTTTCAGAGTAAGAGAAGCTAAAAACGACATAGGAGAGACATGGCAAATACTGGTGTGTGTTTGCTATGGCCCAGGCCTAAAGCCGGAAGTGGGCTGGTGTATGTCTGTGTGTATGTGTGTGTGACAGGAAGTCCAGGCAGCTCACTGAGCACAGTCGTGGGATACAGTGGAGATAGGACCCAAACACAGGCAGAGAATGTTCAGAGACTTTATTCATGAATGACATCAGTACAAGCACAAGACATAACAAGTAACCCCAAACTGAACAAACCAAATGTTGAGGCCAATGGGGTAGATGGTGATGGTCTAGATCAGTGATTTTCAACACTAGTGTGCCGTGAGAGATCGTCAGGTGTGCCGTGGGAAATTATCTGTCATCGTGGGGTTATTTGTTATGTATTGTGTCTTGAACGTCTTGTTTCCGGCCAGGCTGTTAGCAGGATGTGACCTTGGATTTTTCCTGGTTCAGAGCCGGTAGCCCACGTTCAAAGACTGCAAGCTTTCTTTTGAACGCTTGAACAAAGGGGCAACTCGCTCTGACAAGCGGGTCTTGGACACAATCAGGTGACATGTGCTGACGGGACTCTTCACTGCGAGCCACCTCCTTCAGCCTGTCCGGCAGCAGCATCCCAATGATGCGGACCATCAGGATGGCTCGTCTCCACAGCCCACGGATGCGTCTCCGACGGACAGTCAGATCCGGACATGGCCTCCAGTGGGGCTTGGGTGATCGTGAAACGTCCGCGTCAGATTGTCCCTTTACCAGCACCCCACTAGACACCATGGGGGGGGTGATCGCGAATGGTGGTCTAACAGATGGAGCTGTGATAGAAGGGACTGGGTCCGATGGACCTGTGACAGACGGGGCTGTGTCAGGTGTCCTCTTCATCAGAGAGTCCGAAGTAGAAGTGGTCGCTCCTTCACAGACTTCTTCCCACTCCTTACAAATGAGCCTCCGACGCCGAGAGAGCTCCAGATCTCGTCTCCAGTGGGGCTTGGGTGATCGTGGAGTGTCCGGCTCAGATTGTCCCTTTAGCGCCACCCCACTAGATGCCATGGGGGTGGATAAGGCGCTAGTGGGGCTGTGTCCTCTACTGGTCCTGGTCATGGAAAGTGGTGGACTGACAGATGGCGCTGTGTCAGATGGAGCTGTGTCAGGAGCCCTCTTAACCATAGAGTCCGAGGTGGAAATGGCCGCCCCTTGAAAGACTCCCTCCCACTTCTTGCGAAAGAGTCTCTGACGCAGAGAGAGCTCCAGATCTCGTCTCCAGTGGGGCTCGGGTGATCGTGGAACGTCCGGGTTAGATTGGTCCTTTACCAGCACACCACTACACACCTTGTTCGTGGATAGGTGGCTAGCGGGGCTGTGTCCTCTACTGGTCCTAGTCATGGAGAGTGGTGGACTGACAGATGGACCTGTTACAGACAGGGCTGTATCAGGTACCCTCTTCATAAGAGAGTCCGAGGTAGAAGTGGTCGCTCCTTCACAGACTTCTTCCCACTCCTTACAAATGAGCCTCTGACACCGAGAGAGCTCCAGATCTCGTCTCCAGTGGGGCTCGGGTGATCGTGGAACGTTTAGCTCAGATTGGTCCTTTACCAGCACACCACTAGACGCCATGGGGATGGATAAGGCGCTAGCGGGGCTGTGTCCTCTACTGGTCCTGGTCATGGAGAGTGTTGGACTGACAGATGGACCTGTTACAGACGGGGCTGTGTCAGGTGTCCTCTTCATCAGAGAGTCCGAAGTGCAAGTGTCCGTCCCTTGACAGATGTCTTCCCACTTCTTACGAATGAGCCTCTGACACCGAGAGAGCTCCAGATTGCATCTCCAGTGGGGCTCGGGTGATCGTGGAACGTTTAGCTCAGATTGGTCCTTTACCAGCACACCACTAGACGCCATGGGGGTGGATAAGGCGCTAGCGGGGCTGTCTCCTCTACTGGTCCTGGTCATGGAGAGTGTTGGACTGACAGATGGAGCTGTGACAGAAGGGACTGGGTCAGATGGGGCTTTGTCAGGTGCCCTCTTCATCAGAGAGTCGGAGGTGGAAATGGCCGCCCCTTGATAGACTCCCTCCCACTTCTTGCGAAAGAGCCTCCGACGCAGAGAGAACTTGGAGGAGGACGGGGCCGTGTCAAATGAACCGGTGACAGATGGGGCTGTTTCAAATGAGCCGGTGACAGACGAGGCCGTGTCAAATGAACCAGTGACAGACGGGGCTGTGTCAAATGAACCAGTGACAGACGGGGCTGTGACAAATGAACCGGTGACAGACGGGGCTGTGACAAATGAACCAGTGACAGACGGGGCCGTGTGAAATGAACTCATCTCAGACACCATGTCTTGTCCACAGCCCCCCGGATCATAGGAGTCAGAACCTGGATCGTCTTGTCCTGGACAGTCCCAATAGCTCGCATGCATCTTCGCATGCAGTCCCAATGGCTCGCATGCATGCATGCACCGGGCTGTCACACTGTCCCGCTGGGCCCTTTTGAGATACAATAAAATAAAATGACTTTTGATGATTTCAGTACACTTGTACAATCAAAATGCATCATACCACACATTTTACACATAAACACACACATCTCACACATGGATGCACACGCGCGCACACAAACAAACACACATACATACACACACACACACACATAGACACACACACACACACACACATACACACACACACACACATGGTTGGATACACTGAAAAAAACATTATCAACTTACCAATCAATGTCTTCAAGGTTTTCATCCTAATTTATAAAGGAAATACAAGATGGATGTTGAGTTCATTAAGGCTTCAGAAAGACAGAGCAGCTTCTGTAATTGTTTGAATTGTAAATGATTAAAGTACAATGAAACTTTGATTACCAACCTTAATGTTTCTTTGGCGATTTCTTAGTTTATATAATAGCCAAAGCAAGATCAGGATCACATAGAGCGCAATAAAAACTCCCGTGCAGAGGAGTTTCACATCAAGATCCAGGAACAGGGTCTGAAAGGGCGTCGCCTCAGGACCTTGGTTTACAGGTCTACATGAAATTGGCACCCTCTCTCGGGTTCTAAAAAGATCAATTATTCCAATAGCGAACATATTGGCAAAGATAGATCTTTAGCAACATGTTCCTCTCATCACAAACACCGCAATGAGGCTTGTCCACTTGTTACAGCAGGATATGTACCTTGCCGCTGTGACGTGTACACGTTACGCCGTAGTGCCCGTGATGTCACAGACCGGATATAATTCTATCCGGTCTGTGACATCACGGGCACTACGGCGTAACGTGTACACGTCACAGCGGCAACACTGACTTGACGGCTAGTCCAGGCGGCCAGCTAATTGAAATAAATGTATACTAGATTTAAATAGATTTAAGCTATTTTCTTTTTGCTTGAGACCCAACGATACCCCTTATTTAATACACCCAGAATTAAATAGGTGCGCTTAAAAGGCTGGTCGGAATCAGTCCGTTAAATCCAGTAGTTAATTGTCCACGTTTTCGATAGAGATGGATAGGCATTATTGGTGAAATTAAATAAAGGTAATCGCTCTCTATGAGTCATTCATATTCAAGGGCATTTGTTATTTTGAAGACTAGCCTACTCGTAGGCTAGCAGTAGGATTTGAAAGGAGCCCAAGACAGAGGCGCGCATGCGCTCCTGACCCCCGAGTGCACAGCCCATGATCCCATGAGAGAGAGCGGTGTCGTGTGGCCGATTAAAGCCCCCGGGTCCTGTTATTCTGTTCATAAAGTAGCCTACTTTGAGACACAACCTCAAAGTGCTGACGAAACGGTTTGGCTTCTCGTTCCGTTAACATTAGGCCCACCTCAGTCCCTGAATAGAGAACCCAACCAAAACATAGTTTTGATGAAGACCGTTTGGAGACCAGAGCTATGGATGTAGGAGCACCCTACTGTATACTATTGAAAATAACCCATTTCTCATTCATGTTGTAAATAACCCTTAGTGAGGACTATTTATTAAGTAGTTACTTCCTGCAAGCCTTTATTTTTCTTAGTGCTGTTTTTTGGTTTGTTATGAGACCTTTATTTTGGTAAACTAACCTTCTGTATTTGCTCCCTGTCACATTGTTGTTACCTGTAACCCATTAAGCACCTAGCTGGAACGGGAACAAGGTATTGTTTGTTGTGTGATTTGTTTCGATCTAACTGTTAAGAAGTATTTAATTCAATTGATGCATTTCTACCTCAATGGCGCTGATGTTACTCCTGATGTTAGATGGAGTTAAATGAATGGCTGTAACGCGACGGTAATGCGAGCTTTCTTATACACCAATTGATATGGTCTGTTTAAGTTTGTATGTTGAGCTCATTTTATTTCCATCATCTCTCCTGTAGCTCGGTGTTTCTTGAGGAAACTGATAGGAAGCATTGTGTTCAATATAAGGACGGATGAACAATAAAAGGCTTCTGGAAACATCAGTGCGCTTCAGCGCATTATCTAGTAGGGTTCTACACTAAGAAGGATTTCTGAAGAGTATTTCCCTCACAAAAGTATGGAACATGACTTGGAGAACACAATCCTGAGACATGCGGGCCTCGGTCGGTGGTGGAGCTACAGAATTCCGCTACCCCATGTCCAGCACATTATGGGGTGAGTTATGAGTTTTGTGATTTGGTTGAAGGTAAAGTTGAACGAGCAGCAGAATAATAACATTTGCCTCTAGACAGTTGAAAGTCTAGAAACCGCAAGGCCAACAAATTGTCCATGATCCCTCTGTCACTCTGCCTTTTCCACAGGGACATTTTCTCATTGGGCTTCAGGCCATTTCGCTGGGTGTGTACCTCTGGTGACCCCCTTCTTTCTGACAAAGTGCTGCGTGTTTGTGCTTCCATATATCCTGGTGCCCGTGCAAATAGCCTACAACAAGACATGTTAACTGTTAGTGTACCAAATACATTCACTTGATGGACAACAGTGGTTATATGTTTGAATTTTTAGATAAATAAAACATTTTATTCATGTCTTCTGCATGGCTCTGGGTGTGTGAGTCACAGGCAGACAGGTGACAGGCTGTTACTGTCCTTTGTCCAAGATGATGGCCCATTGTGACAGATCATGGGGTGTGGTAGGGGTGTGGTCTGGGTAATGAATATTCTGATTGGCTGCTAATTAGCCTGCTAAATTTGGGAACTGTTGTGACAAAACTTTTTTTTTTTGAGCTATTTAGATCTAGGATGTTCTAAATATTTTTTACATCATTGCATAACCAAGACTTTGATGAACAACTTTCATATTGACAAAACAATTCATCACTATCATTTAGGGGGTGTTTTAACCACATTTGTGAGGGCAGAATAGTCTTTATAACTTTTGTGTTTGTAGATCTATTTATAAGCTGAATGGTAGTGACCAAACTATTGATGGCAAATGTAGCTGCGATTGTCCTTCAACTAAAAATATAAATCATTCGGAGTAAGTGTGCGTTAAGTTGAGGAAATTTAAATTAAGTGAAGTCCAGTTTAAAAATGCATTCAAGGCAAGGCAAGTTTATTTATATAGCACATTTCAGCCACAGGGCAATTCAAGGTGCTTTACATGAGACATTAAAAGCATTAAAACAAAAAGCAAGACATTATAGACATTTAAAACAAAAGGCAGGACAAATTAAAAGCATTAAAACAAAAAGCAAGACATTATAGACATTGAAAACAAAAGGCAGGACAAAT
This sequence comes from Borostomias antarcticus, assembly GCF_949987555.1. Classification (NCBI taxonomy): domain Eukaryota; kingdom Metazoa; phylum Chordata; class Actinopteri; order Stomiiformes; family Stomiidae; genus Borostomias; species Borostomias antarcticus. Next base: position 6,521,572 of record NC_140237.1, read on the forward strand.
TAAAAGCATTAAAACAAAAAGCAAGTCATTATATACATTTAAAACAAAAAGCAGGACAAATAGAATACAGGAATAAAAGTTACAGTGCAGTATACTGATAAATATTAAAACACATTAAAGAATTCATTTGCGCCATACTTTACAAATTTGACAAGGTACACACAAACGGCTGATGTGAATGTGAAGGACACTTGTTGTGTGTTTAACTGGACTGTGTGTTTAACTGGACTGTGTGTTTAACTGGACTGTGTGTCTAACTGGACTGTGTGTTCCTCCGTGCAGGTCAGCGGGCGTCTGGCCATGTTCTACGCGTCGGTCTACGCTCACTATGTGGACAAAGGAGACCCGGCGATGGCCGTCACGCTGACCATCTTCCACAATACGGTGAACGCACTCACTCACGCACGCACTCACTCACTCACGCACTCGCTCGCTCGCACGCACGCACGCACACACACACTCGCACACGCACACACACCCACGCACGCACTCACACGCACTCGCACGCACTCACGCACGCACTCGCACGCGCTCACGCACGCACTCTCACGCACGCACTCACTCACACACACACTCGCACGCACTCACTCACTCACTCACTCACTCACTCACTCACGCACGCACTCACGCACGCACGCACGCACGCACTCTCACGCACGCACGCACTCACTCACACACACACACACTCGCACGCACGCACGCATTCACACACACACTCGCACGCACTCACTCACTCACTCACTCACTCACTCACTCACTCACGCACGCACGCACGCACTCACTCACTCACTCACTCACTCACTCACTCACGCACGCACTCACTCACTGCCTGACATCTTCTGCCTCTCTCTTTCTCTCTCTCTCTTTTTCTCTCTCTTTCTCTCTCTCTCTTTCTCTCTCTCTTTCTATCTCTATTTCTCTCTCTCTCTGTCTATCTCTCTCTTTATCTCTCTGTCTCTCTCTCTGTCTCTTGTGTTATAGCTGCGGTGCTGTGGACTGGTGGGTGCGTTGGACATCCTAGTGAAAAAGACGTGTCCTAACCATAGCTTTCTGGAGACCTTCACCATGCCTGTGAGTATACTAATATGACCTCACTATACCTGTGAGTATAATAATATAATAATATGGCCTCACTTCACTATACCTGTGAGTATAATAATATAAACTCTCTTCACTATACCTGTGAGTATAATAATATAAACTCACTTCACTATACCTGTGAGTATAATAATATAAACTCTCTTCACTATACCTGTGAGTATAATAATATAAACTCTCTTCACTATACCTGTGAGTATAATAATATAAACTCTCTTCACTATACCTGTAAGTATAATAATATAAACTCTCTTCACTATACCTGTGAGTATAATAATATAAACTCACTTCACTATACCTGTGAGTATAATAATATAAACTCTCTTCACTATACCTGTGAGTATAATAATATAAACTCACTTCACTATACCTGTGAGTATAATAATATAAACTCACTTCACTATACCTGTGAGTATAATAATATAAACTCACTTCCCTATACCTGTGAGTATAATAATATAAACTCACTTCACTATACCTGTGAGTATAATAATATAAACTCTCTTCACTATACCTGTGAGTATAATAATATAAACTCTCTTCACTGTACCTGTGAGTATAATAATATGAACTGTCAGCCAACTACTCTCAAGGATTTATACTCAGAATGACTGTAGCTGTATTAGTCACACTTAACTACAGTAGGTCTGTCTTCTCTATACCACATAAGACAACAAAATGGATGACCAAAGATGCCTTCAGTTGTGATTAAATATCTATTTCTCTAAATGGTTCACCAGATATATATGAAAAAACTCTCAATTCTAACTCTCAGAGTAAACAGACTGCACCTTAATTATTATTATATCAATTAAAATTCAACATGGAAGATTACAGAATAACTTTCCTAATACTCTCCTCTCCTCTCCTCTCCTCTCCTCTCCTCTCCTCTCCTCTCCTCTCCTCTCCTCTCCTCTCCTCTCCTCTCCTCTCCTCTCCTCTCCTCTCCTCTCCTCTCCTCTCTCCTCTCTCCTCTCCTCTAGGCCTGTCCCACGGTCATCATGAACCTGTTCCAGGAGAAAGCCCCCCTGGTGATGGGTCTGTTCCTGGGCACGGCTGCCCTGCTGGTGGACCCACTTCCATACTATACACTACGCACTTCCATACTATACACTACGCACTATACTAGTGTAGTAGCACAATAGAACACACACACACACACACGCACACACAAACACACACAGTAGCTCAGGAGGTAGAGCAGCCATCTGCTGAGTGGAAGGTTCCCGGTTCGATGGCAGCTCCCAGCAGCATGTCGGAGTGTCCTTGAGCGTGCCCACTTCTCCTAGCTTCCTTGAGCCTGCCCACTGCTCCTAGCTTCCTTGAGCCCGCCCACGGCTCCTAGCTTCCTTGAGCCTGCCCACGGCTCCTAGCTTCCTTGAGCCTGCCCACTGCTCCTAGCTTCCTTGAGCCCGCCCACGACTCCTAGCTTCCTTGAGCCTGCCCACGGCTCCTAGCTTCCTTGACCCTGCCCACGGCTCCTAGCTTCCTTGAGCCTGCCCACGGCTCCTAGCTTCCTTGAGCCTGCCCACGGCTCCTAGCTTCCTTGAGCCCGCCCACTGCTCCTAGCTTCCTTGAGCCTGCCCACGGCTCCTAGCTTCCTTGAGCCCGCCCACTGCTCCTAGCTTCCTTGAGCCTGCCCACTGCTCCTAGCTTCCTTGAGCCTGCCCACTGCTCCTAGCTTCCTTGAGCCTGCCCACTGCTCCTAGCTTCCTTGAGCCTGCCCACTGCTCCTAGCTTCCTTGAGCCTGCCCACTGCTCCTAGCTTCAGAGGACCCATTCCACCGGTGACACTGCTGTACTTTACTGCCCCCTGGTGGCAGCCGAACACCCAGCACCGTACTGCACACTATAAACCACTCTACACTGTCTATTAGAGCCACGGTACAACACACAGCTCTGAGAACTACTGACCTGTTCACTATGGTGCAGATGGAGGAGAGAGAGGGAGAGGGAGAGGGAGAGAGAGAGATAGACGGAGGGAGAGAGAGGGAAAGAGAGATAGAGGGAGGGAGAGAGAAAGATAGTGGGAGGGAGAGAGAGATAGAGGGAGGGAGTGAGAGAGGGAGGGAGAGAGAGATAGAGGGAGGGAGAGAGAGAGATAGAGGGAGGGAGGGAGGGAGGGAGGGAGAGATAGAGGGAGGGAGAGAGAGATAGAGGGAGGGAGAGAGAGAGATAGAGGGAGGGAGAGAGGGAGAGATAGAGGGAGAGAGAGAGAGAGATAGAGGGAGGGAGAGAGATAGAGGGAGGGAGAGAGAGAGGGAGGGAGGGAGGGAGAGATAGAGGGAGGGAGAGATCGAGAGAGAGATAGAGGGAGGGAGAGAGAGATAGAGGGAGGAAGAGAGAGGGAAAGAGAGAGATAGAGGGAGGGAGAGAGAGAGATAGAGGGAGGGAGAGAGAGGGATAGAGGGAGGGAGAGAGATAGAGGGAGGGAAAGAGAGAGATAGTGGGAGGGAGAGATAGATAGTGGGAGGAAGAGAGAGAGATATAGGGAGGGAGAGAGAGATAGAGAGAGAGGGAGAGGGAGGGAGAGAGAGATAGAGGGAGGGAGGGAGAGATAGAGGGAGGGAGAGAGAGAGATAGAGGGAGAGAGAGAGAGATAGAGGGAGGGAGAGAGAGAGATAGAGGGAGGGAGAGAGACAGAAAGAGAGGGAAAGTCAGTTTGGAAGGCACCAGGTGGTTAAATAATGGTAAATGGTGTAAAGAACCAGTGAGGAGCAGAGCAGATGGAAATGCTAAATGGACGGCACTTATAGAGCACGTTTACCCAAAGCGCTTTACAGCGAAGGCCTCTCATTCACCCACTCACACACACACACACATCAATGGCGGCAGCTGCAAGATGCAAGGTGCCAGCCTGCTCACTGGGAGCAATTTGGGGTTCAAAAGGGCACTTCGACATGTGGTCAGGAGGAGCCGGGATTCGAACCGCCGACCCTACGATCACCGGGTGACCCGCTCTACCTCCTGAGCTACAGACGCCCGGACGAGAGACATCAACTCCAAACCTCAAGATTGTTAACATCTCTCTGTTCCCCCTTCTCCTCTCCTCTGCTGTGTGCTGACCCCTACCTACCTGTGTGTGATGACCTGTGACCCCTACCTACCTGTGTGTGCTGACCCCTACCTACCTGTGTGTGCTGACCCCTACCTACCTGTGTGTGCTGACCTGTGACCCCTACCTACCTGTGTGTGCTGACCCCTACCTACCTGTGTGTGCTGACCCCTACCTACCTGTGTGTGCTGACCTGTGACCCCTACCTACCTGTGTGTGCTGACCCCTACCTACCTGTGTGTGATGACCTGTGACCCCTACCTACCTGTGTGTGATGACCCCTACCTACCTGTGTGTGCTGACCCCTACCTACCTGTGTGTTATGACCCCTACCTACCTGTGTGTGATGACCCCTACCTACCTGTGTGTGATGACCCCTACCTACCTGTGTGTGCTGACCCCTACCTACCTGTGTGTGCTGACCTGTGACCCCTACCTACCTGTGTGTGATGACCCCTACCTACCTGTGTGTGATGACCCCTACCTACCTGTGTGTCGCTTACATCTCACCTCCTCATCTGATGACTTTCTTCCCTCGCTCCCTTTCTGTCTCCCTCCTTGCCTCTTTCTCCCTCCATCTCTCTCTCTCCTTCCATCTTTCTCTCTCTCCCTCCATCTCTCTCTCTCTCCATCTCTCTCTCTCTCCTTGCTCTTTCTGTCCGTCTCCTCCTCCTCCGTTCTGTTCTCCCTGCCTCCCTCCCTTCATCTCTCCTCTCGCACTCTGTCCATCACCTCTATCTCCTATCCGTTTGTCCTCTCTCCATCAATCAATCTCTCCTTGCTCTCTCTGTCTGTCACCTCCTCTTCCTCCTCCTCCTCCCCCCACCCCTCCTCTCCTCCTCCATGACCCTCCGTCTCTCTCCCTCCTCCCCCCATCCCTCCTATCCTCCTCCATGACCCTCCGTCTCTCTCCCTCCTCCCCCACCCCTCCTCTCCTCCTCCATTACCCTCCGTCTCTCTCCCTCCCCCCCATCCCTCCTCTCCTCCTCCATGACCCTCCGTCTCTCTCCCCCCCCCCATCCCTCCTCTCCTCCTCCATGACCCTCCGTCTCTCTCCCCCCCCCCCATCCCTCCTCTCCTCCTCCATGACCCTCCGTCTCTCTCCCTCCTCCACATCCCTCCTCTCCTCCTCCATGACCCTCCGTCTCTCTCCCTCCTCCCCATCCCTCCTCTCCTCCTCCATGACCCTCCGTCTCTCTCCCTCCCCCCCCATCCCTCCTCTCCTCCTCCATGACCCTCCGTCTCTCTCCCTCCCCCCCAGGTCGCAGCCATCGTGTTGAGCTCAATCCTCAGGAAGGAGATCTGGCGCTCCTCCTCCTCCTCCTCCTCCTCCTCCTCCTCCTCCTCCGCCACCTACGTGCTCCTCTCCCCCCCCGCCACCCCCTTCTCCCCCCCCGCCACCCCCTTCTCCGCCCCGCCCCCTTCTCCCCCCCCCAGCCCGACCCTTACCAGGACCCCGTGGTCTTCACCCCTCTGACCGTCTCCATGACCACTGCCTCCGCTTGCATCTAACCCCTCTGTCTGCAGACCTGGGGGCAGTTTCATTAGTCTAGGGGCAGTTTCATTAGTCTAGGGGCAGTGTCATTAGTCTAGGGGCAGTTTCATTAGTCTAGGGGCATTTCAGTAGTATTTGTAAATAATACAATACCCAGGTCTGATCTCCCATATCGCACACTACCTGCTTTGTTTGCCTCTGTGTTCAGCTCAATCCTCTGTGTTCAGCTCAATCCTCTGTGTTCAGCTCAATCCTCTGTGTTCAGCTCAATCCTCTGTGTTCAGCTCAATCCTCTGTGTTCAGCTCAATCCTCTGTGTTCAGCTCAATCCTCTGTGTTCAGCTCAATCCTCTGTGTTCAGCTCAATCCTCTGTCTTCAGCTCAATCCGCTGGCTTCTTTTCACTGTTTAGTGACTGGATAATGTTTTCATTCTGTCCTTGGCTTGGGTGAGGGTTTCAGACTGTAGTAGGCTAGGGTTAGGGTTATAGGGTTAGGGCTAGGGTTAGGGTTATAGGGTTATAGGGTTAGGGTTATAGGGTTATAGGGTTAGGGTTATAGGGTTAGGGTTATAGGGTGAGGGTTAGGGTAATAGGGTTAGGGTTATAGGGTTAGGGTTAGGGTTATAGGGTTAGGGTTAGGGTTATAGGGTTAGGGTTATAGGGTTAGGGCTTGGGTGAGGGTTTCAGACTGTAGTAGGCTGAGCAACTACTCACACTCTCCTGCACCACCATGACCTTCACACCATGACCTTCACACCATGACCTTCACACCATGACCTTCACACCATGACCTTCACACCATGACCTTTACACCATGACCTTCACACCATGACCTTTACACCATGACCTTCACACCATGACCTGCACTCCAGAGAATCTCCATTACTAAACCTAACCAACTCTGTTGCCCCTTCTCCTCTCCTCTGCTGTGTGATGACCCCTACCTACCTGTGTGTGATGACCCCTACCTACCTGTGTGTGATGACCCCTACCTACCTGTGTGTGATGACCCCTACCTACCTGTGTGTGATGACCCGTGACCCCTACCTACCTGTGTGTGATGACCCCTACCTACCTGTGTGTGATGACCCCTACCTACCTGTGTGTGATGACCCCTACCTACCTGTGTGTGATGACCCCTACCTACCTGTGTGTGCTGACCCCTACCTACCTGTGTGTGATGACCTGTGACCCCTACCTACCTGTGTGTGATGACCCCTACCTACCTGTGTGTGATGACCCCTACCTACCTGTGTGTGATGACCCCTACCTACCTGTGTGTGCTGACCCGTGACCCCTACCTACCTGTGTGTGCTGACCCGTGACCCCTACCTACCTGTGTGTGATGACCCCTACCTACCTGTGTGTGCTGACCCGTGACCCCTACCTACCTGTGTGTGCTGACCCGTGACCCCTACCTACCTGTGTGTGATGACCCCTACCTACCTGTGTGTCACCTCCTCATCTAATGACTTTCTTCCCTCGCTCCCTTTCTGTCTCCCTCCTTGCCTCTTTCCCCCTCCATCTCTCTCTCTCTCCATCTCTCTCTCTCTCCATCTCTCTTTCTCCATCTCTCTCTCTCTCCTTGCTCTTTCTGTCCGTCTCCTCCTCCTCCGTTCTGTTCTCCCTCCCTCCATCTCTCTCCTCTCGCTCTCTCTGTCCATCACCTCTATCTCCTATCCATTTGTCCTCTCTCCATCAATCAATCTCTCCTTGCTCTCTCTGTCTGTCACCTCCTCTTCCTCCTCCTCCTCCTCCTCCCCCCACCCCTCCTCTCCTCCTCCATGACCCTCCATCTCTCTTCCTCCCCCCCACCCCTCCTCTCCTCTCCTCCATGACCCTCCGTCTCTCTCTCCCCCCCCCCCACCCCTCCTCTCCTCCTCCATGACCCTCCGTCTCTCTCCCTCCTCCCCCCACCCCTCCTCTCCTCCTCCATGACCCTCCGTCTCTCTCCCTCCTCCCCATCCCTCCTCTCCTCCTCCATGACCCTCCGTCTCTCTCCCTCCTCCCCATCCCTCCTCTCCTCCTCCATGACCCTCCGTCTCTCTCCCTCCCCCCCCCACCCCTCCTCTCCTCCTCCATGACCCTCCGTCTCTCTCCCTCCCCCCCATCCCTCCTCTCCTCCTCCATGACCCTCCGTCTCTCTCCCCCCCCCATCCCTCCTCTCCTCCTCCATGACCCTCCGTCTCTCTCCCTCCCCCCCCATCCCTCCTCTCCTCCTCCATGACCCTCCGTCTCTCTCCCTCCCCCCCAGGTCGCAGCCATCGTGTTGAGCTCAATCCTCAGGAAGGAGATCTGGTGCTCCTCCTCCTCCTCCTCCTCTTCCTCCTCCTCCTTTGCCACCTACGTGCTCCTCTCCCCCCCCGCCACCCCCTTATCCCCTCCCGCCACCCCCTTCTACCCTCCCCTCTGGTGACGGTTTCAGACTGTAGTAGGCTAGGGTTAGGGTTATAGGGTTAGGGTTAGGGTTATAGGGTTAGGGTTAGGGTTAGGGTTATAGGGTTAGGGCTTGGGTGAGGGTTTCAGACTGTAGTAGGCTGAGCAACTACTCACACTCTCCTGCACCACCATGACCTTCACACCATGACCTTCACACCATGACCTTCACACCATGACCTTTACACCATGACCTTCACACCATGACCTTCACACCATGACCTTCACACCATGACCTTCACACCATGACCTTCACACCATGACCTTTACACCATGACCTTCACACCATGACCTGCACACCAGAGAATCTCCATTACTTAACCCTCTCTCTGTCTCCTCCTAGTCCTGAAAGTGTTCAGGGTCAAAGTTCCCGCACCTCCTGGTCCCCTCCCACTCTGCTTAACCCCCCGACCTTGCCCCCCCTCCTCCCCCTCCCCCTCCCGCAGGTCACAGCGTCGGCGTGCGCCGCCGTCCTCATGAAGGAGATTAAGAGGAGCGAGCGAGGGGTGCCGGTCCACTACAGCCAGCCCATCTGCTGAGGGGTGTGGAGGAGGACCAACCAGTGCAGCCACTGGCAACGTTTAATGCAAACTTGAATGGAGGTCCCCCGCCCGCGTTTCTTCTTCTCCTGCTGCTTTCACTGCTGCTTCACACAGGAAGTGTGTACCCAGAAGGGATGTTTACTGTTAAGTAGTTGAGTGTGATTTGCATGGTCAGCTGGTGTGAACCAGAATAGTCTCAGGACTGTGTTCCATGTTCGTACCAGAAGGGCATCGTGTTTCTATGAATCCATTCCACAGGGGTCAGTAAATTGGCTGGCATTGTGCATTTTACCTTCAATTTATTTTTGTATTGTATAGCCTAGCATACTAGCTTCACTATGACGTTGGCATAACAGCTTCTGATGGCCACATAAAGAAGTGAACCTAGTTGTATTGCATTATAAATAAAAATGCATTTATTTCGGCCTTCCGGGAGTCCGTTTATAAGAAGGGCCCGGCCATGTGTCTACTGAGACGGGCCAGGGTGTCGTTACACTGAGAGAATCCCCTTCCTGCTCCCCAGAATGGCTGTTGAGTGAAGCGACAGGCCGGCAGCCTGTGGTAATAATCAAGGCTTTGGCTGCACAAGCAGTTGATCCCGAGGACCTCGAGTGCAGAAAGCTGCTTTTCTAGTGACCAAATGATGCTGAGAGACTCGCCAGTTTGTGTCATCTGACAAAAATAGCCGGTAGAGATTTTCCAAACGCTTGTTTGTACGTTTGTTACACTGTAATCCAAGTATTTCCGTCCTGTTACAAATGGCTGTATTCTAATGTTGTTCTACTGAGTATCTTGGCCAAATAAACATTCTTAAGTGCTTCTTTTCTTTAACGCCGGCTCCTGTCTGTCTGTGATTGAATGAGTGCTTGAGGATAAACATCACAGACCAATGTTGTGGATATACTTTATTTGTAATATTAATTTTTTATTGTGCTCATGTATAGAAAAAAAGGCAAGGCAGATGGAGTATTATATGTACATTGATTAACCGAGTAACAAAAAGACGATCTGTACACCATGCAGTCCCAGGATGAGAAGGTCAGAGGTCAGGTGTGTGATGTAGCAGTGATGCAGTCCCAGGATGAGAAGGTCAGAGGTCAGGTGTGTGATGTAGCAGTGATGCAGTCCCAGGATGAGAAGGTCAGAGGTCAGGTGTGTGATGTAGCAGTGATGCAGTCCCTCTCGGCGGGAGAGCACAGGAAGTACACCTGAAGAACACAACACACTGTCCAGAGACCACCTGATGAGATGCATCACTATACCATACAATAGTTGTTTATAGATTAGGACTGAGATGTATTATCTGAGAGGGTGTTGGTTGGAACCCCGGCTCTTCAATGAGCTTTGAGTTGAAGACGAGAGCTCCACAGAGGGCAGTTTGGCCTGGCAGGATGGAAGGGTGTAGCCAAACCAAGCCCTCCTCTCCAGCCTACACAACCTGGCAGCCCCCCTCACCAGTCTACACCACCTGACAGCCCCCCTCACCACCTGGCAGTCCTCCTTCAGTCTACACCACCTGACACCTCTGTGACAAGCTGACTGCTTTGAAAACAGTCTTTAATTGTGGCCGGTTCCCCACCATCTGATCAACTATAGAAGTTTGTGCCTAAAGCCTAGTTTTCTCAATCCATGCTCAAAACATGCACGGCTGGTATACTTCCATCCACTCCCGTCTCTTCCTGGGCGCAGCACAACAGGAATGAGAAAGAGGGGGGAATGGGTGAATTAATTGGAGTGTGACGCCCTCTAGTGGTGAGAATTGTGAGTCACATACTGAGAACCTAGGTCAAGTACACACACTGTACATTTGACTTGAGGTGCATTAGATTTATCTCTGAGTTTGAGACCCAAGTATGAGAGAGCTAACCGTCTTTTATCCATATCTGGGCAACATAACGCATGAAAGAAACATGAGACAACTTTAAAGGTTATGTACATTTATACAGTTTCACAAATACAGTACGTAATTAACAGTAATGTCACATGACACACAGACATTCAGATATGGAGCAACATAGAACCATTTGGGGGAGTCGATCGCCTTGTTGAGAGGGGTCAGGGAAGAATTTTTACAGCTCACTTATCTGGGCACCGGGTGATTACTGTTTTTTTGATTCCCTCTGGAATATGTAGAGGTGGGTCGTATGCTCACCTCCCTTGTTCTCTGTAAAGCGCATTGTGTTGCCTCTGGGTATGAAATGTGCTACACAGATAAAGCTTTGATGGAGCAAGCTCCTGGAGTATGTTTGTCTACCAGCTAAGAACATTTATAAAGCAATAAATTACATTTTCAGAGTAAGAGAAGCTAAAAACGACATAGGAGAGACTAGTGTGCCGTGAGAGATCGTCAGGTGTGCCGTGGGAAATTATCTGTCATCGTGGGGTTATTTGTTATGTATTGTGTCTTGAACGTCTTGTTTCCGGCCAGGCTGTTAGCAGGATGTGACCTTGGATTTTTCCTGGTTCAGAGCCGGTAGCCCACGTTCAAAGACTGCAAGCTTTCTTTTGAACGCTTGAACAAAGGGGCAACTCGCTCTGACAAGCGGGTCTTGGACACAATCAGGTGACATGTGCTGACGGGACTCTTCACTGCGAGCCACCTCCTTCAGCCTGTCCGGCAGCAGCATCCCAATGATGCGGGCCATCAGGATGGCTCGTCTCCACAGCCCACGGATGCGCCTCCGACGGAGAGTCAGATCCGGACCTCGCCTCCAGTGGGGCTTGGGTGATCGTGGAACGTCCGCGTCAGATTGTCCCTTTACCAGCACCCCACTAGACACCATGGGGGTGGTGATCGCGAATGGTGGTCTAACAGATGGAGCTGTGATAGAAGGGACTGGGTCCGATGGACCTGTGACAGACAGGGCTGTGTCAGGTGTCCTCTTCATAAGAGAGTCCGAGGTAGAAGTGGTCGCTCCTTCACAGACTTCTTCCCACTCCTTACAAATGAGCCTCCGACGCTGAGAGAGCTCCAGATTGCATCTCCAGTGGGGCTCGGGTGATCGTGGAGTGTCCGTCTCAGATTGGTCCTTTACCAGCACACCACTAGATGCCATGGGGGTGGATAAGGCACTAGCGGGGCTGTCTCCTCTACTGGTCCTGGTCATGGAGAGTGTTGGACTGACAGATGGAGCTGTGTCAGATGGAGCTGTGTCAGGAGCCCTCTTAACCATAGAGTCCGAGGTGGAAATGGCCGCCCCTTGAAAGACTCCCTCCGACTTCTTGCGAAAGAGTCTCTGACGCCGAGAGAGCTCCAGATCTCGTCTCCAGTGGGGCTCGGGTGATCGTGGAACGTCCGGTTTAGATTGGTCCTTTACCAGCACACCACTACACACCTTGTTCGTGGATAGGTGGCTAGCGGGGCTGTGTCCTCTACTGGTCCTAGTCATGGAGAGTGGTGGACTGACAGATGGACCTGTTACAGACAGGGCTGTATCAGGTACCCTCTTCATAAGAGAGTCCGAGGTAGAAGTGGTCGCTCCTTCACAGACTTCTTCCCACTCCTTACAAATGAGCCTCTGACGCCGAGAGAGCTCCAGATCTCGTCTCCAGTGGGGCTCGGGTGATCGTGGAACGTTTAGCTCAGATTGGTCCTTTACCAGCACACCACTAGACGCCATGGGGGTGGATAAGGCGCTAGCGGGGCTGTCTCCTCTACTGGTCCTGGTCATGGAGAGTGTTGGACTGACAGATGGAGCTGTGACAGAAGGGACTGGGTCAGATGGGGCTTTGTCAGGTGCCCTCTTCATCAGAGAGTCGGAGGTGGAAATGGCCGCCCCTTGATAGACTCCCTCCCACTTCTTGCGAAAGAGCCTCCGACGCAGAGAGAACTTGGAGGAGGACGGGGCCGTGTCAAATGAACCGGTGACAGATGGGGCTGTTTCAAATGAGCCGGTGACAGACGAGGCCGTGTCAAATGAACCAGTGACAGATGGGGCTGTGTAAAATGAACCAGTGACAGACGGGGCCGTGTCAAATGAACCGGTGACAGATGGGGCTGTTTCAAATGAGCCGGTGACAGACGGGGCCGTGTCAAATGAACCGGTGACAGACGAGGCCGTGTCAAATGAACCGGTGACAGACGGGGCCGTGTGAAATGAACTCATCTCAGACACCATGTCTTGTCCACAGCCCCCCGGATCATAGGAGTCAGAACCTCGATCATCTTGTCCTGGACAGTCCCAATGGCTCGCATGAATCTTCGCATGCAATCCCAATGGCTCGCATTGCCAGCATGCACCGGGCTGTCACTCTGTCCAGCCTGGCCCTTTTGGGATAGAAAAAAATAAAATGACTTTTGATGATTGCTAATATCCAAAGCGCGATCAGGGTCACATAGAGCACAATCAAAACTCCCGTGAAGAGGTGTGTCACCTCAAGTTCCAGGAACCGGGTCTGAAAGGGCGTCGCCTCAGGACCTTGGTTTACAGGTCTACATGAAACTGGCACCCTCTCTCGGGTTCTAAAAAGATCAATTATTCCACTAGCGAACATATTGGCCAAGATAGATCTTTAGCAACATGTTCCTCTCATCGCAAACACCGCACTGAGGCTTGTCCACTTGTTACAGCAGGATATGTACCTTGCCGCTGTGACGTGTACACGTTACGCGGTAGTGCCCGTGATGTCACAGACCGGATATAATTCTATCCGGTCTGTGACATCACGGGCACTACGGCGTAACGTGTACACGTCACAGCGGCAACACTGACTTGACGGCTAGTCCAGGCGGCCAGCTAATTGAAATAAATGTAAGCTATTTTCTTTTTGCTTGAGACCCAACGATACCCCTTATTTAATACACCCCCACATTCAGAATTAAATAGGAGCGCTTAAAAGGCTGGTCGGAATCAGTCCGTTAAATCCAGTCGTTAATTGTCCACGTTTTCGATAGAGATGGATAGGCATTATTGGCGAAATTAAATAAAGAGTAATCGCTCTCTATGAATCATTCATATTCAAGGGCGTTTTGTTATTTTGAAGACTACTCGTAGGCTAGCAGTAGGATTTGAAAGGAGCCCAAGACAGAGGCGTGCATGCGCTCCTGACCCCCGAGTGCACAGCCCATGATCCCATGAGAGAGAGCGGTGTCGTGTGGCCGATTAAAGCCCCCCGGGTCCTGTTATTCTGTTCATAAAGTAGCCTACTTTGAGACACAACCTCAAAGTGCTGACGAAACGGTTTGGCTACTCGTTCTGTTAACATTAGGCCCAACTCAGTCCCTGAATAGCCGCGAACCCAACCAAAACATAGTTTTGATGAAGACCGTTTAGTCTAGCAGGAGGGGCCCTCAGATTTTGAGGTACCCCTACCCGAGTTAGAACAAAACACAACCATGCTTTTTCATATCCCCTATGTGTCCCATTAATGAGATGGATGGTTGTGGAACTTTAGTTTTGTGGGAAATACGTTTTTTGGGCTATTCTTTAGACCTACCCTAATATCTGAAAAAGAGCCAAATTAGGCCTGTGTGGATAGGAGTGAGGTGACAAAAAAGCCCATAATTTCATAATGCTCACTCAAATTTGCATCAACTTTGCTGTGGTTTGACCCAAGTAACGGTCCAACAACACCAAAGAGTTAAAATGTAATTTCCCCAAAGAAATACTAGAATATAGTCCTGCAAACATGAGTTTAGTGTAGGCAGAAATTGTTAGTCTAGCAGGAGGGGCCCTCAGATTTTGAGGTACTGTACCCCTACTCAAGTTAGAACAAAACACAACAATGTTTTTTTTTTTTTTTATCTTCAGGGTTTCCCATTCAAGAAATGCATTGTTGTGGAACTTTATTTTTGTGGGATATTAGTGAAATCAACTGATGAAGTGATGCACCACACAGAGCCAATACAGATCTTTCTGGGGGGTGCAATGGTTACATTGCGCAGTCTAGTTTTCCAAAGGAAGCTCTGATCCACTTAAAGTTTTGTGTGAGAGTAGTCAGGTACCTTGTGCACATGGATTACCTGAATTTATGTTGATAATTTGTTTTAATTATGTACTGTTGACCTCTAAACACAGTGATGAATAGGCAGAAAGCATATACAGTACAGTAAATTATTTTTCATGGTGAAATAAGACAAAACTTTTTTATTTGAACAAAATCAAAATGTTTTGTAAGTCAATATCCTTTTCATTTAGCCTACCATAAGCTAGCCCTTCCTGAAAAAGGTATATTCATTGTTTAGTGTTAATTTGGGAAATGCAATCCATATCACCCTCTGAAGTCAATATAGCACCACATTCCATTCACGCATTCCAGTCCATCCAGGGGCCTCATTTATCATTGAGGTACGCCTTCTTTTACACGGTCTTTTTCGCGAGTTCAGGCGTACGCCATTTGCCCCCCCCACATTGCGATTTATCAAGCCGTAAGGGCGAAAATTTAGTCGCCTTTCTCCGCGCTTTTGTAGGACACCTCTCCAGTTGGCGTACCGATTTACACGGTGTTCTACGCCCTTCTTGAACACAGGGGGAACTGGCGACGCAGGTGGTGCGTCGGTGAATTACTATGTTTGACGGAGAGAATAAGAGCGACAGTTCATGAACGCACAATCATGTAGGCTAATAGCCCAATTCAGCACCAATATATATCGCAATGCTAGATTAGACGTGTCCTCTAACCGGCTCATTCATGGTCCGATATGGATTTGTTCCCCAAACGGAACCTATGCGCTGTCCCAAACCTTTCCGCGCTATATGTCACACACCTAATGCAGGCACTCCATCAAACGGCAATAATTGACCAATTAGATTGTCATTAATATGTGATCATGTGGACCTGTTTGCTCTTTGGTAAGCATATAAATGACAGTCCTCCTGTGCGTAATGCGAGCCTAAATGAATCCGGCGCTACTCGGCCTACTGGCCCGAGATAGAACTCCAAAGAGGTGACGGCGATGGCGACTGCACCCACATAAGGGCACCATCAGTGAATGAATACGTCTATGTGAATCGCTAAAATGTGCACACTATAAATACCCAAATCATATGTGACATGCTCATCACAAGTGTAGTGGCACGGTGGCCTGGCTCCACGCATGACTCATTCATCCTGGCGCACAGCAGGGTAGGGCTAGACTGGAGGCAGGCGCTGCGCGTGACGGCTGGCTTATTGGTGTGTGCATAGCCAAGATACATATTCTTTGTCTTATTTACTTTAATCTTTATTAGCATTTTCCATCCATACAACGACAATACAATAAAACATAAAAACTTACAATAACAGCTTATGGGTACTTCCATCCATGCAGCTTTTTTTTCTTACTCAAATATGACAATTTTAATATTAGTGGTATCATCACACTTCCTTCTATAATCCATCCATTTTTCCCATCTCCCTTCAAACTTTCCTTCATGCATCCTCAATGCATGCGTGAACCTCTCCCTAACATAAATCTCCTCCACAACACCCAGCCACTGCTCCTTGGTTGGGCGTTCCACCTTATACCAAGCCCTCGTTATTGTCTTTTTACTAGCAACCAATAGTACTTTCACTAGGTATCTGTCCCCTCCTTGTACATCATCCCGTGTTATGTTTGCCAAGATATATATTCAAAGCTGATAAGAAGGTGGAAGTCGGCGCGCTGGAGGTGGAGGCTGCAACTCGCGGGGGCACGACCGTCAGGTCCAGGACCACTGCAGACTCCCCCTCCTCTGAGTCCCACCCCACGTCAGAGTCTGGAGAAACAATTTCAATCATTTTCTTTGAGTTTGTCTGTGAACTTGATTATGCATTAAACATTTCATTGTGCAGCCATATTCATTTGATATGTTTTTCTGTTGGCAGTCAAATAAATGCTGTGATTTACCGGGAGATTTAGATGAGTCTTAATTTCCCAGAGGGGAAAATGTTTAATGTGTTCTAACATTATGAAGTGGTCATCTGCGTTATTGTTCCCTGTTTTTGGTCCTAATTTAATCATAGCCTACCACAGAATGTTTGCTTCACTCGCAGCCACATGTTACAGTATGTCCGTGTATGCCCAATCCTAGATGCACAACACGTAGCTAAAGTAGGCTACTAAGCTGTAGGAGCAAACAGACAAACGTAGGCGATTTATACCTTCCGAAGAGGATTGCCTTCCTCACGTGGACCTCACCAACTAGCACATGCACCTCCGTCTCCGAAAAGTTCCTCTTCTTTGCTCTTCGTTCCATGTTTCAATGTACCGCCTGGGTGCTCCACGCTACCTTTTTAAGCCGGTTCCTTCCGGGAAACCACGTTTGTCCACTCATGGTTGTGACCATATATGGTTGGATTAGGGCGTGGAGGGGGCGGAACACGGGGCGCGTGCGCGTACGCTCCCTTCCCCGCCCGTCTCGGATTTACCGTGCAGAAAAGGGCATACGACATTTTTGATAGATCCGAAAAGCGTGTAAATATTCTCGTCGTACGCTACATTGTGCATTTTCCGCGTTTTCGTCGTACGCCCTCTTTTACACCTGAATTTACACGCTCTTTGATAAATGAGGCCCCAGGAGTGTGCCTCCTTGTTTTTTCCCTTGTTTTTTTTTTTTTAAATTTGAACTGCCATTTTTAAACTGCCACATCCAGAGGATTGTCATAATGTTATGTGGCAGAAATAAAAATAAATAAAAAACAAAGAAGAAGCTACCAGTCTTATGACAGAACAGACAGGTAACACAAATGTCTAAATATGATTCATTCATTTTTATATATTCTTAAATTGAGTATTGAAATTGAAATGTTTTGTGTTGAAAGAATTATTATTATTTTAGCTAGCTTAGCCAGCTTACTATTCCTTTAGCTAGCTAGCATACCATTGTACAATGCTTATTGCAGAAATTACGAGGTTCACAAGAGACTCTCTCCCCACTCAAGTGACCTACTCTCCTTCAAAGTGAAAGTGTCATACCACAAGTCATGCAGAGCAAATTACTCCAGCACAACCGACCTGGCCTATTGCACTAGGCTACTTCCACCGTGACTGTGCAAGACCCAGACAAGGATCAGTCCCTAATCAAAAAACCAAGACTGAGCAGAGGCACCGAATTTGACATCCGCAATCAGTGTTTCATTTGTGACAAAAAAGCCCACTATAACCAGGCCAGGTCCAGCCTGGCTTATATGCGTGGCTGGCTTGTTTCTGTTCAGGACTGGTAGGACGGAAGCTAGTCATGCCACTGAAATAGCTGTGAATTGAAATGACATGAAATAATGTCTGATAAATTAAGATACAGATGTGGGAACATAAGAATGTAACTTGACCCGCGGTATTCTAACAGGCGCTTTACGTCATTCCGCACCACCGCTCGCCTGCCCATAGGGGCGCAGTAATACCACTCATTGACCCATTGCTGTAGCTCATCTCGCACATTAGATGAGCCTACCGTTCTCAAACTCCTTGTTCTCTGTCTGGTTGTAATTTAATTATTACGAACAAAGCCTATCTATTTATAGTTTATATCTCTGTAAATGTCGCCGGTATCTGTTAACTGTCGGGACAAGTAGAAGTTTAATACATTAGGCTGAGTGTTCTCATATGGAACATGGCGGACGAGTAAGATGGCTAACGGAGATGACCAGAGATGTGTTTGAAATGGTTCACTCACTCCCTATTCCCTATTACCATGGATGTATTGAGTGCGACTCATAGTGAACTACATGGGGAATGATTTAACAGTTTTGGGACACTACATGGAATGTAACTGCGTAAGATATTCATGACTCAAACAAGCAGACGCGCCGATCACTGATGGCAGCAGGTTGAAATATCAGGTAGTATTCAGGTTCCATGTTTAGTTGAATGATAAATCCCATATAAATGGTTGGAATTCTAATGATGTGCAAGTGTGATTTTGTCAACTTTAGTGCTGTCTGCTAATAGCAGCCTGTAAAGCTGCACGATAAGACCGTGTTAGCAAGTTAGCTCACGACAGCAGCTTCATAATATTAACGGTAGCTGTCGGTGGCTAAAAAGCAGATAGCTAACTTTACAACGTTGATTCCTGTAGCTATTTTGATGCTATTAGTTCAACTTCTGTTTCTCGGGCAGGAACGGAGACAAACTCGCATTAGCAGCAAAGCAGCTAGAGGAATGATCTTAACATTAGCTAACTGGGTCAGGGTATCATCGTATAATTCCTTATTCCATTATAATTTCAAAACGAATAAACGGTAAATCGACCATAATTCAGTTTTTTGTGTCTAAACCAATAATGGAAACACCTCTTCCAAAATGGCCTTTTTTTGGTTCTCGGCTCGTTCCTTTTATCATTATTCCTTTTGGGACTGAAGAATGTGCCCACAGTTGTCAATCGCGGTATATTCATTATTTGGTTTCGAGCCGTGAAATGGATAAATGAAATCACGTGGTCTGTTGGTCACGTGGTCCAGTCTAGCAATAATGGAAAAACCACTTTCAAAATGTGGTTCTCCGGTCAGGGTATCATCGTATAATTCCTTATTCCATTATAATTTCAAAACGAATAAACGGTATCGACCATAATTCAGTTTTTTGTGTCTAAACCAATAATGGAAACACCTCTTCCAAAATTGCCTTTTTTTTGGTTCTCGGCTCGTTCCTTTTATCATTATTCCTTTTGGGACTGAAGAATGTGCCCACAGTTGTCTCGCGGTATATTCATTATTTGGTTTCGAGCCGTGAAATGGATAAATGAAATCACGTGGTCTGTTGGTCACGTGGTCCAGTCTAGCAATAATGGAAAAACCACTTTCAAAATGTGGTTCTCCGTCCGTTCCTTTTATCATTATTCCTTTTGGGACTGAAGAATGTACCCACAGTTATCTATCACTATATTCATTATTTTGTTTCGAACGGTGAAATGAATAAATGGAATCACGTGGTCTGTTGGTCACGTGGCCCAGTCTAGCGTCACGGGAAGCGAAAAAACGTGTTCAAACATTACAAAATAAAAGTCCATTGCATTGAATGGCCATCTTTCAATGTTTAATTAACACGCAGGTAGCGTATATATATATATATATATATATATATATATATATATATATATATATATATATATATGGATGGATTTAAAAGATTGACTGTTAATGCCTACAAAGATGATTGAATTTGGTCATAACTCTTATTTCACTGAGGGATCATGGTATGGGCAAACCTCTCAACTTGCACAAGCTGAGAGTTGTGTTATCACTCAAAATAACAAAACGGACAGTGATCGGCATTTATTGTGTTTCATGGGGATATTTCTGTTACATATTCAGGATGCTGAGGCACCTATACTCACATAAAAACATCCATACATAAGTACAGCACGCATTGAAGTACAACTACATATAGTGTCATCGCTACATGTCACTGTGCCACTGGTCCATTTCACACACAGGTGTCTGGGGAGGATGACAGCGCGACTTATCAAGTTAATTTCCTCATATCAGTTTGAGGACATTTTGCAGCCATGATAGTAACAGATGACAGACCGACACAGTATCGATACCAGCTCTGGCAGATATGGTAAACAACAGTGGTGTAGTGGAGGGTCTTCATGGGGTCTATCCACTTCTTTATCCACAGTATAGGCCTATTCCCTTCTTTAAACACCACTAATGTAAAAACTGTAACATATACCCACTTCTTTACTCAGAGTTTACCCACGTAGGCTATTTAGTCACCACTACACCCCTGCTCAACAGGGACTTCTGCTGGTCATCTTAGTAAACTGACCAGGGCGGCAACAGCACTTGCTATTTCCAGGCTATTAATCCACACTTTAACTAAATAAAATAGTGTGTACATTAAATCCATCCATATATATATATATATATATATATATATATATATATATACGCTACCTGCGTGTTAATTAAACCTTGAAAGATGGCCATTCAATGCAATGGACTTTTATTTTGTAATGTTTGAACACGTTTTTTCACTTCCCGTGAAGCTAGACTGGGCCACGTGAACAACAGACCACGTGATTCCATTTATTCATTTCACCGTTCGAAACAAAATAATGAATATAGTGATAGATAACTGTGGGTACATTCTTCAGTCCCAAAAGGAATAATGATAAAAGGAACGGACGGAGAACCACATTTTGAAAGTGTTTTTTCCATTATTGCTAGACTGGACCACGTGACCAACAGACCACGTGATGTCATTTATCCATTTCACGGCTCGAAACCAAATAATGAATATACCGCGATTGACAACTGTGGGCACATTCTTCAGTCCCAAAAGGAATAATGATAAAAGGAACGAGCCGAGAACCAAAAAAAGGCCATTTTGGAAGAGGTGTTTCCATTATTGGTTTAGACACAAAAAACTGAATTATGGTCGATTTACCGTTTATTCGTTTTGAAATTATAATGGAATAAGGAATTATACGATGATACCCTGACCTTCTCCGTCCGTTCCTTTTATCATTATTCCTTTTGGGACTGAAGAATGTACCCACAGTTATCTATCACTATATTCATTATTTTGTTTCGAACGGTGAAATGAATAAATGGAATCACGTGGTCTGTTGTTCACGTGGCCCAGTCTAGCTTCACGGGAAGTGAAAAAACGTGTTCAAACATTACAAAATAAAAGTCCATTGCATTGAATGGCCATCTTTCAAGGTTTAATTAACACGCAGGTAGCGTATATATATATATATATATATATATATATATATATATATATATATATATATATATATATATGGATGGATTTAATGTACACACTATTTTATTTAGTTAAAGTGTGGATTAATAGCCTGGAAATAGCAAGTGCTGTTGCCGCCCTGGTCAGTTTACTAAGATGACCAGCAGAAGTCCCTGTTGAGCAGGGGTGTAGTGGTGACTAAATAGCCTACGTGGGTAAACTCTGAGTAAAGAAGTGGGTATATGTTACAGTTTTTACATTAGTGGTGTTTAAAGAAGGGAATAGGCCTATACTGTGGATAAAGAAGTGGATAGACCCCATGAAGACCCTCCACTACACCACTGTTGTTTACCATATCTGCCAGAGCTGGTATCGATACTGTGTCGGTCTGTCATCTGTTACTATCATGGCTGCAAAATGTCCTCAAACTGATATGAGGAAATTAACTTGATAAGTCGCGCTGTCATCCTCCCCAGACACCTGTGTGTGAAATGGACCAGTGGCACAGTGACATGTAGCGATGACACTATATGTAGTTGTACTTCAATGCGTGCTGTACTTATGTATGGATGTTTTTATGTGAGTATAGGTGCCTCAGCATCCTGAATATGTAACAGAAATATCCCCATGAAACACAATAAATGCCGATCACTGTCCGTTTTGTTATTTTGAGTGATAACACAACTCTCAGCTTGTGCAAGTTGAGAGGTTTGCCCATACCATGATCCCTCAGTGAAATAAGAGTTATGACCAAATTCAATCATCTTTGTAGGCATTAACAGTCAATCTTTTAAATCCATCCATATATATATATATATATATATATATATATATATATATATATATACGCTACCTGCGTGTTAATTAAACATTGAAAGATGGCCATTCAATGCAATGGACTTTTATTTTGTAATGTTTGAACACGTTTTTTCGCTTCCCGTGACGCTAGACTGGGCCACGTGACCAACAGACCACGTGATTCCATTTATTCATTTCACCGTTCGAAACAAAATAATGAATATAGTGATAGATAACTGTGGGTACATTCTTCAGTCCCAAAAGGAATAATGATAAAAGGAACGGACGGAGAACCACATTTTGAAAGTGGTTTTTCCATTATTGCTAGACTGGACCACGTGACCAACAGACCACGTGATTTCATTTATCCATTTCACGGCTCGAAACCAAATAATGAATATACCGCGAGACAACTGTGGGCACATTCTTCAGTCCCAAAAGGAATAATGATAAAAGTAACGAGCCGAGAACCAAAAAAAAGGCAATTTTGGAAGAGGTGTTTCCATTATTGGTTTAGACACAAAAAACTGAATTATGGTCGATACCGTTTATTCGTTTTGAAATTATAATGGAATAAGGAATTATACGATGATACCCTGACCTAACTGCTTTAGCTACTGCTAGCTACCGTCTTCTTCACTTCTCCTTCTCCTTCGGTAAAACATGACACCGTTGTGTTGTGGTATTGTGGAGGGCTTAGGCAGAAGCAGGAAGAGAAACCACTTTTGCCCCATATAAGTAAAATAATGGTCTCATAAGCATTTTCGATTGTAAAATTGTGTTCACTTGTTTTAGTTTGCAAACATATGCAATTTTCTTAGCATATCTACTGGCTACATGATAACATAGGTTTCAAGTTTCGTGCGAGCAAGTCGTGCCTGCAAGCCAGGGAGAAATGACAGGAGACCGTGGCGGGGCTTAGAACCAGAGGGGTGCGCGAGTGACATTTGGGCAGAATGAACAGGTGAAATGAAAGCTCTCGAAGAGATCTTTCTAATGCTATTAGTCAGCTTTGTATGTAGTTTTAATGTGAAAGATACATCTTGAATGCAGTCAAGACAAATTATTTTGCCTCTTAACTTTTGTCAAACCCCCTGGTTCCAGTCAATTGGATTATAGGCTATAGGTACAATGACGTTACCTTATGAACACAAATAGCTTAACCTATAGGCCTACATAAAAACAATAGCCTAAAACCATGTTTATTTACAATGTATTTTTTTCATTGATAGCATGCCAATAGTTAGGGTGAGGAACGACGCGCGGCCTCTTTAGCCCTGAGACCATCATCAAGCAGGCAGCTCAGGAGGTCGTTGGCTATATATATTATTATGATATTATGTCTAATAATACATTCGTTGAAAGTACACAGGCGGATCTACTATACGGAATTGGACCGAGGAGTGTTCTCATATGGAACTAGGCTGCGCGCCCGCCCGCGACAAGAGCTGAATTGTAGTCAGCTTTCCCCGCTGCGCGCAGGACGCGTGCGTCCCCCACTGATCCGAGCGAGAACGCAGGCGGAATGTCGCTCCCCGTCTGAAACGGCCTTGACTCCTGGAATCCCAAGGTCTTTCATATTGAAATTCTCTTGATGGTCTGGGAATTTGCGAGACGTGTTAAGGGAGTGCATCAGTCGTGAGCCTTGACAGTAGGCTACCAGCCTGCGCTGCGCTCAGCACAAAGTTGGATGAATGGATGGACTTATTGGAATCGTGGAAAATGTTTATTGCGCAGGCGTGGCCAAGAGTACAGACATGTGACATGAGAAAAAGGCGGCAATTTGGGGACAAAGGATGACAAAGGATGGTTATTCTGTTGTAGACAGATGGCCTCTCTGGAAGCCATTTTGTATGTTAGCACAGCTATGTGAATATTTGGGGGAGGTGATGAATTACAAGAGAAGTGAGAGGACAAAGGTTTAAGGTGTTTGGATGTAAATTCCTCAACACATGTCTCATTGATTGGGAAGTCATTTAGAGCTGCCGGTCTATTAGCCTACATTCGGACTCAGAGGATGACATAACTGTTTATTGAGAAACAATTGCAGGCTGGCCTATATAAAGAAATACCACAATGCATGTAGTCTAGATATATTACATTATGTTTAGGCTATAGCCTACACTTTATGGTAGACTGCCCTCTCGCTCGCTAAGCAGGCTACATTGTGGCTGTTTTGTTCATCGCAGAAGCCTATAGCCTAGGCTACACATTAAAAAAATGTTTTTTTTATATAGACCTAGAAGTAATCAGAATATGTGGAAATTTAATTTTAGCCTATTTTAATACAATTCAAATTCTGCTTAGAGGGAATTATTTTCAACGGACATTATGACCTGAGCATAATTAATAATTATCTAAGTTAATATAGGCCTATGAGAACGCTTTTTACGATAGGCTAGGCCTATGCGTCTTGTGATTGTTCTGTAGCCTAGGCTACAACTTAAGGCTTATTTGGCCCTATTGAATTAATTTAAGCCTACTAGGCTACTCATTATTATCGAATTATCTAGTTGATATATGAATAAAACAATAAGCCGTTTTAATGGCTATGGGCTACTAGTTGTAGCTATACACGAGTTGATGCGCTCTGCTCTTATACGCACGGTTGAGGCGGCAGCTCAAATACACTTCGCACATATCCTCTGCTATAGCCTCTCACAGACAGCTAGGTGCATTTCATGCATTGGTAGACAGTTCTGCAGCTTGTCTTCACCATGCAGGTATTTTGGTGGGGGTATTCTTCTGTGGACACTGCGAGGGGCGCCGCAGGTGGCTGTTTGGAGGCCAGAGCGCGCAGCTCTTCAGCCAACTGGAGGATGTCGCGTCTGGGGAGGCTCTGCGTCTCTCCACCAGTCCCCAGCGAGTCCAAGCTCCCCCAATGAATAATACTTATTTATAATAGCCTACGTAGCGCGAAACTGTGCATATAATAGGCTGTAGCCAGCACGAAACTGCGCATTCCCTATAGCCGTTCATGGAACGACTGGCGGCCAGTATAAATAAATAAAAACATACACGATATTTTCTTATTTGAATGATCTTGAATATATATATATTCAAGATCATTCAAATAACAAAATATTGTGTATATTGTGCATGTGAAGGCACTCACTGTCAAACCTGCCGCTATCTATGCACAAGATAGTTAATGTCCGGATATGATTGGCAATGAGTGATCTTTACTCATGGCGACTATGTCAATTTTGTATGGATCCACAAGTCGATCAAGCTTATTTTTTCTTTGTATCGTGCTGAAGCCATAAAGCCTACTGCGCTCAGACTTGGCTACATTATCTGGTGCCCCGTCTTCAAATTTACTTCCGGGGTTTACGAGTAGCCTACCAGTTGAATGCGTTCCAGAAACAAAACGCAAAACCCTCACGTTCACCACATCTTTACTAACAAATATATTTACAATACTGTTATTTTGCGCATTTGACCTAACAGCCACCACGTCTTGACCCGACGTCAGTTACCGTGATAGATAGGCTACTGTAGGCCTAGATATAGGTGTTCGTAATAATTAAATTACATCCAGATGGCGAAAACATGTGTTTGAGAACAAGGTAATAATAAC
Organism: Borostomias antarcticus; assembly: GCF_949987555.1. Taxonomy (NCBI): domain Eukaryota; kingdom Metazoa; phylum Chordata; class Actinopteri; order Stomiiformes; family Stomiidae; genus Borostomias; species Borostomias antarcticus. Next base: position 6,547,167 of record NC_140237.1, read on the forward strand.
AATTAAACGTTATTTGTATAGCACCTTTCATACAGATAAATTCAGCTCAAAGTGCTTTACAACAGAGCATTTAAATTAAAGAATGTGAAACTTAATGATGCTTCATTCGTAGACTATAGGAGAAAAACAGAGCCCAGCCTGCTAAATCTACTCAAAGACGCCACCTGGCGGTGGTGCATCACTAAAACAAAATAACACCCGTCTGAAATCCCACGAGATTTCCAACGGGATTTCCCTGCCAAATACCGCGATGTGAAATTCTGCAGCATGTGACATTTCTAACTTCCCACATCTGTAGAGTTCTTCTACCACCATCATAAGTTTGAGACCGATATGTTGGATCACACACTCATGCAAGCGAAGACATGTACAGTACACAAAATAAGCCTACGTTTCTTTGAGGTGGAAATGCATGCAGTGTTGCTGTCAGCTATCACAGCTGACTGTGCATCAATTACGTATGAGGAAACCGCATATCTAACTTCCTGTCATTTACAGACAGAAAGCAGACAGACAGACAGACAGACAGACAGACACTCAGACACCCAGACAGACAGATAGCAGTAAGAGATCAGGGGGATGTTCCTGTTGTCAGAAACCTTTCTCATATATAGTGACTGGCAGCAAGTAAAGTAAACCAACTTGCCACCTGGGGAGGATAAGGACTCTACTCTAGGAGGGTCAAGATGAGCTGTGTGAGTGTCCAGCAGCAGCTGTGGCTCCTGCTCTTGCTGAGTCAGCTCGTCCAGTGGGGTAAGACCGTCAGCATGACACCTTACACACCTGCCTCCTAACATTTAAGGTTCACATGCAACAGACAAGACGGTTTAAAGCAGTTTTGGAATGTTTGTAAGTCTAGAATGTCTATCTGTTCTAAAACTGGAGTCTCTTGAAGATCCATTCTGCCAGATTGGTTTAAAAGCAGAGGAAGCAGTTTCAATAGAAACATTGTGTTCTAGAACTGCTAACTGTCCCGGCTGTTGTGTGTGAGTGTATGAGTTCTCATTGGTGTCAAATATCAGTACTGTATTTGCATGGTGAAACAGAAGACAGCAAGGCCAAGAACATAAATGGATCCATGTGTATTCTTTTAATGTTTCCATTGTTCCCATTTCTACCTTGACTGCCGTCCCATGATGTCTCTGTGGTTGAGAAGGCAGGGAGACAGACTGAGACTGTCCAGTGATGTCTCTGTGTGTGAGGAGACAGGGAGACAGACTGTCCAGTGATGTCTCTGTGTGTGAGGAGACAGGGAGACAGACTGTCCAGTGATGTCTCTGTGTGTGAGGGGGCAGGGAGACAAACTGTCCAGTGATGTCTCTGTGTGTGAGGGGGCAGGGAGACAGACTGTCCAATGATGTCTCAGTGTTTGAGGAGACAGAGACAGACTGTCCAGTGATGTCTCTGTGTGAGGATGCAGGGAGACAGACTGTGTGCTCTGAGACAGTACAGTAGTGATGTTAACTGTAATCAAGCCATCCAAAAGGCCTAACCATGAGACAGGTCTTAGTTGTTGCTATTGCCTCTATGGAAGAGCAGGCCGTATCCAGGGGTGGGAAACTTGCTGAAAGCAAAAGTAACGGACACTTTCCTTTCTGCAGAATTATCTTATGTGATAACTGGAATCATGTAATATTTCTGAATTTATTACAAAAGCATTGGAAAAGAGAGAAAAGGCACTTTATGTTTGAATCCTTTTTTTTTTTTTTCTTTGATTTTCATTCATTGTTTTTTATTTTGATTTCCTCCATTTCTGTTCTGATCCTCCTCGCTACACGACGCCAGACGCTGCACATTGCATGCATGTTCTTTTAAGCCTGTATGGGAAGGGACAGAAATAACCTGAACAGCTGTGCTGAGAAGTGCAGCATTTCTGCATCATGATATACGCAAAGCCGTCTCTAAAGGATGTGGTGATGAAATGTCTCAAATATCTAATCTGGTGGAGTCCTTTCGTGAATGCACTCAGAAAATCTCTCATCATGCATAAAAATGACTTTGGTAAATAATTGGTTTTGCCAACATGGTGGTGATTACACAGTCTCCAAGCAGGGCAAGGTCTTTTTTCAGATTGAACAGTTTTTTTATTTTTTTTATTTTTTTATTTACAGATTATGAAAGTGCAGATTATAAACTTTCAAATGATATACATTGAAATCTGTAACTATTTGAATAAGATAGGCTTCTGTGAATGTTGGTACACCTGAAAGCAGAGAAAAAGGGTTTCAGAGACTCTGAGCGGTTCACACTTCTCACAGGACCTGGACAAAATATGTAGTGATCCAAAAACTGTTGTTTGTTATATTAAGTGGGTTCTTCACAACTTCAACTTTTGTAATATGGAGGGAAAAAACTAAATAAATAAATAAATAAATAAAACTGCAAAAAAACTCAACCCAATCCAACTCTGTAGACAAGGTGACCTTCAGTTTATCCAGGTGTTGGTGAAAGAGCTGCATTCACATGTTGTAGCAGAAGGATGACGGACAGTGTGTAAAAGTGGGGTAACATTTAGGGTAGGAGTTATTGTGACTGAAAACCCCCACCCAACAGGATGTTTCCCTGCTCCATACTGTAGATCTCTCCTCCTCTCTTCCTCCTTCCTTTCTCCTATTCCTCCTCTCACCCCCTTGTCTTTTCCTCCTCCTCGCCTCCCTCCTCTCACTCTTTCTCCTCATCTCTTCATCAAGGCCAAACAGAGGTTCTCGTCGAGGTGCAGCCCGGTCCACTCTATCGGGCGATCGGTTACCCCATCTCCATCTCCTGCAACGTGACCGGCTTCTCTAACAAGTTGGCGAAGCAAGAGTTCCGGTTCTCCATCTACAAGCCCCAGAGGCCCGACATGGAGATCAACATCGCCAGCACCGAGGACCCCAACTTCGCCTTCGCCGTGTACAGCAAGCGGGTGCGGAGTAACGACATCACTATCGAGCGCCTATCCGCCACCTCGGTGCTTTTCCACATGAAGCGGCTCCTGGACACCGACGAAGGCGTGTACGAGTGCCACACCCCCAACTCCGAGGCCGTCTACTGGGGCACGTACAACGCCAAGACCACCCTGAAGGGTAACGAAAGACGCAGTTTCTCCGAGTTTTAATGTGATCCTATTTTCTATCCCAGCCTGTATCTGCTCTGCCGGTATCACAAACCGTCACCAGACCTTAACCACCACAACTTCTAATTATTAGGTGGGCTAGCTTGTAAAAGCTAGCCCAACTTGTGATATTCCCACTATTTCTTTCTTTCTTTCTTATTCTCCCCGTTTTTTGTCTCCTTTATAACTTCTTCATACTTTGTGCTAGAAACTTCATTCAAACTTTAAAATGTTCACGATGTTTAGGTCTTTAAAGGATTAACATGGTGATTTTCACTTTTTTTTGAGTTTGAACGTGCTATTTGCACAATAGGACATTGAAGAAACACAATAAAAACATTAAATATATCCGTTTTGTCGTTTTTGAGAAACTGGAAGCGTAACATTTTCAGTCCAATTTGACTCGGGGTAAAAAAACTCCGAATTCGTGACGTTTTTCCCATTCTTGGCGTCACCCTAAAGTTTGAAAAACCCTCCTCCACTCCCCTGCACCCGCCTCCAACACAAACCTGTCTGCGCCGTTTCACCATCTATCGAACACGGTAAGGTAGTTCTGAACCTTTTCTCATCTTGAGAACAATTGAATAGTTGCAGTCTCAATGATGACCACCTCTTATTTTAATATAATTTGTACATTTTATAGGCCTAATTGTATTTGTGGTTGTCATACAAATTGGGAAGTTTTTACCATGATCGTGTCTGATTAGTAGCCAACCTAGCTAATGTTAGATAAACGAACCATAACGTTAGCTGTAATTGGCAACAGTTTTTAAAAAGCTGTCTGATCCAGCTAGCTATCTGTCTTTATCCAGCATGTTGATGTTAGCTAGCCTAATGTTTGGAATGTCAGCTAGCTGTGTTAATTATCCTAGCATGCTAACGTTAGCTCTCAATGCATTTGCTTTTGGTAACGTTAGCCCTCCAGTGCAATGGCAGAAACACAGCGCACCATACTGTACTCTTCCCTGGCATAAACACAGTGCACCATACTGTACTCTTCCCTGGCATAAACACAGTGCACCATACTGTACTCTTCCCTGGCATAAACACAGTGCACCATACTGTACTCTTCCCTGGCATAAACACAGCGCACCATACTGTACTCTTCCCTGGCATCAAATCTACTTGCACCAGGTAGAAACTGTGCTGTAAGGTTTCCGAAGCGATAGCCTACCATAACTGTTGTGAGCGTGCTTTGTTGTATAGGCCAATACAATAGGCAAAGTTACGAAGTCAAAGGTGGATATAAGTCAGTTTGTCTCCACAAGAATCTCCCGATTATCTCTCGCTCAAACTTAATTCGATATAATTTAGACTTACTGATAAATAGCCTATTGTTGTAATTTATGCTGTTTTGCATATGCAAAATATCGATGCTATTACTAATCGCTTTTATAATTTGTCCCCTTTTCTTGTAGCCAGATCACTACATTTCCAATACTGGGACTCGGGAGGTCCAGGTCCCTTCAGGGCTCTGGAGGTGTGCAGGTCCTGGAGGACAGGTTGCAGTATTATAAATGTTACAACACCGCCCTGTTTTATGAGAAAGTAGCCTATGTCTTAATTTAATGTCATGTTGTATGCGCAACAATTACCTCGTAAAATAAAGACGTAGTCCTACAGTACCCGTGCGGGTTTTTGTCATTTATTTATTCTCACATTTGAACTTGATCAAACACACCTGCTGTGTACTGAATCGTTTGTCCTAAGGTCTTGTATTGCAGCGTTGTGATGCGCATATAGAGGCTATTGTGCTAAAATTATGACTACATTTCAGGGTGGGTGGAGGTGAAGATATTAAGTCAAGTTATTATGTTCCTTTCATAATTTACAACTCTAAATAATTGTAATTCTGCAAAACATTCTGAAAGTTGTGTAAACCTTATCATCACTGTGGCATCTGCTCCACATAATGTTGATCATCCCAGCACCTCGATCCGACCCAACTTCAGGAAGCATTGCGCATTTTGGGATTAAACAGCTCCAGTAGATATATTCTATTAGAACCAGAGGGCATTACGATAACATTCAAAACGAGATCTATTGACTGCATGACCTGTTAGTCTCCAGACTCCGGAGTAGGCTATACCCCTTGACCGCTGCGCTCACGGAGTCGTGGTGCACGGCCCGCTCTCTCCAAACGCATGCAGTCTCCCACATAATTCGGGGTAGGATAAGTAGGCTACATGTAGGCTACATCCTCTCCCCCTTTCTGTAAAGCGCACATTGTGTTGCCTTTGTATATGAAACAAGCTATAATGATTGAATTGATCTGACTAATAATCAGTTATTGCGGTGGTATTCCACTCAATTCCTTTATATCACCACAACTGACAGATGTTCCCAGAACAGTAACGTTTCAGTGTTCAACTGGCTTTGTTGGACACCTACTAAGATAAATAACGTTAGACTGGTGAACAATGCGGATTTTATGTCGGTTTCACAGCGCAAATGATCTGTCTTCTGGTAAGACCCACAGTTGCAATTATTTGACTAACTAGGTCTATATCTACTGTTCGTAGCTGGCTGAAAGCTAGTCTAATAGCCCAAGCCTCCAAGCTTGCGTGGCCGGCTGCAGGGTGCTTTTCCTCTGTCGTGGGGGAGACGTGTCGTCGTTATACTTTTATCGTACTTTTCCCAAATAGGCCTAATGCAAATTCGAGGATACGGCCTGTTACGTAGCGTGTATCTTTATAATGTTTGGGGGTTAATATAATATTAAGGACTTTGTAAATGCCCCTGGTTAGCAGCTAGAAAAATGGCTATTGATCTGGCTGTTGCGCGATCTAGCTCTTGTGTTGTTTAGCTCGGAGCGGTGGTAGCTATGGTAACGGGGCACACGCCTGTCAATCATAATGATTCCAGTTGGTCATTTGCTCAGAGAACTGTCAATCAGTTGTTATGAATCACGCCCAGTTTTGAGTGAGTGAACTTTTTGAGTGGCAGATTCAGACCTCTAAAAACATGTTTTAAAAGAATTTGTATGGATGAATTCTGAAATAGTTAAACACATGTGTTTTGTTGTTGCCTAAAGATACCTGGAAAGTGTTATATTGAACCACCATGTTAATCCTTTAACGGATGTATTCAGATTATTGATATTTTTTATAGTTTTTTAGTAATTTAACTTTTAATAGTAATTTTTGTGCCATTGAAACTGCTGGTGGAATGTTCAGTATCATTATGTTTTTAGAGTGGTGGCAGCTGTTGCTTTGAAAATATTTACACATTTTGTAAACTGCTGGCACTCCTACAGTTTTGAAAGCTCACACACGTATTATACATCGAAACGTTCACACAACTGTGCTGATTCGTACAATGTAAGTATTACAGTAGTAGTTTTCGCTGTATGACGATTTGTTCAGCAACTGCGCTCTTCATTGAAACGTATGGGCCCACACTCTACCTTTTGAGCTGCTAATTTTGCATTTTTACCCTTTTTCTAACTCGTCGCCATGCCTACAGTTTTTAGGCTACACGGACATATCATAGCCTAAAATGTTCAGCATTTTCTCAGGATTCCTACGGTGTCAATATCTAGGCTGTGACCTTTATACTTTTTGAGAGAGAGCTGTCTGAAGCCGGCATGCCTTTCCATTGACGTGAATGAGAGGATGCTCACAGTATCAGTTGGGATTTGAATTTGGGGACACGTGCAGGCTCTCTGTACAGGCACCCTTTTATGACTACTGTGGTAGCATTCATATTCCTTCCTTCCTTCCTTCCATCCATCCATCCTTCCTTCCTTCCTTCCTTCCTTCCTTCCTTCCCTTCCTTCCCTTCCTTCCTTCCTTCTGTCCTTCCTTCTTTCCTTCCTTCCTTCCTTCCTTCCTTCCTTCTGCCTTCCTTCCTTCCTTCTTGCTTTCTTTCCTTCCTTCCTTTCCTTCCTTCCTTCCATCCTTCCTTTCCTTCTTTCTTTCTTTCTTTCTTTCCTTCCTTCCTTCCCTTCCTTCCATCCTTCCATCCTTCCATCCCTTCCATCCTTCCTTCCCTTCCATCCTTCCTTCTTTCTTTCCTTCCTTCCATCCTTCCTTCCATCCTTCCTTCCTTCCCTTCCATCCTTCCTTACTTCCTTCCATCCTTCCTTCCTTCCTTCTTTCTTTCCTTCCTTCCTTCCTTCCTTCCTTCCATCCTTCCATCCTTCCCTTCCTTCCCTTCCTTCCCTTCCATCCTTCCATCCTTCCTTCTTTCCTTCCTTCCTTCCATCCTTCCTTCCATCCACCCTTCCTTCCCTTCCTTCCATCCTTCCTTCATTCTTTCCTTCCTTCCTTACTTCCATCCTTCCTTCCATCCTTCCTTCCTCCTTTCTTTCCTTCCTTCCTTCCCTCCATCCTTCATTTCTTTCCTTCCTTCCATCCTTCCTTTCTTCTTTCTTTCTTTCCTTCCTTCCTTCCTTCCATCCTTCCTTCCATCCACCCTCCCTTCCTTCCCTTCCCTTCCCTTCCTTCTATCCTTCCTTCTTTCTTTCCTTCCTTCCTTCCTTCCTTCCTTCCTTCCTTCCATCCTTCCTTCCATCCTTCCATTCCTTCCTTTCTTCCCTCCTCCCATCCTTCCTTCCTTCCTTCTGCCTTCCTTCCACCCTTCCATCCTTCCTTCCATTCCTTCCTTCCTTCTTGCTTTCTTTCTTTCCTTCCTTCCTTCCTTCCGTTCCTTCCTTCCATCCTTCCTTTCCTTCTTTCTTTCTTTCCTTCCCTTCCTTCCATCCTTCCATCCTTCCCTTCCCTTCCCTTCCCTTCCCCCCCATCCTTCCTTCCTTCCCTTCCCTTCCCTTCCCTTCCCTTCCCTTCCCTTCCCTTCCCTTCCCTTCCCTTCCCTTCCCTTCCCTTCCATTCCTTCACTTCCTTCCATCCTTCCATCCTTCCCTTCCATCCTTCCTTCTTTCTTTCCTTCCCTTCCATCCTTCTTTCTTTCCTTCCTTCCTTAATTCCATCCTTCCTTCCATCCTTCCTTTCTCCTTTCTTTCTTTCCTTCCATCCATCCTTACTTCCTTCCATCCTTCTTTCTTTCCTTCCATCCTTCATTCCTTTCCTTCCTTCCTTCCATCCTTCCTTTCCTTCTTTCTTTCCTTCCTTCCTTCCTATCCTTCCTTCCATCCTTCCTTCCATCCTTCCTTTCATCCTTCCTTCCATCCTTCCTTCCTTCCTTCCCCTACTTCCATCCATCCTTCTTTCTTTCCTTCCATCCTTCCTTCCTTCCTTTCCTTCCTTCCATCCTTCCTTTCCTTTCCTTTCTTCCTTCCTTCCATCCTTCCTATCCTTCCATCCATCCTTCCTTCTTTCTTTCTTTCTTTCCTTCCTTCCATCCTTCCTTTCCTTCCTTCCTTCCATCCATCCTTCCTTCCTTCCTACTTTCCTTCCTTCCATCCTTCCTTTCCTTCCTTCCTTCCTTCCATCTTTCCTTCCTTTCCTTTCTTCCATCCTTCCTTCCATCCTTCCTTCTTTCCCTTCCTTCTTTCCTTCCATCCTTCCTTCTTTCCCTTCCTTCTTTCTTTCCTTCCTTCCTTCCATCCTTCCTTCCTCCTTTCTTTCCTTCCTTCCTTCCATCCTTCCTTTCTTCTTTCTTTACTTCCTTCCTTCCATCCTTCCCTTCCTTCCCTTCCATCCTTCCTTCTTTCTTTCCTTCCTTCCATCCTTCCTTCCATCCACCCTCCCTTCCCTTCCTTCCATCCTTCTTTCATTCTTTCCTTCCTTCCTTCCATCCTTCCATCCTTCCATCCTTCCATTCCTTCCTCCCATCCTTCCTTCCTTCCTTCTGCCTTCCTTCCACCCTTCCATCCATCCTTCCATTCCTTCCTTCCTTCTTGCTTTCTTTCTTTCCTTCCTTCCATCCTTCCTTCCTTTCCTTCTTTTTTTCCTTCCCTTCCTTCCATCCTTCCATCCTTCCCTTCCATCCTTCCCTTCCATCCTTCCTACTTTTCTTCCATCCTTCCTTCCCTCCATCCTTCATTTCTTTCTTTCCTTCCTTCCATCCGTCCTTTCTTCTTTCTTTCCTTCCTTCCTTCCTTCCATCCTTCCCTTCCTTCCCTTCCATCCCTCCTTCTTTCTTTCCTTCCATCCTTCCTTCCATCCTTCCTTTCCTTTCTTCCTTCCATCCATCCTTCCTATCCTTCCATCCATCCTTCCTTCTTTCTTTCTTTCTTTCCTTCCTTCCTTCCTTCCTTCCTTCCATCCTTCCTTCCTTCCTACTTTCCTTCCTTCCATCCTTCCTTTCCTTCCTTCCTTCCATCTTTCCTTCCTTTCCTTTCTTCCATCCTTCCTTCCATCTTTCCTTCTTTCCCTTCCTTCTTTCTTTCCTTCCTTCCTTCCATCCTTCCTTCCATCCTTCCTTCCTCCTTTCTTTCCTTCCTTCCTTCCATCCTTCCTTCCCTCCATCCTTCATTTCTTTCCTTCCTTCCATCCTTCCTTTCTTCTTTCTTTCCTTCCTTCCTTCCTTCCATCCTTCCCTTCCTTCCCTTCCATCCTTCCTTCTTTCTTTCCTTCCTTCCATCCTTCCTTCCATCCACCCTCCCTCCCTTCCCTTCCTTCCATCCTTCCTTCTTTCTTTCCTTCCTTCCTTCCATCCTTCCTTCCATCCTTCCATCCTTCCATCCCTTCCTTTCTTCCTTTCTTCCTTCCTTCCTCCCATCCTTCCTTCCTTCCTTCTGCCTTCCTTCCACCCTTCCATCCTTCCATCCTTCCTTCCATTCCTTCCTTCTTGCTTTCTTTCTTTCCTTCCTTCCTTTCCTTCCTTCCATCCTTCCTTTCCTTCCATCCTTCCCTTCCATCCTTCCTTCTTTCCTTCCTTGCTTCCTTCCATCCTTCCTTCCCTTCCCTTCCCCCCCCTTCCCTTCCCTTCCCTTCCCTTCCATTCCTTCACTTCCTTCCATCCTTCCTTCCATCCTTCCATCCTTCCCTTCCATCCTTCCTTCTTTCTTTCCTTCCTTCCTTAATTCCATCCTTCCTTCCATCCTTCCTTCCTCCTTTCTTTCCTTCCATCCATCCTTACTTCCTTCCATCCTTCCTTCTTTCCTTCCATCCTTCATTCCTTTCCTTCCATCCTTCCTTTCCTTCTTTCTTTCTTTCCTTCCTTCCCTTCCTTCCTTCCATCCTTCCTTCCATCCTTCCTTTCATCCTTCCTTCCATCCTTCCTTCCTTCCTTCCCCTACTTCCATCTATCCTTCTTTCTTTCCTTCCATCCTTCCTTCCATCCTTCCTTTCCTTTCTTCCTTCCATCCATCCTTCCTATCCTTCCATCCATCCTTCCTTCTTTCTTTCTTTCCTTCCTTCCATCCTTCCTTCCTTCCTACTTTCCTTCCTTCCATCCTTCCTTTCCTTCCTTCCTTCCATCTTTCCTTCCTTTCCTTCCTTTCATCCTTCCTTCCATCCTTCCTTCCTCCTTTCTTTCCTTCCTTCCTTCCATCCTTCCTTCCCTCCATCCTTCATTTCTTTCTTTCCTTCCTTCCATCCTTCCTTTCTTCTTTCTTTCCTTCCTTCCTTCCTTCCATCCTTCCCTTCCTTCCCTTCCATCCTTCCTTCTTTCTTTCCTTCCTTCCATCCTTCCTTCCATCCACCCTCCCTTCCCTTCCTTCCATCCTTCCTTCTTTCTTTCCTTCCTTCCTTCCTTCCATCCTTCCTTCCATCCTTCCCTTCCTTCCCTTCCATCCTTCCTTCTTTCTTTCCTTCCTTCCATCCTTCCTTCCATCCACCCTCCCTTCCCTTCCTTCCATCCTTCCTTCTTTCTTTCCTTCCTTCCTTCCATCCTTCCTTCCATCCTTCCTTCCTTTCTTCCTTTCTTCCTTCCTTCCTCCCATCCTTCCTTCCTTCCTTCTGCCTTCCTTCCACCCTTCCATCCTTCCTTCCATTCCTTCCTTCCTTCTTGCTTTCTTTCTTTCCTTCCTTCCTTTCCTTCCTTCCTTCCATCCTTCCTTTCCTTTCCTTCTTTCCTTCCCTTCCTTCCATCCTTCCCTTCCATCCTTCCTTCTTTCCTTCCTTGCTTCCTTCCATCCTTCCTTCCCTTCCCTTCCATTCCCTTCCCTTCCCTTCCCTTCCATTCCTTCACTTCCTTCCATCCTTCCTTCCATCCTTCCTTCCATCCTTCCATCCTTCCTTCCATCCTTCCTTCTTTCTTTCCTTCCTTCCTTAATTCCATCCTTCCTTCCATCCTTCCTTCCTCCTTTCTTTCCTTCCATCCATCCTTACTTCCTTCCATCCTTCCTTCTTTCCTTCCATCCTTCATTCCTTTCCTTCCATCCTTCCTTTCCTTCTTTCTTTCCTTCCTTCCTTCCCTTCCTTCCTTCCATCCTTCCTTCCTTCCATCCTTCCTTTCATCCTTCCTTCCATCCTTCCTTCCTTCCTTCCCCTACTTCCATCTATCCTTCTTTCTTTCCTTCCATCCTTCCTTCCTTCCTTTACTTCCGTCCATCCTTCCTTTCCTTTCTTCCTTCCTTCCATCCTTCCTATCCTTCCGTCCATCCTTCCTTCTTTCTTTCCTTCCTTCCTTCTATCCTTCCTTTCCTTCCATCCTTCCTTTCTTCCTACTTTCCTAACTTCCATCCTTCCTTCCATCCTTCCTTCCATCCTTCCTTCCATCCTTCCCTTCCATCCTTCATTCTTTCTTTCCTTCCTTAATTCCATCCTTCCTTCCATCCTTCCTTCCTCCTTTCTTTCCTTCCATCCTTCCTTTCCTTCTTTCTTTCCTTCCTTCCTTCCTTCCTTCCATCCTTCCTTTCATCCTTCCTTCCATCCTTCCTTCCTTCCTTCCCCTACTTCCATCTATCCTTCTTTCTTTCCTTCCATCCTTCCTTCCTTTCCTTCCTTCCATCCTTCCTTTCCTTTCTTCCTTCCATCCTTCCTATCCTTCTGTCCATCCTTCCTTCTTTCTTTCTTTCCTTCCTTCCTTCTATCCTTCCTTTCCTTCCATCCTTCCTTCCTTCCTACTTTCCTAACTTCCATCCTTCCTTTCCTTCCTTCCTTCCATCTTTCCTTCCTTTCCTTTCTTCCATCCTTCCTTCCATCCTTCCTTCTTTCCCTTCTTTCTTTCTTTTCTTCCTTCCATCCTTCCTTTCCTTCTTTCTTTCTTTCCTTCCCTTCCTTCCTTCCATCCTTCCATCCTTCCTTCCTTCCTTCCTTCCCTTCCCTTCCCTTCCCTTCCCTTCCATCCTTCCTTCCTTCTTTCCTTCCTTCCTTCCTTCCTTCCATCCTTCCTTCTTTCTTTCCTTCCTTCCTTCCTTCCTTCCCTTCCTTCCCTTCCATCCTTCCTTCTTTCTTTCCTTCCTTCCTTAATTCCATCCTTCCTTCCATCCTTCCTTCCTCCTTTCTTTCCTTCCATCCATCCTTACTTCCTTCCATCCTTCCTTCCTTGCATCCTTCCTTCTTTCCTTCCATCCTTCATTCCTTTCCTTCCTTCCTTCCATCCTCCCTTTCCTTCTTTCTTTCCTTCCTTCCCTTTCTTCCTTCCATCCTTCCTTCCATCCTTCCTTTCATCCTTCCTTCCATCCTTCCTTCCTTTACTTCCATCCTTCCTTCCTTGCATCCTTCCTTCTTTCCTTCCATCCTTCATTCCTTTCCTTCCTTCCTTCCATCCTTCCTTCCTTGCATCCTTCCTTCTTTCCTTCCATCCTTCATTCCTTTCCTTCCTTCCTTCCATCCTTCCTTTCCTTCTGTCTTTCCTTCCTTCCCTTTCTTCCTTCCATCCTTCCTTCCATCCTTCCTTTCATCCTTCCTTCCATCCTTCCTTCCTTTACTTCCATCCTTCCTTCTTTCTTTCCTTCCATCCTTCCTTCCTTCCTTTCCTTCCTTCCATCATTCCTTTCCTTTCTTCCTTCCTTCCATCCTTCCTATCCTTCCGTCCATCCTTCCTTCTTTCTTTCTTTCTTTCTTTCCTTCCTTCCTTCCTTCCTTCCTTCCATCCTTCCTTCCTTTCCTTCCTTCCTTCCATCCTTCCTTCCTTCCTACTTTCCTTCCATCCTTCCTTTCCTTCCTTCCTTCCATCTTTCCTTCCTTTCCTTTCTTCCATCCTTCCTTCCATCCTTCCTTCTTTCCCTTCTTTCTTTCCTTCCTTCCATCCTTCCTTCCTTTCCTTCCTTCCCTTCCTTTCTTTCTTTCTTTCTTCATTCCTTCCTTCCTTATATTCAAAGAAATATTCAGAATTACACTTTTTCAGGCTGCAAACTCATATTAATATATGTTCTCCTCTTTCAGCTATTGAACTCAATAAAACTATGAGTTATGATGAGTGGTCTAATCTATTTTTGAGTGTAGTACTAGCAGTACTTATAACAAACACGTACTGCAACACCTCCACAGCTACTGCTCCGCCCGGAGTGGGCTATAGACACATGGTCTCCAATGAGGGGTGCATGGGGATGGCCTGGCAATCACTGACCTGCCCCCCACAACCTCTGACCTGAGGGGGCGGAGTCTCGCCACCACGCCACTATCCACGCCACCGTCCCCACATCTCAGACCCTGAGTTGGCTAAAGACGCAGTTTTCACGGTTGGGTGCATGTGAATGGTCCGGGGAGCAGTACGCTGTCCTAGACCGGCTCTGACCCGAGGGGGCGGAGTCTCGTCACCACGCCACTATCTACGCCACGGGCCCCACAACTCAGCCCCTGATTGGGCTAGAGACACATGGTCTTCAGGGCGGGTAGGTGGCCCGGAGAGGGGTACACTGTCCTCAACCAGCTCTGACCTGAGGGGGCAGAGTCTCACCACCATGCCACTATCCACGCCACAGACCCCACAACTCAGCCCCTGAGTGGGGTAGAGACGCACGGTCTTCGCTGGTGGGTGCATGGAGATTGCCTGGTCCATAGTAGTTCTAGCAGTAGCTGTTACATACAGCTGCAGCAGCTAGCCCACCTCACATTTTCTCCAGGAAATGTACTTTCTAGTTGATATAGCTATTGGGGGAGAGCAGGTTATAGTTCACAGCCTATAGTTAATTGAAGGATCATCTATAGGATACAGATTATATCCTTAGGGTGCATAGAGAGACCACCAGTAGGCTGTAGATCACATCCTTACTGTGTTGATGGGGAGATCATCAGTAGGCTACAGATCACATCAACGCTGCAGTAATCATATTCACACAGGGTTGAAGTGATGTTGACATCGAGCTCTCGTTTCCATAGTGATTGAGGACACCCTGACTGCCTCCTCCTCTGGCCCCGCCTCCCTGACCTTCTCGGAGGGCGACGCCTTCTCCCTGCAATGCCACGCCTCCTCCAGCACCTTCCAACACACCCACCTGTCCGTCACCTGGTATCTCCACGGAGACGGGGAGGTCTTGCCCCGCCCCATCATCTCCCTCGATCGTGATTTGACTCCAGGGGCGGGGTTCGAGGGGCGGTACCAGTCCGATCTGATTGGTCTGGAGAAGGTGGGGGAGACCTCCTACAGGCTGAAGATGGCCCAGCTGGAGGTGTCGGACGCGGGGAGGATCTACTGCCAGGCCACGGAGTGGATCCAGGATCCGGACCGCAGCTGGTTCGCCATCACACAGAGGGATGCAGAGAAGACCACCGTGGAGGTCAAGGCCAAATTGATGGAGTTTGGGAACCCATGCTTTAAAGAATTGCCAGCTTAATGAGCTGTGTGGTTTCCTGTCTGTTGGGGCTGACTGTTGAGATGCACTTCCTGTCTGAAGGAGATGGTGTTGAAGCCATTTACAGACTTTCTTTACTGATATGATTTCATTATTGAACTATGATGTCCTTATTTGATTACTGATTATGAATATGTTGAGTGCTTTTTCCGTTGTGAATTATACTGATCATGTGTTGGTATGTTCTTGTGTTGAGGTTTTGTTGTTTGTCTTCATGATTGAGCTGAATTGCTCAATTGCTCCAATTGGATGACGTTAACTGTGGGTGTGGTGTGTCCCCTGATTTAGGATCAATGGACAGGTGTTCTAGAGGGGCAGAAGGGCAAACAATTTTCAACCACATGATACCGCATGACATGAATTGTTTTGTGTGTTTTGAAGTATTTGCGTTAGTTATTTGTTTGCTGTTGGTCCTTTAATAAAAGGCCAAATGATGACATTGAGAACGAGTGCGCGTTGAATTTCCGACCGCTCCTACAGATGGCGTTGAACATGATGATGAGTTTCCATCCAGTGGAGATGATTTATGATGCGTTTCCTGTAGTCAACAGATATACAGTATGTTACGATATGCTTCCTGTGTGACGGAGACGGTGGCGATCTGTTCCCTGTTCCCCAGAGGTGGCGCCGGAGCAGGGTTCCATGGCGGTGCGCGTCCAGGTCCAGAAGGCGGAGCTGAGGGAGGGGGAGGAGCTGAAAGTGCGCTGCAGTGTGGAGGTCCAGGGCCAGGCCGGTCGGTTCTTTTCCCTGGCCTTGGTCCGTGACGGCCAGGAGATGGCGCGCATCGGCCCCGCTGGCGTCCTGACCGTAGACCCGGCGTCGGCGGAGCGGCGGCGAGCTGAAGGCCAAGCGGACGGGCGAACGGGAGCAGCTGCTCACCTTGCGGCCGGTCCGGGCGCAGGACCAGGGCGTGTATGGGTGCAGGGCGTGGTCGGAGGAGAGAGATGGGGGAGGAGCCTGGGAGAAAGGGCCCAGTCAGAACTCCGTCACTCAGGCTGTCAGCATCTCAGCCACCGGTGAGTCATCATACTCTGAGCATCCATGCCAGGATAAAAACACACACACACACACACACACACACACACACTCACCACTTTAATCCTGCGCTGGCAGAGAGCGGATTGTCAGTTGCCATGGAGACCAAGGACATGAGGAGTGTCAACGAGGGCGACAGGCTGCAGCTGACCTGCAGAGTGGCCGGGGTCAAGGCTCGTCTTTCCATCGCTTGGCAACGCAGGAAGGCTTCTGTGGCCGGCGGCCCGTTCGGCGACGTCGTCACCCTGAGCCAGGAAGGGGTGACAGAGGTGGGGGTGGAGTTCGGGCAGCGCGGCGTCTGAGCGCTCCACCCGGAGGCCGGCGCTTTCACTCTGGAGCTGAGTGATGTCACACCCGACGACGCCGGGACCTACCGGTGCACCGTGTCCGAGTGGAACTCGGCGACCAACGGCGACGCCGGCAAATCCCACAGCCAATCACAGGAGTGCGATGTGGCCGTCGCGTCTGTTGGTAAGAGAATTGTTTCGACTGATAGAGACAGAGATCATAACAGTAGGTTGACCATGTCATGAAACAGATTCAGTTTCAACAGTCCAAAGTCCAAACTGTGTCTCTCACGTCACCGATAACCATGTCCTCCTCCTTCTCCTCCTCCTCCTCTCAGAGTCTCTCCTGTCGGTGTCGCTGACCAACCGTGACACTCCCGTGACCGAGGGGGGCAGCGCCAACCTGGTGTGTCGCGTCCAAGGACCCCGTCTGCCCGTCACGGTCAGCTGGATCCTGCAGCGGCGCGGCGCGTCGTCCCCCGACACCATCCTGACTGTGGCGCATGATCATGACATCACTTGGCTGGGAGAGCAGAGCAACTACCAGCTGAAGACGACGACGGCGAGCGGGACGTGCGTCACATCCTACGCATCATCAGAGCGAGCCCCCTGGAGGAGGGCCAATACCAGTGCGTTGTCTCGCCCTTCCTGCAGAAGATCCACAGGAAGCAGCAGCCCTCCAACGTCCTGGGGGTGTCGGTGCGGAGGCCAGGTAGGACTGAGGAAGGCTAGGGGGACGGACATACAGTAACACGCACACGTTATCATTCTACGGCTGTTTACGAGAGTCATACTGTACAATGTGATGTCTCATAGACTAATTCATATAAGCCTTATTGGCATGACAGATGAAAGACCTATGTTGCCAAAGCAGTACAGAAAATGATTAACATTGACAAATAATAAGAAATGGACATACAATAGTATACAAATATCAATAATACAATCAAAACCATCTAACAACAATTCAATATAACAACATTCGGAGCTGGTAATATTTTTTACAGAGGTAGTCACTCAGAAACCCTTCCCTTAATGT
Source organism: Borostomias antarcticus (assembly GCF_949987555.1). Lineage (NCBI taxonomy): Eukaryota > Metazoa > Chordata > Actinopteri > Stomiiformes > Stomiidae > Borostomias > Borostomias antarcticus. Next base: position 6,564,209 of record NC_140237.1, read on the forward strand.
ATGATAACAGAACACCCTTTAAGGGAAATTAACAACATACTCTCTCTCCCTCCCCCTCTCTCTCCTCTCTCTTTCCCTTTCTCCTTCTCTCTCCCTCCCTCCCTCTCTCTCAGTGAGCAGACTCTCACTGGCTGTAAGCCCCTCCCACATGGAACCGAGTGTCAACAGTGACATCACGATGAAATGCTCCGCTGTCACGCTTACCTCCAGCTCCTCCCTCCTGGCTGTCACCTGGCTGGTCGATACAGGAGCGGCCGGGAACCAATCCGTCCTCGTCTCCAACAAGAATGGGGTGGTGACACCGGGGACATGGGCGGGGCTAGGCACCGGACAGCAAATCAGCATGAGGCGGGGCGAGGGGAGGACCTTTGAGCTGACCTATCGGCAGGCTAGGATAGGGGACAGTGGGCGGTACTACTGTGTGGTGGAGGAGTGGCTTCGGGGACGCTCACGGCCAATGGTACGCGCTCTCAAATGATTCTGCTGTCATCGAGCTACAGGTACAACAGACAGGTGAGACACCTTGGAATTACACCGAACCCTGTTTTCTCCTCCTAAAATGCGAGCATGTTACTTCGATGCAAAGACTGTTTGTTGTCTGGAAGTGAATGTGTGTGATGTGACTTTATTCAGTTACATTGAGAGTTGTGTGTCTTTCCACCAGTGAGTGACTTCAGAGTGGACAAAATCGACGTGCCTCCTGGGGCTCGGCAGGGCCGGCCTGGGGGCCACCGGAACCTACCGCTGCCAGGTGGAGCAGTACCAGCTCAACCCTCAGGGGGTCTGGGAGCTCAGGGCCTCCGACATGTCTGGCACCACCAACCTCACTGTGAAACCTATAGGTAAGATGTTCAAGGACTAGTTTGGTATTTAGCAGCTTAAGCCCTGTTATAAGGTTATATACCATCAAATATAACGGCCCATATAACATTTTTGACGGACTTTGCAATCTTGGGGACAGCTCACAGCTAAGCAGTACATAATCCTCACAGAGAACCATCAGCTAACCATATAATGGATCTCTATGGGCATGTACTGTATATGGACCATTGTATATGATTGTAAATAACCTAATAACAGGGGTGATATTTGCTAAATACCAAACTAGTCCTTTAACATTAATTACATCTTAATGATAATGTGAAAAAATATATGTTAGAAAGGAAGACACTGTCTGGTCACAAACTACAGTGTTAAGAGCTCAAATGAGCATTTTAATACAAACTGGTGTGTGTGTGTGTGTCTATATGGGTCCCTTTAGAGAGTAACATTATATTACGTCTGTTTACGAGAGGCTACATACAGTACACTGTAATGTCTCATGCTCTCTCTCCCTCCCTCCCTCCCTCCCTCCCTCCCTCCCTCTCTCTCAGAGAGCAGACTCTCACTGGCTGTAAGCCCCTCCCACATGGAACCAAATATCAACAGTGACATCACGATGAAATGCTCCGCCGTCACGGTTACCTCCAGCTCCTCCCTCCTGGCTGTCACCTGGCTGGTCGACACAGGACGGGCCGGGAACCAATCTGTCTTCGTCTCCGACCGGTACGGGGTGGTGACACCGGGGACATGGGCGGGGCTAGGCACCAGACAGCGAATCAGCATGAGACAGGGCGAGGGGAGGAGCTTTGATCTGACCAATCGGCAGATTCGTTTCGGGGACAGTGGGCGGTACTACTGTGTGGTGGAGGAGTGGCTTCAGGACGCTAACGACCAATGGTACGCGCTCTTAAAGGAATCTGCTGTCATCGAGCTGCAGGTACAACAGACAGGTGAGACACCTTGGAATTACACTTTTAAAGTGTGATTTCTCCTCCTAAAAAGCAAGCATTTGAATTTGATACAATAACTGATGTTTGCAAATCGTCTGTAACTGAATGTGTGACTTTATTCAGTTACATTGAGAGTTGAGTGTCTTTCCACCAGTGAGTGACTTCAGAGTGGACAAAATCGACGTGCAGCTGCAGGTGAGGGAGGGGCAGGAGGCGGGGCTAAAGTGTCACCTGACCTCAGGCGCGTCCGACCCCGCCCACCTCTACGCCCTCACCTGGTACCGCGCAGGCCCCTCCCCCTCCTCCCCCTGGGTTCCGCTGGTCCAGCTGGAGCGCAGCGGGGTGCTGAGGTACCTGGAGAACCAGGAGGACCTCCAGGGGGGGAGGAGGCTGCGCTTCTCCAGGCCCAGTGAGAGCAGCTTCCTCCTGGGGCTCGGCAGGGCCGGCCTGGGGGCCACCGGAACCTACCGCTGCCAGGTGGAGCAGTACCAGCTCAACCCTCAGGGGGTCTGGGAGCTCGGGGCCTCCGACATGTCTGGCACCACCAACCTCACTGTGAAACCTATAGGTAAGATGTTACCATTCATTACTGTACATCTCAATGACAATATGAAAAAAAGAAGGCACTGTCTGGTCACAAACTACAGTGTTAAGAGTTCAAAGAGCATTTCAATACAAACTGTGATGTGTGTGTGTGTGTGTATGTGTGTGTGTATGTGTGTGTGTGTGTCCATATGGGTTCCATACAGAGAGTAACCTGCAAGTGCTGAAACTCAACCTGACCGTTACCCAGGCAACCTTTAACATGAGCTGTGACATCACCTCGCGCACCAGCCAGCAGTCCGAGCTCCAGGTCACATGGTTTTGGCGTGGCGAGGAAGCTGAGGGAGATGGCGGCGGCGGTCGACCCATCTTCGTGGCGTACCGAAATTCCACCCTGCAGGACCTGAGCAGGCGCGGCCACCAGCTGAGGTTCGGCAGGCCCCGCCCCTCGCTCTACACCCTGGCGTTGACGGCGGCGACGGCGTCGGACAGTGGCGTGTACTACTGCGAGGTGGAGGAGTGGCTGCAGTCTCCGACCTCGCTCATCTGGAGGAGGGTGGCGCGGGACCGGTCTGGACATCTGACTGTCAGCGTCCGCGCAGAGGGTATGTGCACTCGATCGCTCACTATCTCTCTCTCTCACACACACACACACACAGACACTTATACACACACCCACAGACACACACACACACGTCTAATTGTAGACAGCTGTGGCTCAGGAGGTAGAACGGGTCATCCAATGATCCTAGGGTTGGCGGTTCAAATCCCGGCTCCTCCTGTCCACATGTCGAAGTGTCCTTGGGCAGGACACTGAACACTAAATTGCTCCCAATGAGTAGGCCGCCATTGGTGCGTGAATGTGTGTGTGAATGGGTGAATGAGAGGCCATTGTAAAGCGCTTTGGCTAAAAGCGCTATATAAGTGCAGTCCATTTACCATAATTTCCTCTCTCTCTCTCTCTCTCTAAGATGGTAAACCGACGTGCTCTTCAGGAACCCTGCTGGTCATATTCACACCCCTCCTCTCGATTCTGCTGGCTGTTGTCATAGCGATGGCGTGGCTGCTGAAGAAGGGGCGGAGCCAGGCCAGAAACAAGAAGCCAAAAGGCTCCCTGTGGGCGGAGGCAACCGCGCTCAAATCCCGCCCAGAAGACTGAGCATGAGCAAAAGAGAGGAGGAGAGGAGAGAGGAGGAGAGGAGAGAGGAGGAGAGGGGAAGGGAGAGGAGAGGAAGGGAGGCGAGAAGAGAGGAGAAGAGAAGAGAAGAGTGAGAGGAGGGGAGAGAGGAAAAGGAGAGAGGAAGTGAGAGCGGAAGAGAAGATAGGAGAGAGGAGTGGAGAGAGGAGGAGAGGAGAGAGTAGAGGAGAGGAAAGGAGAGAGGAAGAGAGGAGGAGAGGAGAGGGGAAGGGAGAGGGAAGGAAGGGAGAGAGGAAGAGAGGAGATGAGAGGAGGGGGAAAAAGAGGTAAGGCTGGGGTGGGGGAGTGAGGAGAGAAGAGGTGAGGGGACCGAGGGGGAGGGAGAAGGAAACTGCAGACTCCAGGACTCAACTTTAATCAGTTTCCCCTCTGCCGTGACCTGTGTTTCATATGGAGAGGAACTTAGCTATGGCAAAAGCTAGAAAAACCTCGGCTGTATTTTTGTAGTATGATCTGCCAGTGGTTTACAATCTACATATCTCACGAATAGAACCCAATGTATTGTTGCTAATTCTATTCGATCCACTTTTTGGGAGATTACTAAAGATGTGCTCCAAGGAGCAATTTTAGGTTACTTTTCAATTTGTATATACATAACATTGTCTCTTTTGCAAATGGCTGTAAGGTGCAATTTTATGCTGATGATAGAGTAATTTATTCATCTGCTCCTACATTGGGTGTTGCATTTTCAGTTTTGCAGACAGCCTTTGACTTGCTCACTTTAAATGCAACAAAATTTTGAAAAGGTGCTCAGAGAGCACAGACCTCCACCTATGAAAGTATTTCATGGCTATGTGTGCCTGCGAGCAGGACATGTTTGGCATTGCTGCATTTGTTAGGTTGAGAGCTTAATGCCACTCCAAACCCTGCGTCTCTGTGACGTCCCCACGTCGAGATATGGCTGATTCAATCCCCCCCCCATTGACAATGAATGGGGGGATTTTTTTGCTCCAGAGTCTAAAAAATGAATGGAGGTGAATGGGCGGCCATGTCTGGGCGGCTCTGTGGCACCCGCAGCTAGCGGGGGCGGTTCGGCGGTCAAAACCCTGTGTCTCTAGCGCCAACATACGGGGAGCTGGCTCCCATCGAAGTTTTGTTTTCATTCCTGGATCCGCCCCATGATCCGGATCCGCTCCAAAATGTATTGGGTTCTAAATTAGCCAACGGTCTACCCCTCCACTGCCTTTCATGAAAATCGGTCAGGTAGTTTTTGCATAATCCTGCTAACAAACGAACCAACAAATGAACGCACACCTCCGAAAACATTACCCCTCGTCCTGCGCTGTCGCTGGGGCGGAGGTAACTAAGCACATGCAATTCTCTAGACCCAGCTCTCTGAAGGTGTCACGAACTGGTGTCACTATTCTGGATGGTTCTGTAATTGAGAGAGTAACCTAGGGATTTTAGTGATGAAAAGCTGTCCTTCAAAATGCATGTGAATGAGCTGAGGGTAAAGGGTGGAATATTTATTTTATTTTCTTAATCTATTTTATAGAAATGAATGATGTTTCTCACGTGATGACATGATGCTTTTAGTTCAGTCTACTTTCTTGTCAGTAATTGACTATGGCAACATTATTTATATGCAGGATGCCGCTACCACCTTAAAACAGCATAACATTGATAATCATTCAGCACTTTGTTATATTACTGGTGATCATTTCAGAGCGCACCATTGTGATCTTTAACAGGTAGAGGGTTTGCCATCGCTGGCCGCTAGGAGAACATCTTTCAAAAGCATCCTGATTATTTGACATCCCTCATCACATGCCGTTCTAGTCGTCACCAAACAAGGATTTTGTTACTGTGCCCCAAGAGCTTGGAATGTGTTTCAAGAGATGATCAAATTGGATGCCTTAGTCTCCTGGGGCAGTTTGAAAAAAATATATGAAATGATATTGAGGATGGGGTTTGTGCATGTTGTTTATCAGTTTTCAGTTTAATTCGCTTTATCAATTTATCCGTGTTATTAATTTTAATGTTTAAATGGATGATGTTTTATCAATTTCAATGTGAAATGTATATGTATTTCAAAAGGTATTATATTATAATTATATAATATATTATAATATTATAATATATATATATATATATATAATATATTATTATATTATAATTATAAATATATACATCATATATATATATATATATGTGATTGTAAAAGCTCTTCCAGTTGATGTCTTAAAGTGTATGAAGGGTAATTATTATTAATATTATTATTATTGTTGTTGTTGTTATTGTTATTATTAAAGGAATTGTGAATTTAAAATGCGGTGTATTCTGTCTGAGTGTGTGTGCCTATCTATGCCGTGCAGGCTATCTTGTGTCATACAATACAACATATGAGATGGCGCTGTGTATGGCTGCATTACATCATAGGAGATGGCGCTGTGTATACTGTCATAGAATTTACAACTGGCCTCAAGACCTTTCTATTCCAAACACCTTAAACCTTTGTCCAACCGTTCACCTAGCTGTGCTAACCTACAGGATGGCCTCCAGGAGGCCATACACCTAGAAATCTGTCTACACCAGAATAACCATCCTTTGTCCCTTTGTCTCCAAGAAATTGCCGCCTTTTCCCATGTCACATGTCTGTATTCCCGGCCACGCCTGCCATTTCATATGACGTACAATGGGTTAGCCAGTCACATCCTGGAAGCGCCGTACCTGTGTTTTGCTTGAATATAAGGCAGCGCAAGATCAGGAGGCTTCACTTCTTTGGATGAACCACTCATGTGCGTTGTCCGGAAGTCCTTGCGCTCGTATGTTTTCTCAATAAACCAGACTTAACCTGTTTTGAGCGAATCTTGGTAAATCCTTTTTGACTATATCACTTAAAATCCATTACAATACACGCTGTGTATGGCTGCAATGGCATGTCTATGTGCTCTGTTCTGTTGTTTTTTCATTTAATTTAGTGTATTGCGACCAGCCCTGGAGTTCCCTCACCAGAGAGGAGCTCGTGAATATCAGGGAATCTACCCCTGTGGATTTAATTCTGGATTTTGTCATCTCAACTGTAGAAATTGTGGACATCCTGGTCAAAGGTTAGCTCACCTTAGTCCTGGGCTGGTTGTGATGGGGCTTCATTGACTGGGCAGGCACAGAGGCTGATAACAACTAGGATGAGTATACAGACACGGTGACGTCATTCATCAGCCACTGTGAGAACGTATGTGTCCCAACCCACACCAAGATCAGCTACAATAACGACAAGCCCTGGTTCACAGCCAGACTCAGGAAGTTAAGGCTGGAGAAAAAGGAAGTAAGGAAGAATGGAGACAAGGAATGGTTTAAAGAGGCCAAGTACGGGTTAAGCAAGGCAGTTCTTCTTCTTCGTCATATGGGAAGGTTGGTTTCGTCCTCTCCCCCCTGGCTCGAGGCCGAGGGGCTATCCTTTTACCACCCTGGGGCCTCATTTATCATTGAGGTACGCCTTCTTTTACACGGTCTTTTCCGCGATTTCAGGCGTATGCCCTCTCCCCCCCCCCCACAGCACGATCTATCAAGCAAAAAGGGCGGATATTTAGTCGCCTTTCTACGCACTTTTGTAGGACACCTCTCAACTTGGCGTACCGATTTAGACGGGTTTTTACACCCTTTATGAACACAGGGGGAACTGGCGTCGCAGGTGGTGCGTCGGTGAATTACAATGTTTGATGGAGAGAAGAAGAGCGAGAGTTTATGAACGCACAATCATGTAGGCTAATAGCCCAATTCAGCACAAACATATATCGCAATGCAAGATCGTGTCCTCTAACCGGCTCATTAATGGTCCGATATGGATTTGTTCCCCAAACTTAACCTATGAGCACACCTAATGCAGGCACTCCATCAAACAGCAAAAATTGACCAATTAGATTGTCATTAATATGTGATCATGTGGACCTGTTTGCTGTTTGGTAAGTATATAAATGACAGTCCTCCTGTGCGTAATGCGAGCCTAAATGAATCCGGCGCTACTCGGCCTACTGGCCGAGATAGAACTCCAAAGAGGTGACGGCGATGGCGACTGCACCCACATATTGATAAGGGCACCATCAGTGAATGAATACGTCTATGTGAATCGCAAAAATGTGCACACTATAAATACCCAAATCATATGTGACTCATCATTCATCCTGGCGCACAGCAGGGTAGGGGCTAGACTGGAGGCAGGCGCTGCGCGTGATGGCTAGCTTGTTGGTGTGTGCATAGCCAAGATACATATTTTTTTTCTTTTTTACTTTAATCTTTATTTGCATTTTCCATCCATACAACGACAATACAATAAAACATAAAAACTAACAATAACAGCTTATGGGTACTTCCATCCATGCAGCTTTTTTCTCTTACTCAAATATTACAATTTCAATATTAGTGGTATCATCACACTTCCTTCTATAATCCATCCATTTTTCCCATCTCCCTTCAAACTTTCCTTCCTGCATCCTCAATGCATGCGTGAACTTCTCCATAACATAAATCTCCTCCACAACACCCAGCCACTACTCCTTGGTTGGGGGTTTCACCTTATACCAAGCCCTCATTATTGTCTTTTTACTAGCAACCAATAGTACTTTTACTAGGTATCTGTCCCCTCCTTGTGCATCATCCTGTGTTATGTTTGCCAAGATATTATTCAAAGCTGATAAGAATGAGAACCAGTCAAGACCCCACCACAAAATGAGGACCCAAGCCCTCAGCCCACTCCCCGTCATGAGGGTTACCAGCGGGGCCAAAGGGCCCGCACTGAGGTCATGCGCCAGCTATGAAGACACAAACAAGTAAGGTTCACATTTTTACCATTTTATTGTCTGTTGGTGGGTGACTGTGTGAGGTGTGTGAGTGCGTTTGTGAGTGAATGTGTGAGGTCCGTGAGTGTGGTAGTGAGTGACTGTGTGAGGTCCGTGACAGCATGTGTGAGGGAATGAAGTGCAGTGAGGATGTCCTGTTGGCTCTGGTGGTGTAGTGTGGTGCACCTCCACCAACTGCTGCACAACTGCCCAACAACTGCCCCAATCCCTTCTGCCATGTCCCTCTGGGCCTCTAGGGTCATGAGCCTCCAGCACAGTGTCTGAGAGGAAGCCCAGCCCTCAGGGACCCTTGAAGCATGGACGCTGGCAGCCGGAGGTGGAGGCGTGGGTGGTGGAGACGGAGGCGCTGGAGATGGCACTGGAGGTGGAGGCCGGCGCGCTGGAGGTGGAGGCACTGGAGGTCGTGGCGCTGGAGGTGGAGGCTACAACCGGCGGGGGCACGACCGTCAGGTCAAGGACCACTGCAGACTCCCCCTCCTCTGAGTCCCACCCCACGTCAGAGTCTGGAGAAACAATTTCATTCATTTTCTTTGAGTTTGTCTGTACACTTTATTATGCATTAAACATTTCATTGTGTAGCCATATTAATTTGATATGTGTTTCTGTTGGCAGCCAAATAAATGCTGTGATTTACCGGGTGATTTAGATGAGAGACTTAATTTCCCAGAGGGGAAAATGTTTAATGTGGTCTAACATTATGAAGTGATCATCTGTGTTATCGTTCCCTGTTTTTGGTCCTAAATCAATCATAGCCTACCACAGAATGTTTGGAATGTTTGCTTTCCTCACAGCCACATAATACAGCATGTCCGTGTAGCCTACGCCAAATACAGGATGCACGAAACGTACAGTAGGCTACCTAAACTGTAGGAGCAATCAGACAAAGGTAGGCTAGTACAAATATCTTCCGAAGATGATTTTTTTTCCTCGCGTGGACCTCACCAACAAGCACATGCACCTCCGTCTCCGAAAAGTTTATTTTCTTTCCGCGTTTTTCCATAAACGTAATTGTCTTGCCTTTGCTCCACGCTATATTACAGTATGTTGGTTCCTTCCGGGTAACCACGTTGTGCACTGTCATAGTTTTGACCATATATGGTTGAATTTGGGCGTGAAGAGGGCGGAACACGAGGCGCGTGCACGTCCGCTGTCGTCTACGACACCGTGGGATTTATCATTGAGAAATCGGCGCAGCAGCGTGTACGCCTGTTTGATTGATCCGAAAAGCGTGTAAATATTCTCGTCGTACGCGGCAGACCGCCCTTTTCTCGTTTTCGTCGTACGCCCTCTTTTACACCTGAATTTACACGCTCTTTGATAAATGAGGCCCCTGAGCCTGGGTGAGTGATCACCCGGGCTATATATCAGGGCACACCTCCAGGAGCCACATCACCGTTTCGTCATCTACAACCATCAGGCCACACATTCCGTTGTGTGTCTGATGCCACATCTGTGCATCGATGAGCAGAAGCGTCCGACGCCGGTCCGGAGGCGATTAAGCCTCACCCGCTGATGTTAAGATCTCTGCATTGCTGCAGGAGATCCCGTGCGGCAGGCACAAAAGGGTGAAGGCAGTGAAGGAGGCTAAACAACACTTCTCAGATAAACTATAACATCAGATCTCAGAGAGGAACACGCACGCTGTCTGGAAAGGCCTGAGACAGATCACCAACTACAAACCGATATCCCCCCAGTCCATTGACGCCTGGCCAATGACCTGAACGAGTTCTACTGCACTTGACAATGAGCCCCAAACTACAGTGGGTCATCCGATCCACCGAGGTGATCGGCTGCAACCTGCCCTCCCTCCTTGTCCTGCACAACTCCAGGACCAGCAGGCCAGGAAGATTGCGGCCAGCCCCTCCCACCCCGGCTACAATCTCTCCATGCCACTCCCCTTTGGCAGGCGGCTGCGGTCCATCAGGACCACGTCTGCACGACACAGAGGCAGCTTCTTCCCCACGACCCCCCAACACGGACCCCGCCACAGCTGAGAGACACCGTCGATAGACACTTGCATATGACCTGAATGTATTGTAAAAGACGCACCGCACACACACAAACCTCTTCCTGTCTCAGCGTTGCACCATTCCAGGAAGTGATCTCAATCCACTCTGCCTTTAGAGGAAGTAGCGGTCTGTGTTGTTCTAGGCTCAGACAGTCGTTCTGACCTGCGTCTGAGTCTCTTTGATTTACATCGCTGCTTGCACGCTATGGAAACACAGGGGTCCAACTCACACACACACACACACAGACCTACACACCTACACACACACACAGTTACTGTACATATAGATGTATATTGCCCCAGTTATTCCTCTTTTATGCTACTACCCCCCTATCTTTACTGTCCTTTTCGTTAATCTGTATGTAATGTTTCTTTTCTTTCCAACCTTGCTGTAATTTCAACTGCTGAAATCTCTAATTTCCCCCTGGGGGAATCAACAAAGTATCTATCGATCTAATTATCTATCTATCTATCTATCTATCTATCTATCTATCTATCTATCTATCTATCTATCTATCTATCTATCTGTCTGTCTGTCTGTCTGTCTGTCTGTCTGTCTGTCTGTCTGTCTGTCTGTCTGTCTGTCTGTCTGTCTGTCTGTCTAATCTAATCACACACAAACCAATGCTTGAACACAGGCATGCACACCAACCAACGGTTGCGTTGCTCCCACAAGCACAGACACGGCAGGGCACACTCTTGTGGCGGGAGGAGTGGAGAACACTTACAAGCACTTCAGGTGCGTACTCGTTCACTACTCACTGCTATGGTCGCTTTTTCCCATCAACACCACAACTCTCTCAGCAGTACCCAGCAGTGAAGCTTGGACACTTTTGGTTGGCTGAGTACATTTCTCAGTGTGCTTGGACCAAGGTTATTATAGTTAATGAAAACTAACTAAAAAACTAAAACTAGGTGTGAAAAAACATTTTAGTTAACTGAAATAAAAATAAAAACTAGACTTTACAAAAAAACGATAACTAACTAAAACTGTATTGTGTGTTTACAAAACTAACTAAAATAAACTAAAATTATTGAGAAAATGTCCTTAGTTTTAGTCTTTTTCATTTCATACATAAGCCTAGTATTTTGGGTGGATATGAAATCTATCCTCCATTTTTTCTTAGCTGTGCCCCTGCGCAGAAGTAACCTGACGTGCGCCAGATGGCTTGTTTCACACGGAGTGAAACAACGTGAGCTCACGAGATCAGGATAGTCTCATGAGGCTAGCGCAGAAGAAAAAAAAACGAAAACTAATACTGAAACTAATAAAAACTAAACTAAAACTAAGCATTTTCCAAAAAATAAAAACTAAATTAAACTAGCAAACCTGCTTTAAAACTAATCAAAACTAAACTGAAATTGAAAACAAAAAGTTAAAACGATATAAAAATAAAAACTAATGACAAAAGCAAAACTATTATAACCTTGGCTTGGACACACCATCAGTCATGTGTGTCACATCAGACGCCCTCTCCCAGGGAGACCCAGCCAACAGTGGATCAGACCTCAGCTTGAGTCCAGTCAGCATCACAGTAGGACACGCACTGCAGTAAAAAAAACGGTGTTTCATATTTCACCAGAGCTCACTCACCTTCACCCTCAGCTTTCTGGTCATTACATTACATTATATTACAGTCATTTAGCTGACGCTTTTATCCAAAAACACTTACAATAAGTGCATTTAGGGGGGCTGTGGCTCAGGAGGTTGAGTGGGTCATCGTAGGGTCGGCGGTTCAAATCCCGGCTCCTCCTGTCCACATGTCAAAGTGTCCTTGGGCAAGACACTGAACCCCAAATTGCTCCCAATGAGCAGGCTAGCACCTTGCATGGTAGCTGCCGCCATTGATGTGTGAGTGTGTGTGTGAATGGGTGAATGAGAGGCCTTCATTGTAAAGCACTTTGGATAAAAGCGCCATATAAGTGCAGTCCATTTATCATCATTGTCATTTGGGTGAGGTTGGTTCGTCCTCTCCCCCCAGGCTCGGGGCCGAGGGGCTATCCTTTTACCACCCCGAGCCTGAGTGAGGGGTCACCCGGGCTATATATCAGGGAACACCTCCAGGAGCCATGTCCGATATATTGGACAGTCCTGGATGACGTGGTCTGCGGTTTGTTCCTCGGCGCCACACTCGCATGCCGCGCAGGATGCCAAGCCCCATCTGTGTATCGATGGTCCGGTGCAGTCCATTTACCATTTAAGTCAGTACTACTACAGTGCACTACTACTTGCCAGAACTCACATGTGCTTCTTCTTTCTAAAACAAGAGACTAAGAGTGTAATCTAGTGCTGAAAGCAAAGTGAAGAATAGCAAAATACACACAGTCACATGGTCATGCTCTGCCCCGGACGCTCGCCCCTGCCCCTGCCCCTGGCCTCCCAGCCCCTTCACCCCCTGCTCGCCCCCTGCTCCTGACCCAGACCCTGCTCCTGCTCCTGCCCCTGCTCCTGGACTCCCAGCCCTGGGGCCTCATTTATCAAAGAGCTTGTAAATTCAGGTGTAAAAGAGGGCGTACGACGAAAACGCGGAAAATGCACAATGTAGCGTACGACGAGAATATTTACACGCTTTTCGGATCTATCAAAAATGTCGTATGCCCTTTTCTGCACGGTAAATCCGAGACGGGCGGGGAAGAGAGCGTACGCGCACGCGCCCCGTGTTCCGCCCTCTCCACGCCCAAATTCAACCATATATGGTCAAAACTATGACAGCGAACAACGGGGATTCCCCGGAAGGAACCGACATAATATAGCGTGGAGCAAAGGCAAGACAATTACGTTTATGGAAAAACGCGGAAAGAAGAGAAACTTTTCGGAGACGGAGGTGCATGTGCTTGTTGGTGAGGTCCACGCGAGGAAAGAAAATCATCTTCGGAAGGTAAGCTATTTGTACGAGCCTACATTTGAAAGTGTTGGAAAGCAAACATTCCACACATTCTGTGGTAGGCTATGATTGATTCAGGACCAAAAACAGGGAACGATAACACAGAAGACCACTTCATAATGTTAGACCACATTATTAAGACTCTCATCTAAATCACCCGGTAAATCACACTTAAGCATTTATTTGGCTGCCAACAGAAAAACATATCAAATGAATATGGCTGCACAATAAAATGTTTAATGCATAATCAAGTTCACAGACAAACTCAAAGAAAATGATTGAAATTGTTTCTCCAGACTCTGACGTGGGGTCGGACTCAGAGGAGGGGGAGTCTGCAGTGATCCTGGACCTGACGGTCGTGCCCCCGCGAGTTGTAGCCTCCAGCGCGCCGGCCTCCACCTTCTTATCAGCTTTGAATATATATCTTGGCAAACATAACACGGGATGATGTACAAGGAGGGGACAGATACCTAGTGAAAGTACTATTGGTTGCTAGTAAAAAGACAATAACGAGGGCTTGGTATAAGGTGGAACGCCCAACCAAGGAGCAGTGGCTGGGTGTTGTGGAGGAGATGTATGTTAGGGAGAGGTTCACGCATGCATTGAGGATGCAGGAAGGAAAGTTTGAAGGGAGATGGGAAAAATGGATGGATTATAGAAGGAAGTGTGATGATACCACTAATATTAAAATTGTCATATTTGAGTAAGAAAAAAAAGCTGCATGGATGGATGTACCCATAAGCTGTTATTGTAGGTTTTTATGTTTTATTGTATTGTCGTTGTATGGATGGAAAATGCTAATAAAGATTAAAAGTAAATAAGACAAAGAATATGTATCTTGGTTATGGACACACCAACAAGCCAGCCGTCACGCGCAGCGCCTGCCTCCAGTCTAGCCCCTACCCTGCTGTGCGCCAGGATGAATGAGTCATGCGTGGAGCCAGGCCACCGTGCCACTACACTTGTGATGAGCATGTCACATATGATTTGGGTATTTCTAGTGTGCACATTTTAGCGATTCACATAGACGTATTCATTCACTGATGGTGCCCTTATGTGGGTGCAGTCGCCATCGCCGTCACCTCTTTGGAGTTCTATCTCGGGCCAGTAGGCCGAGTAGCGCCGGAATCATTTAGGCTCGCATTACGCACAGGAGGACTGTCATTTATATGCTTACCAAAGAGCAAACAGGTCCACATGATCACATATTAATGACAATCTAATTGGTCAATTATTGCCGTTTGATGGAGTGCCTGCATTAGGTGTGTGACATATAGCGCGGAAAGGTTTTGGACAGCGCATAGGTTCAGTTTGGGGAACAAATCCATATCGGACCATGAATGAGCCGGTTAGAGGACACGTCTAATCTTGCATTGCGATATATGTTGGTGCTGAATTGGGCTATTAGCCTACATGATTGTGCGTTCATGAACTGTCGCTCTTATTCTCTCCGTCAAACATAGTAATTCACCGACGCACCACCTGCGTCGCCAGTTCCCCCTGTGTTCAAGAAGGGCGTAGAACACCGTGTAAATCGGTACGCCAACTGGAGAGGTGTCCTACAAAAGCGCGGAGAAAGGCGACTAAATTTTCGCCCTTACGGCTTGATAAATCGCAATGTGGGGGGGGCAAATGGCGTACGCCTGAACTCGCGAAAAAGACCGTGTAAAAGAAGGCGTACCTCAATGATAAATGAGGCCCCTGGGGCCTCATTTATCAAAGAGCGTGTAAATTCTGGTGTAAAAGAGGGCGTACGACGAAAACGCGGAAAATGCACAATGTAGCGTACGACGAGAATATTTACACGCTTTTCGGATCTATCAAAAATGTCGTATGCCCTTTTCTGCACGAGAAATCCGAGACCGGCGGAGAATAGAGTGTACGCGCACGCGCCCCGTGTTCCGCCCTCTCCACGCCCAAATCTAACCATATATGGTCAAAACTATGACAGCCACAACGGGGATACCCCGGAAGGAACCGACATAATATAGCGTGGAGCAAAGGCAAGACAATTACGTTTATGGAAAAACGCGGAAAGAAGAGAAAGTTTTCGGAGACGGAGGTGCATGTGCTTGTTGGTGAGGTCCACGCGAGGAAAGAAAATCATCTTCGGAAGGTAAGCTATTTGTACGAGCCTACATTTGTCTGATCGCTCCTACAGTTTAGGTAGTCTAGTACTGTATTTCGTGCATCCTGTATGTGGCGTAGGCTACACGGACATGCTGTATTATGTGGCAGTGAGGAAAGCAAACATTCCACACATTCTGTGGTAGGCTATGATCGATTCAGGACCAAAAACAGGGAACGATAACACAGATGACCACTTCATAATGTTAGACCACATTATTAAGACTCTCATCTAAATCACCCGGTAAATCACACTTAAGCATTTATTTGGCTGCCAACAGAAAAACATATCAATTGAATATGGCTACACAATAAAATGTTTAATGCATAATCAAGTTAACAGACAAACTCAAAGAAAATGACTGAAATTGTTTCTCCAGACTCTGACGTGGGGTGGGACTCAGAGGAGGGGGAGTCTGCAGTGGTCCTTGACCTGACGGTCGTGCCCCCGCCGGTTGCAGCCTCTACATCCAGTGCCACGACCTCCAGTGCCTCCACCTCCAGCGCACCGGCCTCCACCTCCAGTGCCATCTCCAGCGCCTCCGTCTCCACCGCCCACGCCTCCACCTCCGGCTGCCAGCGTCCCTGCCTCAAGGGTCCCTGAGGGCTGGGCTTCCTATCAGACGCTGTGCTGGAGGCTCATGACCCTAGAGGCCCAGAGGGAAATGGCAGAAGGGATTGGGGCAGTTGTGGGGCAGTTGTTCAGCAGTTGGTGGAGGTCACCACACTACACCACCAGAGCCAACAGGACATCCTCACTGCACTTCATTCCCTCACACATGCTGTCACGGACCTCACACAGTCACTCACTACCACACTCACGGACCTCACACATTCACTCACAAACGCACTCACACACCTCACACAGTCACCCACCAACAGACAATAAAATGGTAGAAATGTGAACCTTACTTGTTTGTGTCTTCATAGCTGGCGCATGACCTCAGTGTGGGCCCTTTGGCCCCGCTGGTAAACCTCATGACGGGGAGGGGGCTGAGGGCTTGGGTCCTCATTTTGTGGTGGGGTCTTGACTGGTTCTCATTCTTATCAGCTTTGAATATACATCTTGGCAAACATAACAGAATGATGTACAAGGAGGGGACAGATACCTAGTGAAAGTACTATTGGTTGCTAGTAAAAAGACAATAATGAGGGCTTGGTATAAGGTGGAACCCCCAACCAAGGAGCAGTGGTGGGTGTTGTGGAGGAGATTTATGAGATTTATTTATGCATTGAGGATGCAGGAAGGAAGGTTTGAAGGGAGATGGGAAAAATGGATGGATTATAGAAGGAAGTGTGATGATACCACTAATATTACAATTGTCATATTTGAGTAAGAAAAAAAAGCTGCATGGATGGAAGTACCCATAAGCTGTTATTGTAAGTTTTTATGTTTTATTGTATTGTCGTTGTATGGATGGAAAATGCTAATAAAGATGAAAGTAAATAAGACAAAGAATATGTATCTTGGCTATGCATACACCAACAAGCCAGCCGTCACGCGCAGCGCCTGCCTCCAGTCTCGCCCCTACCCTGCTGTGCGCCAGGATGAATGAGTCATGCGTGGAGCCAGGCCACCGTGCCACTACACTTGTGATGAGCATGTCGGCGTCACATATGATTTGGGTATTTATAGTGTGCACATTTTTGCGATTCACATAGACGTATTCATTCAATGATGGTGCCCTTGTGTGGGTGCAGTCGCCATCGCCGTCACCTCTTTGGAGTTCTATCGAGTAGCGCCGGATTCATTTAGGCTCGCATTACGCACAGGAGGACTGTCATTTATATGCTTACCAAAGAGCAAACAGGTCCACATGATCACATATTAATGACAATCTAATTGGTCAATTATTGCCGTTTGATGGAGTGCCTGCATTAGGTGTGCGCATAGGTTAAGTTTGGGGAACAAATCCATATCGAACCATGAATGAGCCGGTTAGAGGACACGTCTAATCTTGCATTGCGATATATGTTTGTGCTGAATTGGCCTAGTAGCCTACATGATTGTGCGTTCATGAACTGTCGCTCTTATTCTCTCCGTCAAACATAGTAATTCACCGACGCACCACCTGCGTCGCCAGTTCCCCCTGTGTTCAAAGAGGGCGTAGAACACCGTGTAAATCGGTACGCCAACTGGAGAGGTGTCCTACAAAAGCGCGGAGAAAGGCGACTAAATTTTCGCCCTTACGGCTTGATAAATCGCAATGTGGGGGGGGCAAATGGCGTACGCCTGAACTCGCGAAAAAGACCGTGTAAAAGAAGGCGTACCTCAATGATAAATGAGGCCCCTGGACTCCCTGTTACTCCTCCTTGAGCTTTGTGCACCTTGTCACCATGTACAGTAACGGGTTGCCTCGTTGTGTGCTGTGTGTTTAAAGGTGCTCAGTTCGATTTCACCAAGTGGGCGTAGATAGTAAAAACCAGCCCAATATTGATTTGTGTACGTGATCTTCTTTTGTCTGACTTTTTTTAGCCGAAGACGGTAGTGTCTTTGCTCCCGGACTATAACTTCTCTCAGCCATGTTCAGCTAACGTTAGCTATATAGGCCTATTCCCAACGGACATGTCTCAAACGTCCATCAAGATGACGCTGCCCCTCTCTTATATACGGTGCCGTTCAGGGGGTGGGGCTCAGCGCCGGGCCGGCTTTGCTCATAATAAAAAGAAATTCTGCATTTGCTCCACAGGCACGACACCGTTGGCTATATTTTCTGTACACATAGTTATGACTCCCCTGGACCTATTTATTCATATATTGGATTTTTTTTTTTTTTACAAAAAGTGCAGTAAATTGAACAGAGCACCTTTAAGAGCATAATGGCTAAGTGACTAAGAGCATAATCTAGTGCTGAAGGCAAAGTTCAAGAATAGCAAACTAAAAATGCAATAGGTGCTTAAAAGGATAGATCGTGGTAGTACTTATTGAAGAGGTGAGTTTTGAGCCTGCGGCAAAAGATGGGCAGTGACTGCTGTCCTGACGTCAGTGGGCAGTTTGTTCCACCCGCATGGCCAGGACAGAGAGGAGCCGTGACTGTGTCGTTCAACCACAGGGGCCTCGGAGTGACAGGGCAACCAGTTGCCCCATGGTAGCAGAGCGTAGTGGTCAGGAGGCGGTATGGAGGTAGGTCTTCGTTATGTTCCCTATGTCCAGTTTTAGATCTGTGTTTGCCTGTTCTTGCCGTTACCCTTTTTGGGTTTCTTTTTTTTACCTGCCTCTGTCTGCTTTTGGGTCCTACCTCTACCGCCTCGCACCCAACCAAGTCTGACTCACACAACGGGGGTTAATGGTCTGAAGTTCTCTCCTATGAACCTGTCTCTCCCCTCCTGCTCTGCTCTCACACTCTTGCTCTCTCCTCACGCTCTCTCCTTCTTCCTCTCCTCTTTTTCTCTCTGACTTCCTGCCTCCTGCCCAGCGATGTTTAACGGTCCGTCTGTGTGGGTGAGGCGACGACTGGAGCAGACTCCATCTCTCTGCTGGGGACACAGAGGGACACCGCCAGGCAGACTCCATTTCTCTGCTGGAGACACAGAGGGACACTGCCAGGCAGACTCCATTTCTCTGCTGGGGACACAGAGGGACACTGCCAGGCAGGGAGACACAGGGCAGGGCTTTCCTGTCCAGTGAACTGAGCAGAGAGCACAGAACGGATGAGCCTGGAGAGAGAGAGAGAGAGGGAGGGAGAGAGAGAGAGAGAGGGAGGGAGAGACAGAGAGGGCGAGAGAGAGGGAGAGAGAGAGAGGGAGGGAGAGAGAGGGAGAGAGAGAGAGAGTATAAACCTGGAGAGATGAGGAGAGACACAGAGAGAGAGAGAGCGAGAGAGAGAGAGAGAGAGAGAGAGGGAGAGAGAGAGTATTATTTTATTTTATTTTTTTACTAGTTTTGACTGGTACGGAATATATCGAGTTTCTTCTTAAACATCATTCCCTCGCTCCCACCTCCTTTTCCCACTTGGTTCCTTTCCTCTACTCCTCCTCCCTCTCTCTTTCCTCTACTCCTCCTCCCTCTCTCTTTCCTCTGTTCCTTCTTTCCTGGGCCTGTTTCACAAAGCTGTGCTGATTTGTGTTCACCGGTAGAGGGCGCTGTCGTCAGCCATACTGGACAGAACGGTGATCCTGTCCTGCTGGCATGAACACAGAATCTCTGACAACTTCAAAACCAACACAACAACAATAACAACAACAACAACACCCCCCAGAGAGGCTACAGGAAAAGCAGCCAGGGATCCTATGCACAGTCACTGCACTAATACTGCAGGGTGTGTGTGTTTGTGGGGTGTGTGTGTGTGTGTGTGTGTGTGTGTGTGCTTGTGTGTATGTGCATGCATGGGTACGTATGTGTGTGCGTGCATGTGTGTGTATATTTGTGTTACAGTAGTGTGTGTGCGCGTGTGTGTGCATGTTTGTGTGTGTGCGTGTTTGTGTGTGTGCTTAGCACACAGGGTGTTGTAATGCGTCTAGTGCAGTAGTTAGTGGGAAGGTGCATGCTCACTTCCCATCTGCCTGCTACCCTCTCGCTTACAGCCTCTTCCCCTGGCTAGCCCTTGTGATGAACGGGGAAGCAGCCTGGGGCCTCATTTATCATTGAGGTACGCCTTCTTTTACACGGTCTTTTTCGCGAGTTCAGGCGTACGCCATTTGCCCCCCCCACATTGCGATTTATCAAGCCGTAAGGGCGAAAATTTAGTCGCCTTTCTCCGCGCTTTTGTAGGACACCTCTCCAGTTGGCGTACCGATTTACACGGTGTTCTACGCCCTTCTTGAACACAGGGGGAACTGGCGACGCCGGTGGTGCGTCGGTGAATTACTATGTTTGACGGAGAGAATAAGAGCGACAGTTCATGAACGCACAATCATGTAGGCTACTAGGCCAATTCAGCACAAACATATATCGCAATGCAAGATTAGACGTGTCCTCTAACCGGCTCATTCATGGTTCGATATGGATTTGTTCCCCAAACTGTACCTATGCGCTGTCCCAAACCCTTCCGCGCTATATGTCACACACTTAATGCAGGCACTCCATCAAACGGCAATAATTGACCAATTAGATTGTCATTAATATGTGATCATGTGGACCTGTTTGCTCTTTGGTAAGCATATAAATGACAGTCCTCCTGTGCGTAATGCGAGCCTAAATGAATCCGGCGCTCAGCAGGGTAGGGACTAGACTGGAGGCAGGCGCTGCGCGTGACGGCTGGCTTGTTGGTGTGTCCATAACCAAGATCCATATTCTTTGTCTTATTTACTTTGAATCTTTATTAGCATTTTCCATCCATACAACGACAATACAATAAAACATAAAAACCTACAATAACAGCTTATGGGTACATCCATCCATGCAGCTTTTTTTTCTTACTCAAATATGACAATTTTAATATTAGTGGTATCATCACACTTCCTTCTATAATCCATCCATTTTTCCCATCTCCCTTCAAACTTTCCTTCCTGCATCCTCAATGCATGCGTGAACCTCTCCCTAACATACATCTCCTCCACAACACCCAGCCACTGCTCCTTGGTTGGGCGTTCCACCTTATACCAAGCCCTCGTTATTGTCTTTTTACTAGCAACCAATAGTACTTTCACTAGGTATCTGTCCCCTCCTTGTACATCATCCCGTGTTATGTTTGCCAAGATATATATTCAAAGCTGATAAGAAGGTGGAGGCCGGCGCGCTGGAGGTGGAGGGTACAACTCGCGGGGGCACGACCGTCAGGTCCAGGACCACTGCAGACTCCCCCTCCTCTGAGTCCCACCCCACGTCAGAGTCTGGAGAAACAATTTCAATCATGTTCCTTGAGTTTGTCTGTGAACTTGATTATGAATTAAACATTTCATTGTGCAGCCATATTCATTTGATATGTTTTTCTGTTGGCAGTCAATTAAATGCTGTGATTTACCGGGTGATTTAGATGAGTCTTAATTTCCCAGAGGGGAAAATGTTTAATGTGTTCTAACATTATGAAGTGGTCATCTGCGTTATTGTTCCCTGTGTTTGGTCCTAATTTAATCATAGCCTACCACAGAATGTTCTCTTTCCTCACAGCCACATGTTATGTCCGTGTATGCCAAATCCTAGATGCACAATACGTAGCTAAAGTAAGCTACTAAGCTGTAGGAGCAAACAGACAAAGGTAGGCTATTAATACCTTCCGAAGAGGATTGTCTTCCTCGCGTGGACCTCACCAACAAGCACATGCACCTCCGTCTCCGAAAAGTTTCTCTTCATTCCGCGTTTTTCCATAAACGTCTTTGTCTGTCCTAATGCTCGACGCTATATTATGTCGGTTCCTTCCGGGGTATCCCCGTTGTGCCGTCATAGTTTTGACCATATATGGTTGGATTTGGGCGTGGAGAGGGCGGAACACGAGGCGCGTGCGCGTACACTCTATTCTCCGCCCGTCTCGGATTTCTCGTGCAGAAAAGGGCATACGACATTTTTGATAGATCCGAAAAGCGTGTAAATATTCTCGTCGTACGCTACATTGTGCATTTTCCGCGTTTTCGTCGTACGCCCTCTTTTACACCAGAATTTACACGCTCTTTGATAAATGAGGCCCCTGGTCCATAAGTCCTTCCCTGCCAGAACACGGCCTCCCCATCACCAAGACTCCTGCCAGGCCTCCTCGTGGCCACACATGGTGACTGGGCGCCTCATGGCCTCAGGCAAACATGGTAGGGCAGAGCTGCGGTGGTCCCCAGAGGTGGGATGTAGAGAACCACAGGGTGGATAGATACTCCCTGTGGCACTTTAAACATGACCACGGTGACATAGCATCTGGAACCACATAATACCTGGAACCCCATAGCATCTGGAACCACATAACACCTGGAACCACATACAGTAACACCCGGAACAAGTCTGGCGACGATTGGATGTCTAGTGATGGAGGCTGGTTTGAATGAGCTGGAAGCCTCTAGTCAAACCCCTACATGTCAGCAGCACAGGGCTAACATGGTCGCCAGCAGCTGGGATTGAGTGGCAGTTGCTCTCTGCAGACCCGTGTGACTATAGCCCTAATTAGGATTGCACAGCTTACCCCAACTGGGGAGGGGCCTAGAAAAGGTGGCCTAAAAATGTCCCACTCAAGCCATTCTGGGATAGGTTAAGGCACCTATCGGGATATTCCACCCTGCGGTCGAAATAAAAAAGCAACAAACCTTAAAGGTATAATATGTAATATGTGGATTACAATAAACATTTTTTCAAAAATAATACATCCATAGGGCTTTGCGAAGGCTGCAGAGTAAAAGTATTGCTTTTCCATAAAAAAATTTTTTTGTCTGAAATTATTACATTATGAAATTTTGACGGCCCGACAATGACACTCTGTTGATATCATACCAGCCAATAGTATTACAGCGTTGGTACTGTGATCAATTGGTGATTGTTCAATACACATGCGCAAGGAAGGTTTGTGTAAAGTGCCCATTGAGAGTGTGCTTCTCCCCGGGTGCCAATTTCCACTGCAATCCTGTGAGACACTGCAAGTCACTCATCATACAGTACCATGTTACAATTGGATGAGGTACTACGCCAAATACTGAAGACTGATAAGATCCTCCTGCTAGGCGACTTCAATGCTAGGGTTGGCCAGAACAACAGGATAAGGTCTGGAGTGCTTGGTGGACATGGTGTTGGCCAGGTCAATGCAAACGGCATGAGACTTCTTACTCTCTGTGCTGAGCATGACCTGACCATAACAAATACACTGTTCCAGCAGGAGAATAACTACTAAACATCCTGGATGCATCCCCGTTCCAAACACTGGCACCTAATAGACTACATCATAGTGAGAAGCAATGACCTCAGCGATGTACTCATAACACGTGACATGAGAGGAGCAGAATGCTGGACGGACCACCGTCTTTTTATTGCCAAACTCCACATCTCTCTCTGCGACCCCCGCTGCGGCTGCAAGGTCCAGTAAGAAGCGGATACACTGCACCCGGCTTGAGAAAGCTGAGGTGAGTAATGGGTTCCGTCGCTCCCTAGCTGAGAAGCTGAGGGATATAGCACCAAGGCTGAACTCAGAGGAGTCTAGAGACCAGAAGTGGGCCTCGATAAGCTTCACACGCCATGAGGCAGCAGCCCAAACAATTGGTTACAGTGGCAAAAAACATCAAGACTGGTTTGATGACAACTCTAACACCATCAAGATCTTACTAGACCAGGGCTCTAAGCTAACATTTTCCACTAGGAGCACAATTTAGGAGCGCAATGAAAATTTTGAAATAACAAATTTTTATTAGCAACACACACATTAGGCCTACTGCCAACAACAATAAACAATGATAACCTGCTCACCATAGGAGCTCTCATCCTCTCCTACTATACTATTCCCACACACTTCATCATGTGCATTGGTCCTAATGAAGACTATACTATTCCCACACACTTCAACGTGTGCATTGGTCCTAATGAAGACTATAGCCTACTATTCCCACACACTTCATCAGGTGCATTGGTCCTAATGAAGACTATACTATTCCCACACACTTCATCATGTGCATTGGTCCTAATGAAGACTATGGCCCAATCCCAATACCCCACTTATCCCAAGCCCCTACCCCTACATTTTGCACGTTCACGCGTAGGGTAAAGTGTCCCATTCCTTTTAGCTTCTAGGGCTAGGGAGCATATCGAGGGCTAGTGGACGTTCAAACAGCCCTCCAAAACGAGGGTTTTCAGATGCTAGCTGAATCCCAATCTGAGTGCGCAAACCACCCTTGCGGCCCCTCGCACTTGCGGCCTGAGGCCTGAGCACTTAAATGACGTCAGCTGGAAGGGCCAGAGGGTGTAGGGCCGTGAATTAAATGGGACAGCATTTCCAGCGGCTCGCCAACGATTCCCAAGCCAGTTTAGCTCAATGCCGCTCCCACTTTGTTTTCATTGGCTTCCGCGTCCCTCCATACAGAGGCTGCTCTGACGCACTCATCAGCTCTCCGCTCGGCTCTGCAAATTGACCGACTGACGTCTGTTTTAATTTAATAATAGTTAAAAAATTATGTTGGGTGGGATATGTTTGCAGCATGTGGATTTCAAGATCAATGTTGTGTTATCGGCAAATGTCATAATTTATGTGTGATGCACTCGGATCCTGACTCGGATGCACTCAAGCACTGTGTCACATGAGACGCGGTGGACTGTGGGTATTTTCTGCTCCTAAGTCCGCAAAATTGCAGACTTTCGGTAAGTGCGCAAAATGGCGGCAGTGGCGCACTTGTGGACCTAGCAATTCCGTTTTGGGACTACCCTGAGCCCTTGTGGACTTAGCGGGAACGCGCATGTAAGGCCACAAGGCCGCGAGTGCTCTGCACTTTCGCCTAAGTGCGCGATTTGGGATTCAGCTGCTGACTTGAAACCGAGGGGGAAATGAAAATTCACACAATGCTTTGCGAACTTAGGCAGGGATATGAAACATAGCTGCCGGTGCCGTGAAAAAACGTGGGAAGAAAGCCCAATATATTCGCAAATAATCATTCAAAAATTGTAAAATCAATGGAAAAGCTTCATTTAATGTAAATGCAAAAGAACATGTCATTGGATCGTTATGGCACGCATTTCAGGAAAAAAATCGCTTTTTACGATGTCAACGGCATTTCATTGCGTTTTGATGTGGATCCAGTAAGTTACTGGTAGGCTAAGGGGCAAAATACAATTGAATGGCCTTTATTTTCTTCATTTTGTTAACGTTATTGGCAGGGGCATTCGGCGTCTACACAGTTGTTTTTGAGTGAGGGCAGCTGAGCTGTCATCGCGTGTCATCACGAGAGTTCTGCCCGTTGCAGGTTGCAGTCGTGGGACTTGTAATAAAAAATAAAATAAAAAAGTTGTGGGACTTGTAGTGTTGTATACGGGTGCGCGAAACTTTGACTCTAGTTTGATCCAATAGGCAAAAAATGCAAGTGAAATGGTTGAAAACAGTACTCGCACAGTGTGCTCCTAAATTATTTTTTCTGATCGCACAAAACTATTTTTAGTCGCAAATGCGAGTAAAATGGTCGCACCTTAGAGCCCTGTAGACAACATGCACAAGGCACACAGGGCAACCTTGAACAACCCCTCATCCAGCCCTATTAGGCAGCAGTGGCATGTAGCTCACAGAAAAGTTCAAAAGACCATGCAGTCCCTGCAAAATGAATGGTGGACAAGGAAGGCTCAAGACATACAGATGTATGCAGATAAAAACGACACACACAACTTCTACAACTCCATAAAATACATCTATGGCCCCAAAAATAGCTGAAACAGGGAGGGTACAAGAACCATCCACCTGCACATCACAAGGGCCTGGGAAGATGAGAACATACCCCAACAGTGGAGGGACGCTAACATCGTTCCCATATACAAGCACAAGGGTGACAAATCCATCTGTGGTAACATCAGGGGGATATCACTCCTTGCTGCTGCTGGCAAGGTGCTGGCCAAGGTGATGCTACTGAGGTTAACAAACATCGTTACAGAACCAATGCTACCTGAGTCGCAGTGTGGGTTTCAGAAGAAGAAGAATACGATCTTTACAGAATGGCAACTTGAATGGAAAAGTGCCGGGAACACCACCAGGACCTCTTCATGGTCTTTATTAACATCTTCCTCCTTCGTGTCACACAGTTTCTACATAAAGAGCTGGAGTATAACAGCGGTGTAGCGGTGGACTTCAGACTGGCCGGAAACCTCTTTAATATCAGGAGGCTACAGGCAACCACTAAACTGTAGAGAGAGCTGCTGTACACAGATGACTGTGCTATTGTTGCCCACTCTCCACAGGACCTCCGGTCCATCCTCGATGTGGCTGTTAGGGCCTCCAGCAGGATGGGACTGGCTGTCAACATCACCAAGACAGAAGTGGTCTGCCAGTGGAGTTCCAGTACCCCGCACACCCTGCCTGCCTTCACCATCAACCACATACCAGTAACAATAACCCCCTCCTACAAATATCTCAGCAGTATCCTTAGTGAGGACTGCAGCATGGACCATGAAGTCCAGAATCGGATCAGGCGAGCGTCAGCTGCTTTTGGGAAACTCCGGCATCGGGTCTTCCAGAATAATAACCTCCACCTGCACACCAGATAACTGTCTATGAAGCTGTCTGACTCACCCTCCTCTACAGCTGTGAAGAATGGGTCACATACAGCCGTCACATCAAGTCCCTGGAGCAATTTCATATAGGATGCCTACAGTGCATCCTGGGTCTTGGGCTCAGACATGTGATCCGGATATCCCAAGATGGGCTGCCCCACAGAGTGCTGTACAACCAACTACACCATGGTCAGCGCCTGGCTGGGGGGCAGAAGAAGAGGTATAAGGACCAGCTGAAGACCTCACTGAGGAAGTGTAACATCAGGCCCGAGGACCCGGAAGCTGCTGCTGCTGACCGTGACTCCTGGCCACAGCGCTGCCGAGAAGGAACCCATAGGCTGGAGGAGGAAAGGATTTTGAGAAGACAACGACAGCGACTCAGGAGAAACACACCCATGAATGCCAGTACTACCACCACCAACGCAATAACTCACACATGCCCAACCTGCAATAAAATATGTGGCTCCAGGATTGGACTCTTCAGCCATCTCAGAACCCACCGTTAAGGAGAAAAGTGGACATCGTCATCGGACTCGATGGACAACCATAAACAATTAAGTAAGAAAGTGTGTGTGCGTGTGTGTATTTGTGTTACAGTAGTGTGTTTGTGTGTGTCTGTGTGTGTATGTGTGTGTGTGCATGTGTGTGTAATCTCTAGGAGAAGATGACACCCTCTCCAGTGTCAGTAAACACTGATCATAAACCTCAAACTCATCAAGGAGTGATGCTTCTAATCCCCTCCCTCTCTCTCTCCCTTTCTCTCTCTCTATCTCTCTCTCCCTCTCTCTAACTCTCTCTCTCCCTCCCTCTCACTCTTTCTCTCTCTCTCTCTCTCCTGTCTGTGTGTTCAGGACGCTGGGTTATTGCTGTGGTCTGTAATCATTTCTGTGCTATACTGACCGCGTGCTCTGAGAGACAAAGAAAATTGATTTTTAATGAAAAATGTCACAAAATGTCTGACAGCTTTATTTAAGCCCTGTACTGATGGATGCGAGGGAATATAATTAGTTTTGATTTTTATTGTATCGGGTTGCAATTTTATCCCAAGAGATATGTGAATAAAACAAATATTCCATAAAATGACACACGCTCTCTCTGTCTGTCTGTCTGTCTCTCTCCCTCTCTCTCTCTCTCACTCGCTCTCTCTCTCTCTCTCTCTGTATTCATTTCCGGTTGAACTCTCAGCTCTTCTGCATATTATCGTTTTCACACTGTATTCATGAGGTTTCACACTGTATTCATGAGGTTTCACACTGTATTCATGAGGGTTTCACAAATCATTCTTTATACATGTAAAGCACAGTGATGACGAGTTTACACAGACACAAACATCAACAGAATAAATGCAATATACAACAATAACACCACCAACAACAACAATAATAATAATAATAATAATAATAATAATAATTAAAAACAGTTACAGGTCCCTAAAGGTCCCTAAATTCGAAATGGGTCTTTTCTCCAACACAACCAGACACACAAAGACCCTTTTTTGTTAATCCTCAGAGAACAGATACCTTGAAAGAGACAGTCGTCACATTCCCATCTCTCTCTCTCTCTCTCTCTCACTCTCTCTCTCTCTCTCTCTCTCTCTCTCACTCACACACACACTAGTGTTGCACGATATACCGGTACCAAAGGTCTACCGCGGTGCCAAAACGTGACGGTGCCAACTTTACTATAAGCTCTATACAACGGTACTACCGTGGAATACGGTACTACCGTTGAACACGTCAGGGGGACAATGTTACCTCTGTTCCCAAATTCACTGGTTTCTGCTAATGAGCAGACTGGCTCGCGACACCGTTGTGCAGCTCCCAATTTGTTGATTCGCGCACACATCTCCGCAGTCACTGGCTCGCGACACCGTTGTGGCAGCTCCCAATGTGTTGGCTCGCGCATGCATCTCCGCAGTCACAATATATATTGACGTTATCTATGTATGTCTGGGCACGAGCCAGTCTGGTTCTCAGTAGGCTATCGTAATGTCAGAAGCGTTCCCTAGCTCTGAGTCTGCACCATCAAATGTAACATTATTGAAGAAACATAACTCTAAAAGTTTAATATGGAACTACAGTATTTGGGTTTTAAACCAGATAAACAAGGAAACGCTATAGATGATGGCCGTCCGTTGTGCAGGCGATGCGGCAATGCCGTATAGGCAAAAGAAGTCAACACATCAAACTTAATAAAGCATCTACAATCTCGTCATCCAGACCTTGCACTGGAATACAGACGAGCCAATGAAGTTAGTATGACTTTAGCAGTGTTCTTGCCATTAGCTAATATTACAATTTATTTATTTATTCTCACCAAATCAATGTCTAATCATCCTTATAAAAAGTCACAACA
This sequence comes from Borostomias antarcticus, assembly GCF_949987555.1. Lineage (NCBI taxonomy): Eukaryota > Metazoa > Chordata > Actinopteri > Stomiiformes > Stomiidae > Borostomias > Borostomias antarcticus. The sequence continues at coordinate 6,592,982 of NC_140237.1, forward strand.
TTGGCCACATATCCAAGATGTAGTATGATTTTTTTCAGAATGTTATCTAAAAAATTGAATTTTTTAAAATATGTTTAATTCTGTCCTCTGAAACCAACACTTCATAGAGAGAAAACTACGTTACCCACAATCCAACGCAAGCTCCACGAATCGGAGACATCGCTGTTGGCAACCCTACCCAACCCCCGCCGAGGATTACAATGACTAAATCGATTGATTGGCAACTGACTGAGTACACAGCTGCTGAAGTTAATGTTCAATTATGAAAAAAAAAGCTAACAAAACCTGTAACCCACATTTTTCAATCAATTAACACTAAAGTTGCTACACTGGATCTTCAAACTGTCATTCACAAACTCATTGACCAGATTATTGAATTATCAAAATTGAGTTTACAATGCATCAAAATGTTTTACTTATTATTATTATTCTCCATCTTCCACTGAAGTCTAACTTCCTGTGGTCAAAAAATCACCAAAATTTGCACATAGCTCCAGTACTATACCCAAAGTCCTCAACCTGCATTGTAGGTCAATAAAGCTGAAGGTGGCGCTACAGCAACAGTCTAAAGTTTAAAACTTTAAAAAATCAAAACAAATCAGCCATAGGTGCCATCACTGTAAAACCACCACGTGAATGTAGTCCCAAGTGAGACAAAACTTTCATACACTCTGAGCTTGCAGGAATTTTGATTATTATTATTATTCTCCATCTTCCACTGAAGTCTAACTTCCCGTGGACACAAAATCACCAAAATTTGCACATAGCTCCAGTACTATACCCAAAGTCCTCAACCTGCATTGTAGGTCAATAAACCTGAAGGTGGCGCTACAGCAACAGTCTAAAGTTTAAAACTTTAAAAAATCAAAACAAATCAGCTATAGGTGCCATCACTGTAAAACCACCACGTGAATGTAGTCCCAAGTGAGACAAAACTTTCATACGCTTTGACCTTGCAGGAATTTTGAAGTCCATCACTCTGATTTCTTCATAAACTGTAAAACCTATCAAACCTATCAACTCCCACATTTTTAGTTCAATTGACACCAAAATTGATCTACTGTATCTTCAGACTGTCCTTACCAAACGATCCTCACAGATTTTTGAAATATGAAAAATTGAGCCCACAGCACATCAAAACGTTTTACTGTTAACAGTTCTGTATACAGTTCCTATTAATTCTCACCAAATCAATGTCTAATCATCCTCATAAAAAGTCACAACATTGGCCACATATCCAAGATGTAGTATGATTTTTTTCAGAATTTTTATCTCAAAAATTGAATTTTTTAAAATATGTTTAATTCTGTCCTCTGAATCCAACACTTCATACAGAGAAAACTACGTTACCCACAATCCAACGCAAGCTCCACGAATCAGAGACATCGCTGTTGGCAACCCTACCCAACCCCCGCCGAGGATTACAATGACTAAATCAATTGATTGGCAACTGACTGAGTACACAGCTGCTGAAGTTAATGTTCAATTATGAAGAAAAGCAAACAAAACCTGTAAAAATTAATAAACATATCTCATCCCACATTTTTCAATCAATTAACACCACACTTGCTACACTGGATCTTCAGACTGTAATTCACAAACTCATTGACCAGATTGTTGAATTATCAAAATCGAGCTTACAACGCATCAAAATGTTTTACAAATGTTTTACGATACGAATGTACAAAATGAACATTGGAATGTCAACTTTCTTGTTGTCCTATTCTCTCGCTTATTGCTCCTAAACTTGTCGGAAATTGCCTGGCCCCGCCTCATCGCTGCGTAGCAGCTTTAATTTGGTATGTTTTTTTCTAATTCGTAGGGCCTGGCGAGACTAGGCTGCTCGATTTGGCAATTGCGTGCCAGGATCCCAGCGGTCTCTAAACCAGTAACCAAGCACTGGACAGTGAATAGACCTGGTGTCTATCTGGTCTCTCCTCTGACGGTTACTGATTCTCTATCATGGAGAAAGATCACATGATCAGGATGGCGAAGCCAGGTTAGGGATATGTGCTATTTAAGTGCAAAAATGTGTTTTTTATATAAAAGGTGTGTGTGTGTGTGTGTGGGGGGGTTGATCGAAAACTGTCTTCACTTCAGTGAGTAATGAAAATATATTATCTGTAGATAGTAGGAGCAGACTGAGTGAAAAGAAGCGAATGGAGAAATGTATGGTCCCTGTCAGGGTGTTGGTCAGCTCCTGCCTGGACCAGAGCTAGCAAGTAGCCTAGCATTTATTAGCGTGTCGTTCATCCTATCAGATTGGGGTCAATTGACTTCTTTATCTCTAAAACTCACCGAACTGACCTAATTTCCCCCCACTGTCTTAACTGTGGTAGTTTGTTCCAGGATGCAGGGGGGCTGATGTGGAATGCTAACTTCTAGCTAATAGGAAGCTTTCTTGGTTTTAGGAACCTCTTTTCTTTCTCCACTTGTTATGACTAGGGGCTTAAGGGTCATGGATTGTGTTCTCTCTGAGCTTCGCATGGGTAAAAGGAATGCCTGTAAGTAGGTTGCTAATCATCTCTGGTGGAATTAGCGCTGTGCTACTCCACTTAACCTTGTGAAGTAAAGTTATGTCACCTGGCACTCCACCACACAATCCCTCCTCACAAATGAGTGCATTAAATAGGTCAGACACGAAACTTGGCTAGTGTGACTTAACAGCATAAGTGCATCCCAAGCCTATGGTGTGTTAGCATGTACTCCATAGAGAAATACAACAGAACAATTGAACAGAATTGAAGTTGCAGTGATGCAGTTATAAATAAGAGTAAAGTGCTTCAATACAGGCCATAACTGTGATACTTTTTTTTCTCACAAAAATATGTCAAATCCCATCAATATTTACAAAAGCGAGCGCCATTTGGAATTTTAAACTTTTTGTAAACTGTTCTAATATCAACATGACATGAATAACAGGCTCTTTCAAATGCTCCTAAATTATATTTCTGCAGATTACTGAAAATAGTACACCTGTGTTTAGCAATATACAAGCAAATGGAGGGCAATGCACAAACTATTATGACTCTACAATAGAACTAAACTATTATGACTCTACAATAGAACTAAACTATTAGGACTCTACAATAGAACTAAACTATTAGGACTCTACAATAGAACTAAACTATTAGGACTCTACAATATAACTAAACTATTAGGACTCTACAATAGAACTAAACTATTACAACTCTACAATAGAACTAAACTATTAGGACTCTACAATAGAACTAAACTATTACGACTCTACAATAGAAATTAACTATTACGACTCTACAATAGAACTAAACTATTATGACTCTACAATAGAACTAAACTATTATGACTCTACAATAAAACTAAACTATTACGACTCTACAATAGAAATAAACTATTACGACTCTACAATAGAAATAAACTATTACGACTCTACAATAGAACTAAACTATTACGACTCTACAATAGAAATAAACTATTACGACTCTACAATAGAAATAAACTATTACGACTCTACAATAGAAATAAACTATTACGACTCTACAATAGAACTAAACTATTACGACTCTACAATAGAAATAAACTATTACGACTCTACAATAGAAATAAACTATTACGACTCTACAATAGCTGCAACGACAAAGGAATGCCAGGAATATCATCAATAGTAACGTTGGTATAGCAACAGCATTGCCACACATTTCGGGACACATTTGGCAGCTGGACACTTTTTGGCATGATAGCTGCACTCTCCAGATTACCATGCTTAGCCAAAGTTCTGGAGACCTTGGTAAATAACCAATTGAAATATATTCTTTCAAGTCACTCAGTTTTAAGTACTCACTAATCTGGATTCAGAGCTAATAACAGCACTTCTGCTGTTATTCTTGTTACTAATGACATAATCTCGGCATTAGACAACAAGAAACATTGTGCCGCCCTCTTTGTAGATCTTTCAAAAGCATTTGATACAGTTGACCACTACCTGCTTTTAAATAGACTATCTAGTATTGGTTTGGATAGAGGTGCTTGTGATTGGTCTCAGGACTATCTGTTGTCTAGGTGTCAGTGTGTGAAATTGGGTAACACTCGATCTGATTTCTTGTCTCTAGCTAAAGGTGTGCCCCAAGGCTCAGTGTTGGGTCCTGTCCTTTTCACCATCTATATTAATGATAATATCTCTACACTAGCTGGCTGTCATGCTCATCTATATGCTGATGATACAGTTGTCTATTGTATTGCGGATACTGTTCAGGAAGCCATTGAGAACCTGCAGCTTTCTTTTTATGTGCTGCGAGAAGCTCTCACCAATCTGAAACTAGTCCTTTATCCTAGAAAATTCTAAGTTTATCTTGTTTTCTAGAGCCAGGATTACTGATTATGATAGGCTTCATTTACTAACGGCTAATGGCTGGACGATAAACTCTCATTCAAGTTTCATGTAGACTGTCTAGCCTCTAAGCTGCGTCAGAAAATTGGATTCCTGTACAGAAACCGTTCAAGCTTTCCTATGTTCAGCAGGAAGAGAATTATTCAAGCTGTCTTCTTATCAGTATTAGATTATGGTGACACAATCTATAGACATGGTTCTTTGACTACCCTGAAACCCCTAGACTCTGTCTACCATTCCGCCCCAAGATTTATTATGAGTGATAGATATGACACCCACCACTGTATTCTTTTTGATAAGGCTGATCTCCTCTCTCTGAAAGGTGTAACTATCACTGGTATTTGTTTATTTTCAAAGCCATTATTGGTAAACTTCCACCATACATCTCATCTCTGTTGGACTGGAATCGAACGATTGGCTTGTTTTCAGGGTTCCTCGTGTGCATTCTGAACTCAGTAGATCTTCTTTTAGTCAATTTTTAGTCCAGTACTCTACAACAGACTCTAAAGCTTGAGGTACTTCCTTCAGTCGTAGAGTTTAAATCCTTGGCTCTTGGCATTTGTACTTCGACCTGTAATTGTTTTCAATTATTATTATTATTGTATATTTTATTTATTCTGTTGTTATTTGTGTATCTGTGTGAACTCGTCAACACTGTAAATGAGGGAAACCTCAGTGCTATAAATAAAGGTTTGAAATTAAATACATGCCAGGTGGTACAGTAGCCTACAAATGTAAAATTCCTCCAAACCCTTACAGGCAACCCAGAGAACCATATGCAGAAAGCCCCCAGCACTGGTCAATGTGAATGTGATAGCAGAGACTGACAGAGCATATGGTGGAAATGCTGGTACTGATACCCATATGGTAGATGGTACTGTGTACCCACTGTCTTATTCTTAGTTCATGAACATTGTGATTCAAAATGACAATCTCTTGTTTTGGGATTATGCACATATGAACATTTGTGGTAAATGTGGTGGAGGTGGATAGATGAGGAATATTTTGATTGATATTACATTTTTTCCTATGTAACCGAGATGAATTGATTGAGCTCACTCATCAGCATAAATACCACCCACACCATCAAATTGCTAGGTTTTCGGTGGCATAGCTGGCTAAAGCAGTGTTTACCGGAGGTGGTCATGTAAATCAGAGGACCCAGGATTGAACCCAGTGAGGCTGGATCATCTGAATATACCAATCACAAACACATTAGGGTACATTACAAAAACCTTGTCTCATTTTATTTTACAGCCTAGTTCAACATACCAGAAATCCAAATGTGTCAATGGATACCTACAACAATGAACCCAAGGAGAGGACCAGATATAGGTGGTCAAGTAAATCAGTGTGTAGGTCAGGAGACCAGCGTAGGTCTCCCTGCAAGTCAGGAGACCAGTGTAGGTCTCCCTGCAGTGGGAGACCATCCACTGTCTCACTTTGGAGCTGAGTGCACCTTCCCAAGAGAGAAGGAACCCTTACTGTGGTGCTAAACCAAAAAACATATACTTGAAAAACGCAGTCCAAAGGCTGACTAGGCAGAAATGTTAGTAGACTGTTTGGATGGCCAAAATAAACTGGGGAAATTGAGGCACTGTCCCTGTTACGCTTTTTGAGTCTACCTATATATCTTACGATGTGTATTTTTCCCCCCAAATACACTCTTGATGCCTCACTCTGTTCTGAGACTCTAACTAAATGAGAATTTCCACCCAGCTGCCGCTGACATCATCAAGAAGTGTGATGTCAACGGTGCATCACACTGATGGTGTGATGTATGCAAACACTCATGCAGGTGTCATGACACTTCTAAACGGGATACAAGTTGCTTTTGTAATTAAATCGAACAGTTATAGTCATTCTACAGATACATTTTCTCTGTAGAATGACTATAACCTTTCGAGACAGTCGAGGATTGTGACTGCTGGTGGCACTTGTCTCACTGTGACTGGGATGGAGAGTCGGCTCACTTACTCTAGACAAATTCACTTATTAGTCACTTTGGATAAAAGCTTCTTCTGAATGAATAAAATGTGAATGTAAATGTAATTACTTTATGCATAGGCTATTCAGGCTACTACTGTTAACCTGCTAATTCTGGGGATATTGTACACATAGCAACCACATTTTCACAAACTGAAGATGTGCGTTCTTTCCACTTGAGCGTATCCATAGATCTATAGACCATCGTCATTTCTCTTGAGCTTATCCATAGATCTATAGATCTATCGGCATTTGTCTTAACACTCAAAAACCAGAGTGTGGAAGTCATCTATGTAGGCCTAAGGAAAATCCCCCTCCAAGCATGTTTCAACTTCTCAATTATAATTATTTCTTTATTATCCTGGATTTAGCATTTTAAGAACCTGTTAAAAGTCAATTAACTATAACTAGTAACTGCCATTTTGTCCGCTTTTATAAAAATGTGACTTAGAGGCTTTAATGTTGTTTAATAAAAATACGGTAACTTATATTAAGAATATAAACAGAAAATGACAAGGGTGAGGAAGAGTTACAGGCTACAAGCTGATTGAAAGCATGCAATATACCTGAGAGAATCTCTCTATTGGTAGTATTCTCTTCTTCCTTAAACCTCCCAGTCAACCAGGGGTTGCTAATATACACATAGCCAAAGATTACATGTCTTAAAGAACAGCTCTTATTATTAACATGGGTTTACCTCTTGCATAAAACATTAATAGTATGGCTGGTCCTCAAAGCAGATTTTTGGTACAGTATAAAACCAGGAAATTGTCTGTCCTCTGAATGGAGCATTCATATGTATGTGGGTATGGATTGATAAACTGTACCCTTGCATGCACGTTAAATGCAAGATCATGTGTTATGTACATGCTATAGCTATAATAAATCATCCTGGGGGTGAGATATATTGTCATTTGCAGTTGCATGTATGGTTGTGTTATATACACTAGATATTCTGATCAGGGCTTAAAAACGAAATTATTTTTCAATCGGTTCGCTCCGAGCAGAACCAGCATATTTAACGTTTCCGTTCTCGTGTTCCGCCACCAACATAGCGTTCCTGAACCGGTTACGAAAAATAACGTTCCGTTCACCGTTACGGGGGTGTTAGCCTATTAAGACTCTATAGGCCTACAGTATTTCTTGTAAGGTATAACCTAATCAACAAGTTTAGGGTTGTGGTGGCCTTATTGCCAACAATATTAGCCTTGGTGATGTGTGCTGTAGTGTAGCCTTGTTGATTATTTTACAAGAAATACGTAACATTAGTCCTATTCCCGTATGCCCTTAATCCACACCGTAAACTATGCGCAGGTTTATCATAAGTCATCATCATAGCTCATCATCCTTTTAAAAATATTTTCTTGTACTGTTGCTGCAAGCTATTTTATTCTGCGCCTGTAGGCCTATTGTTTGTTTTTATTTCGTTTTATAATGTTTTATGTTATTTAAATAATTAGTCACCTCATTCATTCATCTGCGCAATCCCTATTGTTTATGCTGCGTTCCTTTTGTATGGGAGCTCCAGATTTGGCGCCTATACGCGTAATACGTAGCCTATCGTCTGGCATCCGCGGTCCTTAATATTATAGTAATTTAACTTATGCTATTCAATGATCAGGGTTGCACGGCACATTGTCACTAAAGTGTGCTCATATTAATTAATGTAGCCTAATCATTTGATTTGTGAAAGTCAAGACGTGACGGAAATCTGTGCAACAATAGGCTATATAGGGTTAGATTCTATATAGCCTCTAGAATCTATAGACTAGATTCTAGAGGCGCGCTCGCTTTCACAGCCTAATTGCCGAGTTGAACTCTGAAGGAGGCAGACCATTAAATTAGCAAAACAGGTTTATGCATACTAGTATACATCCAAGCAACTGTCACAAAGTACTCCGTGTTTTAAATAGCCAAACCATACTTGGAGCGAGATGCGCAACGAGTGAAAATTGGCTTCCGCTGAATGTTGGTTATAAAGATAGAGGAACTTTATTGCCAGGGGCGGTTCCGGGGGGGGGGCAGCCTAACAATGAGCTTGGACCCCCCTTTGGCCCCCTCTCCGACCGAAGATTCTATATATTCATAAGAACTATAGATTTTTTGATTTGTTTGTTTTTTTGCGATGATGGCTTTGACGCGAAAGCGGATCGCTCAACAATCTAGATCTGGATCTATAAACGAGGGCTCAACACTCTAGTTGGACCCATTAGAGCGTTACACTGACAAACACGTTCGTGCCAAATGATTCGTGCTGGCAGCTGACACGCGAAGAAACGGGAGGCAAAGAAGCAATTATCACGAAGAATCAAAGGTGAGCAAAACTATTTAATTTGTTTTATTGTTACAATGTACGGTTTATGATATTGTTGACTAACATAAGTAATAATTTACCAACCTTTTAACGTTAGTCTGAATTGACGGCATGCTAGTTAGCTATTGTAGCTTGCTATACATTACTAGCTAATGTTAGCTAAGTTAGTTTCCATCAGTTTTGCTAGCCCATAGCAAAAAATCTGTTGCTCATCTGTTGTTCATTCTGATCTCTTGAGACTAACTGGAGCTTCTCATTTTTGAGTCTTTCTGTGATCATTTGTGTCTGAGCTACTTCTCCGAAGGGTCCCTTCCCTACTAACACACGCAGGTTGCGCAAACGTTCTACATACGGCCGCTATAGGTGACGATTCATCTGCGCCACGTGCGGAAATTACGCGGCCATTTACCGAAACTGGCGCTCTCCATCCGCAGACCCCAGGCAATGAGTCTGTCACGTTCAACCTCCTTTAACCGCAAGAACGTGACAGACTTCTACAATAACCTGGCCTCTGTGTACTCTCGTTACCTGCTGGAAGCCCACCAAGTGTGGAATATGGACGAGACTGGTACCACCACAGTCCAGGTGACAAAAAGGCCTAGAACTATATACAATATAATGAACTATATACAATGAACTATATACATGAATTATATACAATGAACTATATACATGAACTATATACAATATATGAACTATAAACAATATATACATGAATTATATACAATATATACATGAACTATATACACAACATGAACTACAGTATTTCATATAAATAAATAAATAAATCTACAATAAATAACTTAACTATATACATATTTACAGGTGCCTGACAAAATCATCGCCGCCAAGGGGAAAAAGCAGGTGGGAGCGATGACCTCTGCAGAGAGGGGGACGCTGGTTACCCTGGCCATGGCTGTCAATGCCCAGGGCAACAGCACTCCCCCACAGTTTGTGTTCCCCCGGAAGAAGTTCCAGGACCACTTCATCCGCGACGGTCCCACCGGCTGCGTGGGGACAGCCAGTGGCTCGGGGTGGATGCAGGAGCAGGACTTCCTGGTCTTCCTCCGCCACTTTGTCCATCATTCCAGGGCTTCGCCAGAGTTCCCCCAGCTCCTGCTCCTGGACAACCATGCGTCCCACCTTTCAATCGAGGCAATTGATTACTGCCGAGCCAATGGGGTGATCCTCCTCTCCTTCCCACCCCATTGCTCCCACAAGCTGCAGCCCCTGGACCGCAGTGTCTATGGTCCGTTGAAACACTACGTTAATACGACCATAGACTGGTGGATGAAGGCCCACCCAGGGAAGACGGTGTGCATTTATGACATCCCTGGTAAGATAACATTCCAGGCAAGATTAAGATAAGATTGTGGTCTTGCTAGAGCAGCATAGTTTACTGTATACTGTAGTAGCCTACCAAATCTATACAAGATATAGGCCTACATGCTAACAGTTAAGGAAAAAATTAGTGTCCAGTGTTCAATGGTCAATGTCATTCCTTGTTATGCAGGTATTGTTGCCGCGGCCTTACCTCTGGCTGCAACAAATTTAAATATCATCGCTGGGTTCAAGTGCACAGGGATATGGCCCTTTAATCCAGCCATCTTCACAGAGGCAGATTTCTCCCCGTCATTTGTGACAGACCGCCCTGCACCTCCTGTCACCGAGCCAGCTGCCTCTTCCCCAGCATGGGCCTCACCTGCCAGAGAGCCAGCATCATGTGTGTTATCAATTTATCCTTTTGACAAGTCTACTCCTTGTCCTTGTGTAAGCTATGTGGTACATGAAATGTCCACAAGTGGATGATAAAAGTATCATGTATCTATCTATCTAGCTGCAGCGTGGGCCTCACCTCCTGCCCGTGAGCCAGCAGCTGCAGCGTGGGCCTCACCTCCTGCCCGTGAGCCAGCAGCTGCAGCGTGGGCCTCACCTCCTGCCCGTGAGTCAGCAGCTGCAGCGTGGGTCCCCCCTCCTACCAGAGAGAGAGCAGCTGCAGTGAGGGTCCCCCTTCCTGCCAGAGAGGAATTTTGCAGCTGGTATCCTGGCACCAGCAGAGGTGTGACAAGCAGAAATGCTTTGCAGGAAATTACATCAACCTGTCTAAACTAATGTGTTATCAACTTATCAAGTCTAATAATTATGTCCTTGTGTGAGCTACATGGTCCATGAAATTTCCTCTAGGGAATGATAAAAGTATCATGTGTCTATCTATCCATCTATCTAGCAGCAGCGTGGGCCTCACCTCCTGCCCGTGAGCCAGCAGCTGCAGCGTGGGCCTCACCTCCTGCCCGTGAGCCAGCAGCTGCAGCGTGGGCCTCACCTCCTGCAAGAGAGACAGCATCATGTATGTTATCATTTTCTAATGTCTAATAACTGTCCTTGTGTGAGCTACATGTTGCATGAAATTTCCCCTAGGAGATGATTAAAGTATTATCTATCTATCTATCCATCTGTCTAGCAGCAGCGTGGGTCTCACCTCCTCGCCAAGAGCCAGTGGTAGTCCACCAGGTGGAGCAGTTGGAGGTGTGGGGCCCTGTCTGTCCTGGGCAGCAGGAGCACACCATCCCGAGTCCTTCAGCATATGAAGAGTGTGGTCAGCCAGGTGACCTCCTCTCCAACGCCGGGTCACCTCCAGGTCGCCTCCTCCCCAACAAGCTCTTCAGCCCTGTGGCAGTAAGGCCTTTCCCGAAGGCTGAGCCCAGAAAAGCCCAGGCCAAAGGGAGGAAGCGGAGGACAACTGCCATATTAACTCCATGCTAGTCTCGCCTCCCAAACGTCAGTGACGTTAGCCTAGCTAGCTAACGTTAGCTCTCTAACCCCATGCACCATCCAGTCAAAATACAACATTTAATGCAACATATTGAACACGATGTTATATTATTTACCATGGGATTTCACAGGATGCTGCTTGTTAACCGAGTTATGTTAGGCCGACACAGTTCACTTGCTTATTCGACAAGCGGGCCACGCAGGGTGGGGGGGGGGGCTTACCAGAAGTCGACTCGTCTCGGTGAGCTGTTGCTTTGGTCTGTACCATAGATAACCATGACGACATTATGAAATGTCCTGTCATTATGAAAAGAGTCAACATGAAATAAATAAGCAGTCATTATGAAAAGAGTCAACATGAAATAAATAAATGTGACATTATGAAATAAAGTGTCCTTCGGAAAAGTACCATTATGAAATAAATAAAAAGTGCAATTTGAAAATAAAATGTGAAATATGAAATAAAACATACATTATGAAATAATATTTCATATTATTTGTTTGTATTTTATTTAATTATTTAGCGATTTCACAATTTACCTATTTATTTATTTATATTCCTGTATTTATACATATGATTATTTATATAATGAAGGGATATTTATTAATTAATTATTGGCACATTTGGTATTCCATCCCTACTAACACACGCAGGTTGCGCAAACGTTCGACATACGGCCGCTATAGGTGACGATTCGTCTGCGCCGCGTGCGGAAATTACGCGGCCATTTACGGAAACGCGAGATCTGCCGTTTAGTAGCCGCTACGTAAGAACGACACGTCATTCCGAAGTTGCGGCCGCGTGCAAAGAACGCACGTGATCACGTGGGCAGGAACCTCCGTTATAAACTCACTTGGCTGACACTAGATTAACAGGTATTTATATGACTTGGTCTGCACGTCTTTTTCGCACGGTGCAAATACGGTGCGGCCGCGTGCAAAAAACGTGGGCAGGAACTTCCGTAATAAACTCACTTGGCTGACACTAGATTTACAGGTATTTATATGACTTGGTCTGCACGTCTTTTTCGCACGGTGCAAATATGGTCACTTACTGACCACTGGCTATATTTAGCATTTGCAGTACCACTGGCTATATTTAGCATTTACCAGTACAAAAACGAATTAATGCTATATGGGGATATAGCAGCAAGCATTATGATACAAACCAATATAAGACTGAACACCATTAACAGTTTAGAACATTTTATTACACAAAGTACATTACAAATTAAAAGTATACATATTTACAAGGATGAGGTTTACGGTCTGTCACATTACGCATAGCCAGAAAAGCAAAAAAAAGCATGTACAAGCTCTGGCTAGCAACCCATTATCTGACAATTGCAAAAGTTCTAAAAACAAAAATGAAACAGTGCGCATTCTGTGGCAGGCAGACCGGGAACAGACCGTTGTATCCCACAAAAAAAAGGTTAAAATTTACAAAAACTATTTACAAAAAAGGCATCCATCCTGGCAGGCTGGAAAGGCAGGTTTAGGGAGACGGGCTGGGGGTCACCCACATCTGAATCGAGGGTCTGGGCAGAAGAGGTCATCCTCATCTGAATACTCCACTGTGGTCAGGGCTGGAGCTGCGGTCAGGGGCTGGGCTGGGGAGGTCAGCTGGGCTGGAGCAGATGCCTAAGGACATAATGAAATGGCTGTAAAAGCAAGTCGCATACGTTCATTGGAAGCGTGCCATGTCACTGGATACGAGAAAATTAACTGCCTGACATCACATACCTTTTTGCATCGAGCAGGGGCATGTTTCAGCATCTCCTGCAGCTGGGCAGACACCTCCGTCACAGTGGTGCTTGGCTTACAGGCCATAACTGCACCTTTTAACCAAAAAGGGAATGGTTTCAATGCACATGGCATGAAGCAAAGACAATGTATTATTTTGCGAAAATATGAACAATCCCTTACGTAATATGACATTGTAGATTGTCATATTCTTCAGAGGCTTCTTCCCCCTCTTCCCATGGACGCTGTAGACACACCACACTCTGTGTATGGCAATGACTGACAGCACCCGCCGGACCACATCTGGCAGATCTTTGCCGCCAATGGAACTCAGATATCGTGTCTGCAAAACATAAAGACAATCATTTACTTTTACATTTCCTTAACACTTCTCTGCAAAAATAAGGAACAAAGTTCTGCCTTGAAGTTACTCACCATCTTCCTTTGATGATCCTTGTCCTTCAGCTGCTCCTCCAAGACCAGCAGCTCCTCCTCCGTTTTAGCAGGGTGCAGGTCATCCAGTACTGCTCCCCGATAGCTGTCTGCAGACTCGCCGGACAGTCTCTGCTCCAGTCTCTGCTCCAGCCTCATCATTGTCTGTGCCATCTCCCTCAGACTCTGCATGACGCTGGAGAACTGCTGACACATCATCCTCTGGAAGTCTGGATATTAAACACAGATGTGGCTATAAGTAATTGTACGGTCCCATAATGGATATTCAGCTCAAAGTATATCCCTACATGCAGCATGAAGTAGTTCACAAAATTCAGCATACCAGCATCTGCAGAGCTTGATGGCAACCCTGCTGGAGCTGTTGGTCTCACAGGCGATGGCATCAGAGAACTACCTGAAAACCAGAGGATAAAGGGATGAGCAGGAAACTATGGTGCTGGCGGCGTAGTGATTCTGGCATAAGGGGAAGAATCAACTCGACATGAGACATGTCAGACCCTGACCTGGTCTGGCCGGGGTGCTAATCGCTGATGCATGCTGCTCGTGCCTGGACGTCTGAAGGGCTGAAGGGCCTGGGCTCACAGCGCCTTGGCTCAAAGGACCCGGGCGATGAACATCTACTGCCGAGATGTGAGATGAGCGAATTAGTGAACTGAGTACATGAGTCTTCAGACAGTCCTGAGTTAACTGTAAGTGTGCAAATATGCATAGACATTTCACCAACACAAACATGCATGGATACCTGCATTGATAACTGGCAGAGCAGGCCTTCCGGCTCTGGCACCTGGCATAGCTGGTCTGGTCTGAGTTCTGCCGACCGGCTGCCTGGGCACTGGAACATATAGTAGAGGTAAATTAGCTCAGATTAGTCAACTCAAGTAGTACTCTTTTGGGACTGTTGAATGCACTTTATTATATTACCTTCGTCACTGGAGTCATAGCGTGTGTTGCGCTGTCTCTTCCTTGTGTCTTGGGAGTTAATCCATTGATGACTGCTGCTCAAACACCTTCGCCAAGGCACTGGCTACTTCATAATGCTCTGTGTGTTCCTCAGCAGAGAGAGGTTGTCATGGCTCCTCTTGATGTGCTTGTGGAGGTAGATCTGGGAGGTATAGGAGAATGGGCACTCAGAGCAGGAGAACAACCAAGTCTTGCACAGCAATGAGAGAGACCATTAAAAAGGATTATCTCACCTGTAGTACAAGTTCAAATATAGAGTGATTATACGTCATTGTAAATGAGAGCTTACTCTCAATTGATTCACGAGGTTAAATAAAGATTGAATGAATATGTAGCTAGTGGGGGGTTACAACCACACAACTGTGGAGAGAGAATGAGACACTTGGTTCCCTCCTCTACTGGTGTTCATGGCCATGGCCACACACCTGGAATACTCCAACCCTGATTTAAAGGCATAAAAGTGGGGAACACATTCTTGAGACGGTTCCTAAAACTGGAGGGAAAAAAAACGGGAAAATGATCTTACCTCTCCTCATCACTCACTTCTGCATGGGGCTGAGCTCTACCCTGTCAGCAGTGGCAATACATGGGATAGCGGCTCAGCACACAGGAGAACTGCACAGAGAGGAAGGAGGAGAGAGAAAACCAACAACAAAAAAGGCAAGAAGGGTTAATAACTGAGCGAATCTTGCAAGTTTGCACTACAGGGAAGCAATTGCTCAATTTCCCTGATATTGTGGCGTCACTGGCGTCAGTGATGCGTCTTATGAATCTCACATGTCTACCGCTAACATTAACTCAATATCAATATCCCCATTTGTTTATCCCGTCTATGGAAACGTATGTGCATTTGTACTTACGTGTGCCTGCCTATATTGATGATCAGGTGTTTCTCCACCTAAGGGCTGGCCAGACAGAACCATCAGAGACCATTGGGCTGAGCTGAGGAGAGAGCGACATGTTAGAGTGTATGTTTGCATATGTATATGGTGCTCTTCTGTTAATACTCATGAGGGCATTCAACTGAACAAGACTCACAGAGCCTGTGGTGCTGTCCCAGGACTGCCCCTGGCCACGCCTGTCCCCGTCTTAGCGCCTCTTCCTGCCCCGCTCACCTGCTTCTTGCTCAGTTCAAACAAGAACTGGGAGGTTGGCAACTGAGAGCATGGGAGGGGAGAGAGGGAGAGAGAGAGAGAAAGTGGGTGGGTGACCCTCTCGTTGGCTGACATGCACACTCCACAGGACCACGTGCCAAAAGCCAAGATGGCTGCTATAACAAATCCTGCTAGCTAGCCTAGCTCCGTCGTTGGGGCTTCTAGTTAACGTTAAAATCGGAAAAATGAATGCCTAAAAACAAACACATACTAACGGTGTCGTGGGTTAATGCGAAATCAATGAGTAAGCTAATTATCGCATTTTATTCCAAGCGATGAAACAGTACGAACGTGCAGGAGCTCGCGCGATAGCTAGACTTGAGAAGACTCCACCATGCCCGAAAAAGGCTAATCACGTTAGCTGGCTAGCTAGTTAGCCAACATTGGAAAGAGAGCATCTGCATATAGATAATCATTACAATAGGGTAGCTTGCACATAACGTTGGTGTTTTATCTGGGACGATACCAAAATACATAGCTAGCTATGTATACATTGAAATTGAGATACTTACATGATCTGTGTTGTCGCGGAGACAAAGCGTGTTGGTCTTTCTCCTTCTGTGGGGCGGAAGTTTACCGTTCTCGTTCTTCTTCTTCTTCGCTGGGTTTAGTGGCGGATGTGCATACAGCCACCTACTGGCACAGAGTGTGTAACTTGTTTGTCTAGTTCTTGTGTCACCTAAGAAAGTAGCCCAATGCCTTGCATTCTACGTTCAATGCTCAGCGTTCATTGCTCACATTTAGGTTGCAAAATTAGGACTTTATTCATAGGCATATTTTTTATCATTCTTTTTATTAGGCCTAGACTGCAAATCTTTAGTGTTAATATTAACTGTAAATTTGAAATTACACACAAAACAGACATGCGGGATTTCTCCTCATTATTACAATTCTGTAACTGTATGACTTCAAAATTTATTTTAAAACCTAAGTAATTTACAAATGTTCTGACCCACTGTGACACATTTCCAATAAAGTCAGATTGGGACTGTGATCTAACCACATTGTCACGTTATTTAATTACATCGTAGTTACGGATTTAAGCAGCAGTGGCGGCTACGTTCCCTTACAGTGTACTTGAGGACGGCTATTTTGGTTATTTTGCGACTGAAAAGGCAAGTGTCAGCTAGGTGTCAGCTAGGTCCGCTGCTGGTGACGTCGCAAAGTTACCACAATTACACCAATGTGTCCCGTCAGTTTTACGTACTGTGTTAGTAGGGATATACCAGGTGCTGTAAGCCTTTTACCGATGCTCACGGGAGAGAGCATAATATCAGAGCAAGTTAAATTGTCAGAACACAAAATCATTCAGTCTATAAGTAGCCTGTCACCCTCCTCATAAGTGGCTTACGGCCATACCCCGCTGGTGAACGCCCGCTCTCGTCCGATCTCGGAAGCTAAGCAGCGTCTGGCCTGGTTAGTACTTGGATGGGAGACCGCCTGGGAATACCAGGTGCTGTAAGCCTTTTACCGACGCTCACGGGAGAGAGCATAACATCAGACCAAGTTAAATTGTCAGAACACAAAATCATTCAGTCTATAAGTAGCCTGTCACCCTCCTCACAAGTGGCTTACGGCCATACCACGCTGGTGAACGCCCGCTCTCGTCCGATCTCGGAAGCTAAGCAGCGTCGGGCCTGGTTAGTACTTGGATGGGAGACCGCCTGGGAATACCAGGTGCTGTAAGCCTTTTACCATTGCCCGACGCTCACTGCAGAGAGCATAATATCGGAGCAAGTTAAATTGTCAGAACACAAAATCATTCAGTCTATAAGTAGCCTGTCACCCTCCTCACAAGTGGCTTACGGCCATACCACGCTGGTGAACGCCCGCTCTCGTCCGATCTCGGAAGCTAAGCAGCGTCGGGGCTGGTTAGTACTTGGATGGGAGACCGCCTGGGAATACCAGGTGCTGTAAGCCTTTTACCGACGCTCACGGGAGAGAGCATAACATCAGCGCAAGTTAAATTGTCAGAACACAAAATCATTCAGTCTATAAGTAGCCTGTCACCCTCCTCACAAGTGGCTTACGGCCATACCACGCTGGTGAACGCCCGCTCTCGTCCGATCTCGGAAGCTAAGCAGCGTCGGGCCTGGTTAGTACTTGGATGGGAAACCGCCTGGGAATACCAGGTGCTGTAAGCCTTTTACCGACGCTCACGGGAGAGGGCATAATATCAGCGCAAGTTAAATTGTCAGAACACAAAATCATTCAGTCTATAAGTAGCCTGTCACCCTCCTCACAAGTGGCTTACGGCCATACCACGCTGGTGAACGCCCGCTCTCGTCCGATCTCGGAAGCTAAGCAGCGTCGGGCCTGGTTAGTACTTGGATGGGAGACCGCCTGGGAATACCAGGTGCTGTAAGCCTTTTACCGACGCTCACGGGAGAGAGCATAACATCCCTACTAACACAATCAGGTTGCAGCAATGTTGCAGAAACGTGCAATTTAGACTTTTGTATGGTCCACTCAATGTCAAGTTAAACGTGCATGCAACGCAAACGCGGTATCTGCACACAAGTTGCTGCAACGTGCAGGTCCAACGTGTCTGCAACGTGCCTGCAATGTGTACACAACGTTGTGATTTCCGTGATGATTTCGATATATGTTGCTGCAACGTTGTATACACGTTTATATATTACTTTGTTACGTTGCTGCAACGTGGTCTACACTTCCGTTGGCTACATATATAATTTGCATTACAAAACAAATCCGCTCCTTGCACAAGCTCCACTACTTCCTGAAACTCTACAGGCATATTTCTTTACCGTCCTATACTATTGGATAGCAATTGCGATGAATCCGGTGTGCAGCACACCTGATCAATCACTTCCATCCACTAGTATAGGACAGGAAAGAAATACGCCTGTAGAGTGTCAGGAAGTAGTGGAGCTTGTGCAAAGAGCCTATTAATGTCATAGTCAATGCAGCAAGCAAAATTATGGTACAAAAGTTATGACAACACCATTCAGTCAAGAACAATTTATTTTATTAAAAAAGTACACAATGTCTGGCCTGCAACATGATAAACAAGTTTAAAAACAAAAAGGATTTAAAACAAAATAATACAAAAACAGTTATTTACAAAAAAAAGTTATTTTGCAGCTAGGAAGGGAAGTCTTCCTCATCAGAATGCTGGGGAGTGCTCAGATGGACTGTTCTTGGATGGGCTGTGCTCAGGCGGACTTCTGCAGATACCTAAAGACACAATGAAATGGCCGTAAATACACAACGCACATAAATGCACAAAAAAGTGGTACACAATCTTTGGAACCATGCAGTGTCACTGGGTAGGAGAAACCAAAAAAAAAGACATCACTTACCCTTCTGCATTTAGCAGGGGCATGTTTCAATGTCTCCTGCAGCTGGGCGGCCACCTCCGCCATCGTAGCCTTTGGCATGGAGACCATCACTGCACCTTTAAGTTATCAAGAAAGGTAATGGTGTCAATTCACATCGGTCATGGAACAAAGACGATGTATTAAAAAATATTCAAAATATGAACCATTTCTTACGTGTTAGAACATTGAAGAGTGTCATACTCTTCAGTGGCTTCTTCCCCTTCTTCCCGCGCACACTGTAGACGCTCCACACCGCATGTGTGGCTACAGATGACAGCACCCGCTGGACTGTGTCCGCCAAGTCTCTGCCACCAATGGCACCTAGGTATTGTGTCTGCAAAACAAAGACAGTCATTTACTGTACCCTTCCCTGCACTGCAAAAATAAGACAAAGTTCTGCCCTGCAGACACTCACCATCTTCCTCTGATGTTCCCGGTCCTTCAACCTGGCCTCACAGACCTGCAGCTCCTCGTCCGTTTGGGCAGGGTTCAGTACATCCAGCACTTCTCCCTGGGCTCCAGACTCCCCAGGCCGCATGCTCTGGGCCAGTTCCCTCACAGTCCGTGCAAGCTCACGGAGTTGCTCCCGCATCTCTGAGAACTGCTGATGTACAGACCTCTGGAAATCTAGATAAACACAGATGTGGCTATAAGTACATTGACATAAAACTAAATGAAACTCAAAATATATCCCTGCATGCAACATGAAGTAGTCCCATACCAGCATCTGCAGAGCAGCATCGATTAGGTAGAGGGGTACATGGAGTCAATGGTGCTGGAGCCGTTTTATTGGGCGACGGCATCACAGACCTAACTGAAAAACAAAAGGGATAAAGGAAAGGGATTAGCAGGAAACTGTATGGTGTTGGCAGCATGCTTTGGCTTCTAGCATTTGAAGGAAAATAAATTAAGACATTAACAGGTAGACATCACAACACCACAGCAGTACATGCCACTCTTACCTGGTCTGGCTGGGGTGCTATACATGAAGCCTGGGCTCGCATGGTTTTCGCTCACAGGGGATGAGCTCAGAAAATCTGCAAGATGAGTAAAATGGTATTCAAAATAAATAAAAAATAGTCCAACTATCAGTGTGCAGTAGGCATAGACATTTCATTTCAACACAAACATGCAGTTTCAGTTTTAACAGGAACGCCTGTTTTTGACTCGAACTCCAACAATACACACCGATATTACTAATGTGGCAAACAAAGCTGCCTCCATCTTTGTTTCGAGCTAACGCTATTGTCTATGATACCGCGGTTACCTCGTGGGTGGCATTGTTCTCAGTCTCCCACTTTCCAGATAAATGGAAATATATAAAGCATTATCTTGGCTTCGCCTTCACCTTTGCCTATGTAAAATTAGCCTAAGATTCGTGATGTCCTTAGAAAGCCTGACACGAGCGAGCTCCCAACGTGAGTCAAATTCAGCAGTCGAACAAACAATTGACATTTCCCTCAGTCCAGCGGCCATTTTAGTGTTCAACGTTACCTAACACAAACTACCAGCTCAGACCGTTCGCTTATGTTTCTGCAAATGTTCGCGGCGAACACAAAGCCAGCAGTAACAGAAAAAAGGTTTTATAGGTGCAATAGTTTGTCGGAGTATTTGCAATATTGTCTAAACATTAGCCAAGTTCGGGCCTTGACTTAGCTAGCTAACATTAGGTAGCGTGCTAGCTAGCATTAGGTAGCGTTAGCTAGCATTAGGGTAGCGTGCTAGCTAGCATTAGGTAGCGTTAGCTAGCATTAGGGTAGCGTGCTAGCTAGCATTAGGTAGCGTTAGCTAGCTATCATTAGGCTTCCAATTCCTGAACTTAGTTTAGCGTTCAGGTTATGAGTTACTTCTGTTTACTTAAATCTTATATTACCGGTAAGTAAACAAATAAATAGCTAAACCAACGGTCAAATCAATGTAATTTGATGAGAAAAAAACCCAGAGGTAACTGGTATAACTTACCAGAGATGAAGTGCGCACCACACTGTGGTGTTTGTTGGTCCCCAATCTGCTCTCTTATGGCTTTAAACCACAGCTTTCGGCGGTTCCTCTGAAAAGGGTGACATCTCGAGGGGATGCTGAAGAATCTGAGGCCATCATCTTGTCCTTTTCTGTTTGTACAGTTCACAGCACAGCAGCTTTGAGGCATAATTAGCTACATGAAACGAGTAGCTAGCGAGTTCGTTCCTCGTTCGCTCGTTCCTTTTTACCGAGGCTGCGTGCTCGCTCTGCTGTGACGTAGGCGGCGAACCCATCTATAGGGAGGGAAAGTAATCTCATCGCCCCCTAGTGGTAGCGTCCCATAATGCCGAGAGAATGAATGGGTTTTCTCGACACGTCTTTTGAAAAATGATATCTTGGTCGACACCGAAAAGTTAGACTTTTTTTAATTAATGAAAAAGCATTCAATTTATAACAAACAGGGAAATATACAATCAATAACATTTCTAAGATGCGTTATTAACCTCAACATACAGTACAATATGAAGGATATAAGCGAAAATTTAAAAAAATTAAAAAAGACAGGAGCAGTTTGGCAAAGAATCCTGCCTACTTTAACTGAACCAGCAAGCAGTGACGTCACGGGATAGCCCGATAGCAATC